>NC_035449.2:173155354-173755354 GCF_002127325.2 Helianthus annuus
ACGGTTCAAAACCTAAATAAAGAAGAAACCATCACTAACCTTTAGTAATTATAATCCCGCCTGCTAAGCAGGGATGTGCCTTGAACCCCTGGCAACAATAAATTATGCAATTGTCTGCATCAGTAAAATATTATGATCGATTGATTTCTACTACATAAAAACCATAGTGTATACGTACTAAGCACTACCACTGCGTCCAAAAGAATAACTACCGTAAGCTCCGTAGACATCACCACCACTGCGCCCCTGAGAAAAAAAAAAACGAACATAAAAAGAGACTGTTAGAGAGGAAGTACTAAACAACTAGTTGACTAAAGACGTATGTGTTTCCTTTGTTAAGCTGGATTGCTTATCATGCCTGCATCAGTGCATCGGAATAAGAAAAGGTAATAATGTCATGATACATAACTAACACGTAAGAGTGCCCCATCATAATACTTTTACATTTATTTTTCATAATAAAATTATTATTCTATCAAATCAAACAAAAGGAGCACAATGGTTAGGCTTGAAAAATCAAATTTCATGGTATTCTCTATACTACTTGTGTTCCTCACTAGTCAAAAGTGTAATCTCCAACCACTTATGAGTAGAAAAAATGTTAATAATATTGAAGCATTTGGGGTTGTGATTCCATCACCAAAATAATGTGTTCCTAGTTGCATTTTACCAAGTAATAACCGTGAATATTGTTGTTGTCATAACAACACTAAATTGTGTGACTATGATAAACAAGTATGTGAGTCAAAATGTAAGAAATGACTGGTTGTTATTCCTAAAATAATAAAAAATAGTATTTTCCTGAAGATGATCTATACATGAACTTTTATTTTTATTAACAACGTTAGTGTTTCCTTCATAATAAACTATACAAGTTTCCAATAGGAATCTATTGACATGATCTTATATAAACATGTTCGGATTTTAGCTTCCTTTTCTCTGAATCTGATTTACAATAATGTCTTTGTTGACTCTTTCACGTATTTGGAGGATTGTTTTGGTCAAGAATAAAAGAAGGTTCAAAGCAATTAGTGATCCAATTTGTTGTGAGGTGGTGTGCCTCTAGGAATAATGCAATGTGTGTGTACAAAAAATGCAGTAAATGGCTCAAGATTTTTACAAGGAAAGCCCTTGATCTTTGAGGATCTCCGGCACAAAACCTGAGGCGCCGACTAAACGCCCTGTTGTCGTTGTTCTTGTTTGTAATAGGTGAAAATAAATACTATGTAAGTTGTAGTAGATCGTATTCTAAGTGTTTCAATAGTTACGAGAGTGTTGTGTATGTTCCTAGTCGATCTACAAGTTGTTTAAATACAATATATAACCTAACTAACTGTCCTAGAATCCCGGGAGATATTTGGTCTTCACTTGTGACCGTTGTAGACTTAGTAAACTTTTCCCCTGTGTGCATTTTAATTACAAATGCGAGTGTTCAGGTCATGATTTAGTCTGTAACAACACTCAAAAACACATTATAAGAAACCCTAGTTGAGACCCAAAACATGTACGACGCAAACCAAAACAAAAAATCAGGATTAGGGTTTGGGGGGGGGGGGTACCCCTAAACCTTCCGCGACACGTGAAGGGTACCTACACGTGTCAAAACCAAACGTCCTCGACACCACAGGACTAGAAACAAAACAAGGCAGGTCTAGGCAAAATAGGTCTCTCAGGCGACACGCGAAAGGATCCTTGGATCCTGTCGCGACACGCGAGAGAGTCCAATTTTGGGTATAAATAGCCTGGCCTGGGACTTGAATTTCTGTACCATTTCGATGGGAATAGAAATTTCTGTCTCTCTATGTCTCTGTTTCTTTCGAATAATACAACCCTAATTCGTGAAGCTCTGCTTCGTTGTAAGTATTATAACCCCCGGTTACGTATTAATTACTCTACCCGATTGATCTAGAGTAACGTAATGCATGTCAAGGCTCTGCCTAACTCAGTCGTTGGAGTTCTGTCTCGGGTGGAGGGTATAGCTAATGTAAATTGGGTTATTATACTAACGCATGTGCATTGTTTAATTAATAGATTATAACCAGGAAATCACAAGGAAATACCTAAATTAGTAATGTGAGTAATTCCTTTTTTCACAAACTGTTTTTACAAAATCTCAAATGTTTAAATTATATTTTACAATTATTAAGTATTTGTAATTCTACAATTATCGTCGGTATGTTCGGGTTTTTTATACAAAATTTGTTACTACACTGTGAGTAGTAACATTACCACCAGTCAGGATTGACAGTACCGTGGGTGGTAATTAAAGTAGATGTAAACAAATGTAATCGCTGGATTGCCCTCAATGCTGTAAAATGATAAAACTTTTCTTGATTAAACTGGGATTCACTTTTTAAACGTGTTTCAGGTAACAAAATGTGAAAGCCAATTAAAAGCCAGCTGGAGAGCAATGAAGGCTTGGAAAAGTGGCTATAAAAGTTACCTAAATAAAGAAGTTTTATTTCAATAAATCATGGTTTATCACTATAAACATGTTTGTAATGGGAACTTGGGAATCTCCCATGTATTTATTATTATAAAAATATGGTGTTTTACTCTGATAAACTATTTCCTAACTGTCACACCCCAACCACGTAAAATAACAAAACGTGGCGGAATCGTCGGGGAGTGTTGTAACAGAATCATTGTTTCATAACACATGGAGAAGTTAAAATGTTGTTTTATTGATAAAAAGAGTTACAATGTCTTAACAAACAAAGAAGTATAACAAAATTAACTAGTCTTGCATCTTTTATTGTCACTAAGGCCCAAGTTCGCCTATGTGTATCTTGATCAATCCTATGCATCATCTCCGGAAACACATGTGAAAATAGGTACGTCAGCATAAAAATGCCGGCGAGTACATAGGTTTTATTGATTTAGGATTCATGACTTATAATTTTTAGAAAAAGATTGTTTTAACAAAAATCAGTCATGATCCTTGTAAAATGTTTTGTTTTGTAAATCGTTTGAAAAGCGCTGATAGATATGTATAGTTAAAAGAATGATTGTAAGGTTACATGAATAACCAAGGAAAAATGAATTTGTTTAAAACAAACTGTTTTGTAAAAACAATGTCTTGTGAAAAATATGTTATTTGTGTAAAAATGTGTAAATCCAAATTGAATGATTTAAATAACACTACGACATGTAATATAATACAAGCACTTATATATAGGAAGTACCAGCGGCGTATCCACCATGCTTGTACCACGTTACACACGCCTCGTTACTTAAATCACTTACCCAAACCAAACCGCCAATGTAAATTACCTATGTCTAAACCATGTGTCAAATGTCTTTGTGAAAGCCATGTCAAATGTTTATGTCAAAATGTTATCCAAGAAATGTGTATATCAATATCAAAATGTCTATGTCAAATATCAATCATGTAATGTGTAAGCAAAATGTCATGTATGGCAAGTGAAATATGTATCAACTATACCATAGGTAAAAATGCACAAAACAATGTATTGAAGTAAAACGTGGTTTCAATCAATGTTATGTTTTGTGGAAATGCATGCTATATTGAATACGGACATTTATGCGGTATTGTGAAAATGCATACATCCAAGCCTTATGACTATGGTGATAAACCTTCAAAACAAATTAAAGGTCTATCTGTTTTATGTTTTAATCAAATTCGGTCATTCCTTCCATCCAAACATACCTAGGATGTCAGGAATGGGAGTTGTCACTTCCTATGGTACCATTACCTAATAACGAGCGGCGTGATCAAAGTTAATGAATGTATATGGTCCCACTTAAAAAACTAAATGTCATACCCAAAATGTAAGCATGTGATGAAACGAAAATGTACTAAGTATGATGAACATACACAGCATGAAAATGTCATGTAAAACGATGTACTAAGTATGATGAACATAGATAGCATGAAAAGGTAATGTAAAACAATGTACTGAGTATGCACATAATGGACACATAGCAAAAACATAATGAAATCATGTACTAATAGTGTACTAGTGAACATAGCAAGTATATGATATGAAAACATGAAAAGCATGAAAGTAACAAGTAGGCACATGTGTTTCACCCCAAAACATTAGAAAAAAAGTAAAAGAGGGATCTATGTACTCACTTGGGGGTGCTTAGAAGTCTTGAACAACAACCAAGCAAAGCTAGAGGGGCTACGGAATCAAACGGCACCCTATATAGATAACTACATAAATAACCGGACCTAGTCGGGAGATTTGTAGGATCAGTTTTGACCACACGAATGAGTCAATCGGAGCTAGTGCTTACTGAAAATGTGGCGGAAACACATTTTCAGCATGATACAAAGAAAATAGCAACAGAAAGGAGTAGAAACAGAGAATTCACACTTAAAATACTTTTCTTCACTTGAATAACGCTTGTCGTACGGACAGCAGTTCGACGTGGTATCAAAGACAAGGTTACAAGTGAAATGACAACAGGGGGTATTTATAGGCTACGCGGTCCGCTCATGTGACATGTCCACAAGAGAGGACCAGACAACAAAGCTGGTTCGCTTTTGTGGACACATGCCACAAAAGCGGACCTACAACATGACAATCATAAAATTACATACTAACCCCCTTGACTTATACAAAATGACCTATCTGGACCCTATACATTAATCTAGCATTACAAAGACGCTGGCTTTAGACATTGTGCATCAACAAACTCCCCCTTGGATGAAGCCGTAGTCTTTGTCTTGAAAGTTGGTCTTCAGATAGCTTTGTAATTTTCTTCACGCCCTTTAGGCTTCGTGCTCAAAGCAATTCTAATATTTTCATTCTTTCGCTTATTCGCCTTTTCTTCTTCAAGTTGTTCCTTCATAAACTTTCCTCTGTTTTCTTCCATCCTTCGATTCTCACGATCACGATTACGTTTTGCTTTCTTTTTCATCTTCTCATCTAACACCCACCATGAAGATTTCCACTTGCTTTCGGAGTTAATTCCTTCCTGAAAGCACAATGATACAACACGTTGGAACTGAAGAGCTTGCTCCTTATCTGTTGACGAATAGCGAATCTTGTGGATGAATAAACATTCAATGTCTTTTGCTGAGCAATTCACCAACCACATCGGATCATAAATGTGAATATATCTAATTTCACCACCAGCTCTATACGTTATGATTGCTTCAGTGGTTATACAACTATAAACCCAATCAATAAAACCTTTATAAAAATCTTGCTCCATTTCTGGCATCGGAATTGTCTTCATTGTACGCGGAGGCTTCACATTCAGAATTGTTTCTGCAACCCCAGTTTCCGGATCAACTCTCTGAACACGCCTTGGACGATGAGGCTTCCCACTTTCGAAATGGGTTCAATTGTTCATATTTGATATAGCCCCACATTGCGATATCATTCTTTCTCACCTTATAATCCAAGACTCTCACCTTTGCTAATTCATCAATGTCCCACCATGGTAATGACATTATGTCATATAAACGTTCAAAATACTGGACGCCATATTCTCTTCGAATAGCATAAGCATTAACTTGCGGAAGAAAACCCCAACTAATAATATCGCCAAGCGAAACATTTCGATCTCGTTGGAAGTACTTCAGCGGCCTTTTGAATTTACTTTCATGAGAATCTTTAAACCATTTAGAACGATCAATTTCTTCAACATTCGATTGACCTTCTTTATTAACATTAGATTGGCCTTCCTGCTCAGCTTCTTTTCTCAAACATTCAAATACATTATCATTCACTGCTTCAGTCACCAGTATGGTTTCTAACTTTCCATTCACTTCCACTACTGAAGATATCACCTTGCTAGCCTCGTCATACGTAGCATTCTCCCAGAAACGACTGATATGTGATCTGTACAATGGCCGTTGGTCTGTCATCGCTTTCTTTACTGGAATTCGACCCATAAATTCTAAAATACTGCTGAACTCTGACAGTAACGGATTTTTGTTGACATCTAAATCAATGCAGCTGTTGTGTACTGGATCGAATAAAACATTTGCTGATGACTGCACAACAACAACAGAAATCCAGACTTAGAAAAAATTTTCACATTTTGAACAATTTATTGACAAAAGAGCGAACCATGATATGAACATATAGACGAACCAATTCATGCACTTAAAAGCGAACCATGAGGTGTACAACCATAAAAGCGAACCAAACACTATGCAGCCTTATAAACGGATCAATTAAATGACTAAAAAGCGGACCTACCTAGAAAAAACATAAAAAGCGAACCGTCCCTAGTACACATAAATGAAACACACTATTTAGTGCCTTAAAAGCGAACCTGCTTGGTACATAACAGCGGATCTAACATGTGTTTTAATAAGTGGACCTAAAGGTATGCCTAAAAGCGGATCTAAAGGTATGCCTAAAAGCGGACCTAAAGGTATGCCTAAAAGCGGACCTAAAGGTATGCCTAAAAGCGGACCTTATGAAGAATGTCTGCAAAAGCGGTCCTAACCTAAAACCTATTAAAAACTGCACAAACCCTAAAATTGATTCCAAAATCACAATCTACACAACATTCCGAGACTAGAGGTGTCATTTGATTCCTACAAATATGCCTAAAACTCCCTAGATCTAACACTGAAACCACTCAATACCGACAACATACATCAAACACTCAAATTTCAGCAATTAAAGCATATCATCACATTGTACGACATCATACGACACAGATTCAGTGTTCAATTCAAACAAGTAAGACATCTAAAGCTCAAAAACACGAACTGTTCATACAAAACTACCGACTGACATGATTTTAACTCGAAAAAGGTAAAATTGAAAGAGAACTTACCTTGCCCATGGTATAATTAGTGGAAATCTATCAAGAACAATTGAAAACAGGATTAAATCGATGAGAAATCGCGATGAACACGTAAGATTGCTCAAAATCGCCTCAGAGACAATGACTGATAAGCGAACTGGGTTATGTCAAGAAAAGCGGACCCCTGTTCTATTTATATGAGGGTCTGGTCCGCTTATTTGACACCATCCATATGAGCGGACCACAATATTACTTTGACAGAAAAGCGGACCGATGGTGACATAAAAGCAAAACAACTTTAATTTTTTCAAGAAATTCATTTTTTCAACTTTTTCGATTTCACACGCTGACACCCAGTTGACCAAGTCCAAGTTAATGACCCTGGACAACTGTTCGACCTACCAAGTCTAAATTAATGGCCCTTGATGATCAGATTTATGAAGTACTCTGTCGATTCTTTTCAAAAAAAAAAAAAACAGTTCAAATTAATGAACTTTTCAACATTTCAAACATTTGCACATTTTATTTTTCAAACATCATACCAGATCTTTGTTTGCAATCACAGCTTACCCAACCCTCATCAGATACCGACATGATCTACACACGGGCTTTGATCTTTCAATTCCGAGTATCAGTTGTCAAAAAAATAATAATGAGAAAAGAAAATCTTTTTGGGATTTTAGCTGTACAAATAGAAATATATACACACACTATTTTTGTGAGTGTGTTAGGGGATCATATCAGCTACCGACTGAACACAAGTACCGTTAAGCTGATATTACATTTTAAGTACTAAACAGTTTGCGTAGATTGCCGATATATTGATCCACCTAAATTTTCACAGAGCTTTCAATCTGTTCGGGATACGTGATTAGTGTTTTAGGACTTAAACGTTTACATGTGTTCCCACCTCAGTATATACTCCCGTATCCGGATCCCGGTATTCAGTCTTATAGGTGAATATACCACAGCTGATATATGTAGGGGGTAAATGCGAAACCGTGAGAGCTCAGGTCAGAACTTCCGTTCAGCAGAGAGATGACGGTTCGACTTTAAGGTGGGTCCCCTTTAGAGGATCTTTTTGCATTTCAACAGCAGTGACTATCAATTTTATTGTTTCATCATTCTGCTGAGGGTGAAGCTTATGTTTCAAAGCTTTTTGCGAAAAGTATTATCCGGGGACTAAGTCAGTATTTCCATACAGCAGAAGTCCCGGGATAATACCCCAGATATCACCGAGCATAAAGACCTAGTATCTTAGAATACGGGATCTTTCAAACGAGATTTCAGAGGTTACCTATATATCCTGGAGGCGTTCCCCCACGAAAACGCAAGTTAAATTTAGGTTTATATCCCAAACTGATCTACTAATTCTATAAAAACCTATCGTCACATCTTTAGCAAGACTGCTTAGATACTTTTATACAATACAAATCTTTAGCATATTGTGCTCATCTAGCTGATGTACTATCATTTCCCCTATATTACACAACTCTTTTTGAAATTTTCTAATGTTTTGGGATTTTTATGATTTTATCATGTTTTTGTATTTTTCTGCGAATATCTCCCCCTAAAACTAAAACATATTTTTGTGTTTTTGTTTTTAACGATAAGCAGAAAATACAACTGTACAAAAGAAATGACAACACGACACGGTTCATGTCAGATCATTGCCTAACTCGGCTTCACAATCGATAACCCTCCCATATTGCAGATTTTTAACCCATTTAACTTTAAAAGATAGAAAATATCTTTTTATCAAACGGTTTTGTGTGAAAATCGGCTTTCTGATCATCGGTGCCCACATGTTCAATCCGTATTAATTTCTTTTCGTGACAATCTCTTATAAAATGGTGACGGATTTCTATGTGTTTTGTTTTCGAATGGTGAACCGGATTTTTAGTAACATTGATGGCCGCTTCATTGTCCACAAATATCGGCGTATCCAAGAATTGCAAACTGAAATCGCGCATCTGCTGTTGAATCCAGAGGATCTGTGAACAACAACTAGAGGCTGAGACGTACTCAGCCTCACACGTGGAGAGCGCGACTGCAGTTTGCTTCTTGCACTGCCAAGTAACGAGCCGAGTTCCGAAGAACTGGCACCCAGCAGTGGTGGACTTTGCGTTCTGCTTACAACTACCAAAGTCTGAATCAGCGAAACCAGATAATGTAAAATCACCCGAGCGAGGGTACCACAAGCCAATGCTTGGGCAACCCTTCCAATACCGTAGGATGCGTTTGACGATCGTCTGGTGCGATTGCTTCGGATTCGACTGATATCGTGCACACAAACATGTCGGATACATGATGTCGGGACGGGAAGCGGTAAGATACATCAATGAGCCAATGATTGATCGGTATAACGTTTCATCTATCTTCACGCCTTGTTCATCAGGACAGATACCATGGTTCTGTGCGAGGGGGGTAGATGCAGGACTACAATCTGTCATGTCAAACTTATCTAGCACATCCTTTACATACTTCGTCTGATGAATGAAGATTCCATCAGGCAGTTGTTCTACTTGTAACCCGAGGAAGAACTTCATCTCCCCCATAGAACTCATTTCAAATTTCTTCTTCATCACAACTTCAAACTCTTTGCATAACTCATCGTTGGTGGAACCGAAAATAATATCGTCGACGTAGATCTGCACGATTAGCAAGTGACCAGCTTCTTCTTTTGTGAACAAGGTGCTGTCTACTGTGCCTCTTGTGAACCCGTTGTCTAGCAAGTAGGTCGAAAGCGTCTCGTACCAGGCTCTCGGGGCCTGGTGTAGACCGTATAATGCTTTATCCAGTAGGTACACCTTGTCTTTGTTTAGCGGATCTGCAAACCCCAGTGGTTGCCCCACGTAAACTCTTTCTCGAATCTTTCCATACAGGAATGCCGATTTAACGTCGAGTTGATAGACTTTGAAATCTTTCCAGGATGCAAAGGCTAGAAAAATGCGAATTGGTTCAAGCCTTGCAACCGGTGCGTAAACCTCTTCATAGTCTATTCCCTCCTGCTGGCTGAAGCCTTGGACCACTAGACGTGCTTTGTTCCTCACCACGACTCCTCTATCGTCACGTTTACATTTAAACACCCATTTTGTCTTTATCAGCTTCTGGTTCTTTGGCAGATCAACAAGTCTCCAGACGCCCAATTTCTCGAATTGTTGCAGTTCCTCCTGCATAGCATTCACCCAACTGTCCTCGGTCAATGCTTCTTTGTAAGTCCTGGGCTCTATCTGCGAAAGAAAACATTTGAGTGAGACTTCTTTCTACATATCAGCAATATCTAAATAAAAACATGTAAAAGCACGGTCTATCTGATGTCTCGTCTTGACACCACTTTGTAGATCACCGATAATTTGTTCTGAAGGATGATAAGACAGTGTCCTTGGCATCACAGTATCAGGCACCACAACTTCCGACTCCAGATTCGATATGTCCAGATCAACGATTTGATCAACAGCATCCTCTGATATCTCATTTGGTTCCTCGTCAAAGGTAGGAGCGAGTTCCTCCTCTGAGTCGTCAGAAACGTCAAATGACGGAGCTGGTTCCACTGGTTCCTCTGGCGGTATATGATCGGTTCCACTCGGTCCTGCTTCATCATCGTGAGTACCCAAGGTGGGCGTAGGAACATCTAGCGGTCTAGATTCCGGCTCTTACAACTGACTTCGCTGATACAGGTACATAAGAGCAAGTTCCTCCTCACTCGGCTCGGACGGTAGATGAAACGATTCCCAGAGTTTATCGTAGCCGAACAGGAATCTTTGTCCGGGAAGTTGTTGTGATGGTGTGTGCTTCTGAAAATCCACATGATGGACCTGAATCACCTTTCCCAGACACGGTACAAACACCCTCTTTAACGGGCTGGCATAACCTACGAAAAATCCTTCATTTGCTTTCGCTCCGAATTTACCATCAGCATCTATGAAAGTACACGGAGAGCCAAAAGGTTCTAAGTACTCAAGATTTGGCTTAAATCGATGCAGCAGCTCGAAACAAGTCTTTTTGTATTTCTTCACGGTGAGAACTCGGTTCAAAGTATAACATGCCGCTGACACTGCTTCACTCCAGAAATAAATCGGAAGCTTGGAATCGGCCAACATTGAACGTGCAGTCTCGATCAGGGTCCTATTCTATTGCTCAGCCACACCGTTTTGCTGCGGTGTGTACGGCACTGAATTCATGTAGTATTCCCTTCTCGTTGCAGAACTCGTACATTTTGTTATTCTTGAACTCCGTTCCGTTATCGCTCCGAATTCTTCTGATCGACAGCTTGTACACCGTTTCCATCTTCTTAAACAAAATCATCAACGTCTCAAAGGTTTCATCCTTTTTTCCAAACACGCGACCCACGAAAACCTTGAATAATCATCCGTCACAACCAAACAATAAGAATCCCTGCTGATGCTTTTGACATTGACAGGCCCGAAGAGATCCATATGCAATCTCTCGAGAGGTAGCCTGATTGTGTTGAGCATCTTCTGCGGATGTGACTTTCGAACCTGTTTACCCTTTTTACACGCAATACAATCGTCAGGTAAATGGAAATTCTTAACATTAACACCCTCAACTAACTCATCGTGCAGAAGAAAGTCCATTTTACGCACATGAATATGTCCCATCTTTCTGTGCCACATAACCGACTCTTTTTCAGTTGCTTTAGATTTTGTGACAAAACATTGTTTTTGAGGAGTTGTTGGTGTTGCAGCGCTCATATCTAAAATGTAAAGATCATTAACCCTAGGAGCGCGCAACAGAACCAACTCATCAGGGACTTTAAACCCTGGCTTTAAAACCAAACATTCTGTTTTTGTAAAATGTACGCTAAAGTCTTTGTCGCAAATTTGCGAAATGCTTAACAAATTGTTTGTCAATTCAACAATATAATTCACTTTGTCAAAAGATATTACGCCATTGGTAAGATTTCCCTGGCCGACAATCCTGCCACCTTGGTTACCAGCAAATCCAACGTAACTTCCATTAATTGCTTTGACATCATATAAGAGTGCTAAGGATCCCGTCATGTGTCGCGACGCTCCGCTGTCCATTATCCACCTTGATAGCACAGACTTGGGCAGCTCCTGCAATCAGCACACAACTACATCAGTTAAACAATGATTCCCACGACTTTTTAACTTCCGACACTGAACCAAAAAATACATTGCATTTCTCAGTTGTTTTCAGAAAGTTAAATGTGACATTTGACTCAATTTCCTTTTTATCTTGCTTCACTTTGTTATGAAGTTTGGGAAATTCCGACAAAAACTGATCAAGTTCAAACTCAAATTCAACAACATCATCTTTAACAAGATTTGACTCATTTTTCAACACACTTTCCATCTTTTTGATCTCACCAAATGGTTTAGATTTCACAACCCATGACTGATTTTCAAAAGTTTTTGCTTTCGGGTAAAATTTCGAAGTCTTGGGAGACTTAGAAGACTCGCCAATCTCGAAAGTCAATTTTGGTTTATCCTCCGACTTCAACTTTTCACCCCGTTTAAGAATTCGGATCGGCGAAACCACCACTTGTTTATCTTTTGCAACGACCGGCGATTTTCGTCGAGGTTTTTGAATGATTTGTTTTGAAACATTTTTGTTTTCAACCTTAGGTTTTTCAACCTTCGGTTTCTCAACCATTTGTTTATTAATAGCTTTTACCACAACCGGCTTTTCAATCACTTTCTTACACTGCTTCGCCATGTGACCGACTTCATTGCAGCGATAGCATACACGTTTGTCATACTCGACAAAGGTGCTACTAACAGTTTCTGCTTTCAGCTTTTGCGCTGCATTGAAATCGTCCACGGCCTTTTGACTAAAAATATAATCTTTTTCAGTCTCAGTGCTAGGACCCACAACAAACACATCATCAATTCTATCCTTTGGCTTTACCACCTGCTTAGCCATTCTTTTCTCAAAACCAATACCTTTTTTCTTTAATTGATTTTTCCTGTTTTGGCCTTTACCCACCCCCTCTATCTTTTCTGGACTAGTAGGATGTGAAGAACCAACTGACTTATTCAGTTTTGAAAAGAAATCATTTTTCTTTATCTCATTTACACTCAGCTCAACCAGCTTAAACACTTTCTGAACATTCTCAAATTTAACATTCTGAAGTGGAAACTCGGTGTTGGAATAAAGTTTGCCAGACCCAACCATAGTGTAAGCCACCATAATCGAATCATCATCCGCACTTTTATCCGTTTTTGTCAAATATCGATCTAAAAAGTTTCCGTCCTCCTCAGAATCACTTCCAAACTCCACTGATTTTTCCTTCTCAGATTTCTCACTCTCATCGTCCAACACCTGATCATTAACATTTTTGATAACCTGGGATTCGTTATCAGTGTCAGACGCAATGAAAGTGATGTCAATGTTATCAGGTAAATCATTATCAAGTGTTTTCAGTTTGATGTTTAATGCAGCTTCCACCCCATCTGGATATTTCTGTGTATAGTGATTCCATATTGGGGGTGGAACGCTGTTGAAGGCAGGTGAAGCATGTGGCTGTTGTGGTACTATTTGCTCTAACACGTACGATAACGCCACATAACTCATCAATTTCTGATCAATTCTAACATTTTCAATTTTAGTCAACTCAAGCTCTTTTCTCAAAGATGCGATCGTGTCTAAATGAAAATTTACTTCTCTTTGTTTGTCGAATAAAGTTGATTGGGCCAGCTTGGTTGCTTTATCGTTTTCAAGACTCTCTTTTTGGATCATTTTTATTGACCTAGACAATGTGTCGTACGCCTCTTTTACTTGCTCTAAGTCAAACTTCACCAAATCAGCATATTGTTTCAATTCCTGATACTTAGTGTCTTTTTCAAGACACTCTGTGCACGGTTGTGCACAACTTTGACACAGTGTATCGGGGATTGAAACATTTTCAACTATAATTCTATTCTCACAAACAACTTTACCAACATCATTTGACTCTGACTCAAACGACTTTACCACGTTGACCTCTAAGACTCCAGTTTCCTCTCCTAGACCTGACACTTTATCAACTGACTCCTGAATGTCTGAATCTACCTCTTTTATCTTGCTCATCAGTGCTTTATCTGCAATCTCCTTTAAAGCTTCTTCAGTCATTTCCTTCGACACGTCGATCATCTCCTCGACTTCCTCTTTCTCTGCTTCAAATCTTGGGCACGTTCCGGTTCTTGGATCTTCAAAATAATCTGCAAAAGAACCAAAGACGTTAGGAGGTAAAATTGATTTCATATTATAGACAAATTCCTCCCGTCGAGATTGAAAACTAAGAACATCAGATACAGATTCCTCAGCTATTGCAGAATCTTCCATAGAAGCCTCTTCAACAATTTCCGGAACCACCTGATTAACAACTTCAATAACCTCTTCAACCACAATCTCAGGAACAGACTCAACAACCTTAGTAACTACTTCCTCAACCACTTCAGAGTCAGACTCAATAACATTTTCAGAAACTTCTTCACCAACACTCTCAGTAACTACTTTCTCGATATCCTCCGACTCTACACCCGTCTCGGTAATCTCAACAACTTCAGCCATCATTGCTTGATCATCCTTTCCTGGGATATACTTGTCCCAACTGAACCCAGACGCAAGTTTTTCATCATCTTGGTTTATGATAAGCGCCTTCTCAGGTTTGTTCTCAATCTGAGGCCTCTGAACTGTAGACTGTTGATTTGGGCGATGATATATAGCTTGTCTGTAATAATCGTTGGTGAACGGATTCTGATGATTATTCACCTCACGATTTGGACATTCGCGCTTGAAATGACCTCGTTCTTTACACTTGAAACAAGTAACCTTTGCCTTATTGAACCCTAATTTCTGATCAGGAACTGACAGACTATTTCTACCAGTAATCTCCATAAATCGTTGAGCTCTTCGAACCAGACTTGCCATACACCACTTTATATCTATCAGTTCAAGCTCTTCCGGATCGATCTGAACGTAATCCTCTTTAGTCATATCGGGATTACCGATCCTTCCAGCTACCAAACCTTCATAAGCTTCCAGAACTGAAGCCAGTAACGCGATCTGCTGCTTGGCAGCATTCTCGGTGATTTCATTTCCATTCTTGATGTTAACCGCAATGTTACACTGCACACCGGACACAAACGTCTGGTGATTTGACCCTGTAGAACTTTGAGGAGAATTCTGCTCTGAGATTTTGACATTCGGCTCGTAGTTGGCAAATGGAGTTGACTGACTCGACTGATAGGCATTTGGAGAAGCAGTAGATGTGTTGTCAGCACTAAAACCGATTTGAATCTTCGGACTCTGAACATTCGATGCTATCGGACTACTCTTGTAATACAAAGACACATCCTGTGGCATATTCGCTGAATTCATCTTCTTGATTTTCACCAACTCCAACTCATGAGCTTCAATTTTCTCTATAAACACGCTCAAACTATAGTTCACGAAATCTGAACTATTTTTCAACATCATCAAGTACGTTCCCCATTCCTCATAGGGAAGTGCATCACACAACTTGTCTATCCACTCCTCATTCGTCTTCTCAATGTTCAACCTTCTCATCTCTACCACCGGATGACAGTACCTCTCGATAAGCTGCTTCGTTGATTCACCCTTAATTCCCGTGAATATGTCAAATTCTGTCTTTATCAGTGCTTTCTTACTTTTGATCATCGACGCACTGCCTTTGAATTTCTGTTCCAACGCTTGCCATATCGACTGTGAACTATCATCGTGCTGTAGCAGAACTAGAATGTCTTCCTTGATCGCTTGCTGTAAAATGCTAACCATCTTCTTCTCAGCTTTGAATTCGATCTGCTCCGCATCTGTAAGACTAGCAATGGTCTTTATCATATTCAACCTGTCTACCGGAGGAACATACTTTCTTTCGATTTTCATCCAACACTCTAGATGGTTGGCCTGCACCCAATTTTTGAACCTCCCGGACCATCCTGAATATTCATCCAAACTCATCAGTTTCGGAGGCTTCTGCATCGTTCCAAGCTCGTTTTCCAGATTTACATTCTGCATGATGCTAGCAGGACTCTGAGTAACTCCACCGCTACCCGCAAACATGTTGTAAAAATCTTGGCTTTCCATTTTCAGTCGTATCAAAGAAATTTCCACACAGTCTGAATAAGCGAAACTACACTGGTTGAATAAGCGAACCAAAGTGACCTTGGAGCGAACCACAAATAAACCTTTGAGAGAACCAGAAAGTACACTGGAGCGGACCAGAATGTTACACTTCGAGCGAACCACCAAAGATCCTTGGAGCGGATTAGAAACAACACTAAGAGCGAACCAGAATGAACACTTCAAGCGAACAACCAATGATCCTTGGAGCGGATCAGAAACAACACTAAGAGCGAACCAGAATGAACACTTCGAGCGAACCTTGAAACTGCCGAATGAGCAGACCAGAGTAATACCCTAGGAGCGAACCAGTAAAATTGCCCTTCAAGCGGACCAGACGAGCGAACCACCAAGGAAACTAGTCATTTCGAGCGGACCAGGTAAGAAACTAGGAGCGAACCGGCTTAAACTGTATGTTGGAGCGGACCTCACAAGCGAACCAAGAACATGACGTATACGCGAACTTACTTCACGAGGGTTTTTATGTCACTTTTAGGCCGTATTTTGATCCGAATCTTTCAAGGGTTTGTTATTAGTGTATTTCACACCTTGTGTCCAAATTTCAGTCCATTTCCACCGTTCAAACAGTTCCAAATCTACAAAAGTCCGTGAAAAACGGTTTGTATCTAGCAAACTAACTCGCAACTGGCTCTGATACCAATTGTAGGATCAGTTTTCACCACACGAATGAGTCAATCAGAGCTAGTGCTTACTGAAAATGTGGCGGAAACACATTTTCAGCATGATACAAAGAAAATAGCATCAGAAAGGAGTAGAAACAATGAATTCACACTTAAAATACTTTTCTTCACTTCAATAACGCTTGCCGTATGGACAGCAGTTCGACGTGGTATCAAAGACAAGGTTACAAGTGAAATGACAACTGGGGTATTTATAGGCTACGCGGTCCGCTCATGTGACATGTCCACAAGAGCGGACCAGACAACAAAGCTGGTTCGCTTTTGTGGACACATGCCACAAAAGCGGACCTACAACATCACAATCATAAAATTACATACTAACCCCCTGGACTTATACAAAATGACCTATCTGGACCCTATACATTAATCTAGCATTACAAAGACGCAGGCTTTAGACATTGTGCATCAACATGATTGGATAGTATGAGGTTTCGTAGACCAAATGAGTATTGGAACTCATATGATATGGTTTAACAAAACCCATATACTAAAATGAAACCTAACCTGAGTGCTTACGACCCATTACGACCCGTTTAGGTAGCTTATGCTACTTTAACGCGTGGTTTGCGTAAAACGCGTTCAGACCGCCTAACTAGTCCTATGACAAGTAGAATATGCCTTAACATGTCTAATATAGTTGCCTAATCAGTTTAGATGTCAAAATTTAGGTTACATATGCTTAAAATGAATTTATGCGTAAAAAGGGTATTTTGGTAATTTTCCTAAGGCATATACACTACCTATCATACAACTATTTAAACGACGTGACTATAAGGTATCACCTCGGAAGGTTATTCCCTATACAATTATGGTCACCTAAAGTATTTGGTCGGATCCTAATGATTGACCAAATGGGTAGGGTTCGAAAGCATAAGCGATTGATTAAATGACTTACCTTTACGACCCTAGACAAGCACAGTTCTAAAGGTGACGAGCTAAACATGCTAGAACATGTTTAGTTATGTTAGAAAATAGGTTTGGTATCACAACAAATGGTTTTGATACTTTAGAGTAGTTTGGTTACAAAATACGCGAGAAAACGCATTTTGGCCGAAACTACGACTCGTCACTGAGCCTAGATAACGTGGTAATCAGTAGGTATAGTTACTAAGGACTATAACCATCATGATTACGCTCACGGTATGAAGTTCAAACGAACTTCGCGTTGACCATAAACTGGTCAATGCAGAAAGTCAAACACAGTTTGACTTTAATGCTAAAACGAACGAAAAAACGCGAAAGAATACCTACAGAAGGTCCCCGCAAGATTTGATTCCGATTCTCTCTCAGGTAGGAAGCATATACTTCCACTTAGAGAGCTTGAATCAGATCAAATGTGAGGAATGAATGAAAACGGGTTGGGTATTTATAGGGAAACTAGAGCCGTTAGGATCGTTTATTAGGAAACGAGCATCGATCTAAGCTGTCCAAGTGTGCTCCATGTTTCCTAATACCATTGCAGTCCCTAGATTCATCCCATGGTTTGTTAAAAACCATTTGCAAGAGGGTTTTGAGTGTATAACAGTTGTTAACAGCGGTTAAGACTGATTTTGCAGGTCTGACACTCTCTCGCGGGCTGCGTAAGATTTTATGGGGGCTTACGCGGGCCGCCTAAGCCTTCTGATCAGCAAACAACTTTGAAAAATGACAGTTTCAGCCCCTGTTGGTGTTTAAAGCCATTTCCAACATGTTTAAGGCCCGTTAAGCCAACTTTAAGGCCCTAAAACTTAAATATTGTGGACATCACACATGCTCAAAAATATGCTAGATGTCGGTTCGATTAGTCGTATCATCGCGATGTTTGCTTAATTACGACGGAATGCGCATAAGCGCGAAAAACGATCCAAATTGCATGACGAATGGATTTTTCTTATGCCAAACACTAAAATAAAATATTTTAATGCTTATTTGGATGTCCAGATATATTCAGAACGTAAGTTATGCGCAAAAATGCAAACTTATGCACTTTTTGACGCTTTTAGTCCCTGAATGAGCATAAAGTTTATTTTAGCACACCGAACCCATCAAAGCCTATTTCTAAGCTATGTAAAAGATATTTAGGGTGTGTTTAACTTATGATCATGTTCCAGAGGGTCTGTTACAGTACAAATTGACATACTTTCGCAGTTTGTCAAATTTACTCCCTGTAAGCGACTAAACTTGATTTCGGCATACCAAACCATCCAAAACTTATTTCTAAGTTATGTGGAGGTTATTTGAGGTATGTTAAGCCTAGGTCACTATTCCGGGGTGTTTGTCGCATTAAACTGGTTATATTTATGCATCAGTGCGCGTATAACCTTCCAGAAAGCGACTTAAAGCCCGAAATCGAATAAGAGTTGATATGTGCAAATGATACACATGTTTATACAAATCCCAAGTATGAAATACAATATTTCATTGGTTTGGTATTTGTTTGATGGCCGAAGTGACACAGGTGTCACAATCTCCCCTACTTCATGCTTACAATGTGGGAGGGACACTTATATACAAGTATATAAAGTGTTATTGGTGCGTCCACCGTACCTCCATTACATTGTTCACATTTCGTTATTGTTTCCACTATCGGTTCTTACACATAATAAGTCTTACTGTGGTTTCCATGCACTGAACTTGTAATTAGGTATGCATCCATAACTATGTAATTCCTTTCATAGTCACGCAGTGCATCTTATATTGTGTAGGGGAATAAAATACTGAACGAGCCTGTATTGATTTTGACTAGGCCGCCATAGGGTCCTTTTAATTAAATCAATAAATGATTTAAATAGACAACCAAGGGGTCTTTTCAGCTTATATCATCACATGTCATTCTCTTTGAATCATGGAATGGTACTATATAATCCAATGGTCTTGACTATCATGTAGAAGCCCAATAAGGATTTAAGGTAGTACCTTTTGAATATCCTACTAGGAATCCCTCATATGAAGATATGAAAGGTTCTACGAGGATTTGGATAACGGATATCCAGAGTATTCAAAAACACAAAAATGCATAAAAGAAAACACAAAATGCATAAACACATAATCACATAATTGTTTACCTTGATTTTAAATTTGTTATCTTTGGAGACGGATATTTAAAGCACACCAGAAATCCAATTCGTGGATTTCATTTGGTACCTTTAAACGTTATCAAGAAGTCTAACTATGAAGATAGAAAGATCTTAAAGAGAAAATTCGATTTCGATTTTAAGGAACCGAAATGTTCGAATTAAGGTACACAAGGAATCCAATTAAGGACTCTGATTTGAATGATAATCATCCACAAGGGACTAATCATGAAGATAAAAAGATCCCATATGGATTTTAGAAGTTGAAGGTGTTTTGAAACCTTGCATTAGATGTGCTTAAGTCAAAACATGAAATATAAAATGCTTATGAAGTTGAGATGCTAGATATGCCAAGGCGACATATGAAGCGAAATTTGAAGGTAAAGTCAATGTATGAGGAAAATATTTTGAAAACTATGCATGGGGTTCTAAATTGTGTTCAATGTTTTTGGAAACCTTATATATAATACTTTTGAAATCATAAAGTAGGAGTATTAGGTAGTTATATTTAAGAAAAATGTTATAAAATCATGCAAGATGAATTTTGAAATTATGTATAAGGTTTTTGAAAACATGAATGGTGGTTTTGAAATCATGCACCTGATATAAGTAGTTATACTGTATTAATAACATTTTGAAATCATGAAGGTCGTTTTTGAAAACATAGACAATGTTTTTGAAATCATGGAGGTTGTTTTTGAAAACATAGACAATGTTTTTGAAATCATGCATATGATATGTTAAGTAAATACACTACATTAAAAACGTTTTTGAACTATATATAAAATGTTTTTGAAATCATGAAGGTTGTTTTGAAAACTTATGTTATGCATGTTGAAAAATCAGAACGTAATGGGTATGAGATTTGAAAATGCCCTTAGTTATCTAACCAAGGATTCAAAGGCACAGATGTGCGAAAAGCACGATTACTCATAATTCCGTTTTATTTCTTGTACTTCGTCTCCTAGAATGAAATGATTACTTAAAATTTTTGAGGAAATCATGAGCGATCACTTGAAAGGGAGAATCACAAGAGTAGTTTGTAAAGAACATATTTCCTTGATGTATGTATCATAGGGAAATGCCATACACACGTGTAACTACATTTGTATATCAGAACTGCGAGCAACGACTTTTATTTATGAACAAAACAGATTGTTTCACAATACAAGAAAATAGAAGAAACAAAAGCATAAGACAGCAACATCTTTTGCTCAGCCAAAAGATTATCCAAGGGTTGGATTTGCATTGCCAACATTCGGGCAATTCCTTCGGAAATGGCCCATCTCACCACAGTTGTAGCATGTACCAGGCGGAAGACGAGCTTGAGTAGGGTTGACTTGGAGTTGGGTAGCAGCAAGGTTTATAGCAGCTTTGTTTTGGATAGCAAAGCGACATATGTTAACCAAATGTCCCCACCGTTCACAGTAGGTACACTTGAAGCAGGGTATGAGGTTTGAATGATGACAGTTGCATCGTCTGCACCCCATGTGGCAGTTCCTAAGTACGGCTTCCTAGCTGGTGGCGCTGCCACTTGGCTAGGTCCCGCTTGATTAGGTGTAACTGCTGCGGGTTTCCTTGAAGCTTTACACTTTCTTAATTTTGGTGCAGGCTTGACTTCTGCTTCCTTTGGTGGCTCTTGAGTGGCTTCACTATTGAGACGAGACATGGCAATGCCTAAATCTACAGACTTCAGAGTCACTTTGCCTATTTGCTGGGCAAATTTGACTGTTTGCTCGGACATCTGGGTGTTGATGTGACGAAGAGACATTCTAGAAGAAATGAAAGACATAGGAAGAAACAAGTGAAATGTTATCGGATAGAACGATAATGCATAAATATTGCGATCATTTGTTTGTTACCTAAGGGAAACAAATGAGACGGTGACAAATCAAAGTAAGCGGGTCATAATAATGTATCGCTGAAGACATGCTTGCCTATAAGTGAACACTCACCCCGAGAGTTCCCAGGTAAGAGTGACTGGTCCGATACTGCGGATTTGTACGAACACTCTAGCCTTAGACAGAGAACTCAGAGTATAGGCGTTCACCCTTCCAGTTTGCACGTGTTCACATTATAAGACCCAAACTTTGACGAGATTTTGAATACTTAGAGGGTTCAAAACCTTATAATAAATCATCCTAGAACAGATGATTGGTTTTCAAAGCAGATTGGAAATTTATGTTCTTGTTGTGGTTGTCGCCTAAGGATAGGTGACGGTATTGTTTTATGACTTAACACAAGTAAACTCGCGTTAGGGTCCTAGGAAGGTTATAGACTAGGTCAAAGCATTTATAATAACCTAATTCCCTATAACCACGAGCTCTGATACCAACTTTTCTGTCACACCCCAACCACGTAAAACAACAAAACGTGGCGGAATCGTCGGGGAGTGTTGTAACAAAATCATTGTTTCATAACACATGGAGAAGTTAAAATGTTGTTTTATTGATAAAAAGAGTTACATTGTCTTAACAAACAAAGAAGTATAACAAAATTAACTAGTCTTGCATCTTTTATTGTCACTAAGGCCCAAGTTTGCCTATGTGTATCTTGATCAATCCTATGCATCATCTCCTGAAACACATGTGAAAATAGGTACGTCAGCATAAAAATGCCAGTGAATACATAGGTTTTATTGATTTAGGATTCATGACTTATAAGTTTTAGAAAAATATTGTTTTAACAAAAATCAGTCATGATCCTTGTAAAATGTTTTGTTTTATAAATCGTTTAAAAAACGCTGATAGATATGTATAGTTAAAAGAATGATTGTAAGGTTAAATGAATAACCAAGTAAAAATGAATTTGTATAAAACAAACTGTTTTGTAAAACAATGTCTTGTGAAAAATATGTTATTTGTGTAAAAATGTGTAAATCCAAATTGAATGATTTAAATAACGCTACGATATGTAATATAATACAAGAACTTATATATAGGAAGTACCAGCGGTGTATCCACCATGCTTGTACCACGTTACACACGCCTCGTTACTTAAATCACTTACCCAAAACAAACCACCAATGTAAATTGCCTATGTCTAAACCATTTGTCAAATGTCTTTGTGAAAGCCATGTCAAAAGTTTATGTCAAAATGTTATCCATGAAATGTGTATATAAATATCAAAATGTCTATGTCAAATATCAATCATGTAATGTGTAAGCAACATGTCATGTATGGCAAGTGAAATATGTATCAACTATACCATACGTAAAAATGCACAAAACAATGTATTGAAGTAAAACGTGGTTTGAATCAATGTTATGTTTTGTGGAAATGCATTCTATATTGAATACGGACATTTATGCGGTATTGTGAAAATGCATACATCCAAGCCTTGTGACTGTGGTGATAAACATTTAAATAAATTAAAGGTCTATCTGTTTTATGTTTTAATCGAATTCGGTCATTCCTTCCATCCCAACATACCTAGGATGTCAGGAACGGGAGTTGTCAGTTCCTATGGTACCATTACCTACTAACGAGCGGCGTGATCAAAGTTAATGAATGTATATGGTCCCACATAAACAAACCAAATGTCATACCCAAAATGTAAGCATGTGATGAAATGAAAATGTACTAAGTATGATGAACATACATAGCATGAAAATGTGATGTAAAACGATGTACTAAGTATGATGAACGTACATAGCATGAAAAGGTAATGTAAAACAATGTACCAAGTATGCACATAATGGACATACATAGCAAAAACATAATGAGATCATCTACTAATAGTGTACTAGTGAACATAGCAAGTATATGATATGAAAACATGAAAAACATGAAAGTAACAAGTAGGCACATGTGTTTCATCCCAAAACGTTAGAAAAACAGTAAAAGAGGGGTCTATGTACTCACTTGGGGTGCTTAGAAGTCTTGAACAACAACCAAGCAAAGCTAGAGGGGCCACGGAATCAAACGACACTCTATATAGATAACTACATAAATAACCGGACCTAATCGTGAGATTGGATAGTATGAGGTTTCATAGACCAAATGAGTATTGGAACTCATATGATATGGTTTAACAAAGCCCATATACTAAAATGAAACCTAACCTGAGTGCTTACAACCCATTACGACCCGTTTAGGTAGCTTATGCTACTTTAACGCGTGGTTTGCGTAAAACGCGTTCAGACCGCCTAACTAGTCCTATGACAAGTAGAATATGCCTTAACATGTCTAATATAGTTGCCTAATCAGTTTAGATGTCAAAATTTAGGTTACATATGCTTAAAATGAATTTATGCGTAAAAAGGGTATTTTGGTAATTTTCCTAAGGCATATACACTACCTATCATACAACTATTTAAACAACGTGACTATAAGGTATCACCTCGGAAGGTTATTCCCTATACAATTATGGTCACCTAAAGTATTTGGTCGGATCCTAATGATTGACCAAATGGGTAGGGTTCGAAAGCATAAGCGATTGATTAAATGGCTTACCTTTACGACCCTAGACAAGCACAGTTCTAAAGGTGACGAGCTAAACATGCTAGAACATGTTTAGTTATGTTAGAAAATAGGTTTGGTATCACAAAAAATGGTTTTGATACTTTAGAGTAGTTTGGTTACAAAATACGCGAGAAAACGCATTTTGGCCGAAACTACGACTCGTCACTGAGCCTAGATAACGTGGTAATCAGTAGGTATAGTTACTAAGGACTATAACCATCATGATTACGCTCACGGTATGAAGTTCAAACGAACTTCGCGTTGACCATAAACTGGTCAATGCAGAAAGTCAAACACAGTTTGACTTTAATGCTAAAACGAACGAAAAACTCGAAAGAATACTTACAGAAGGTCCCCGCAAGATTTGATTCCGATTCTCTCTCAGGTAGGAAGCATATACTTCCACTTAGAGAGCTTGAATCAGATCAAATGTGAGGAATGAATGAAAATGGGTTGGGTATTTATAGGGAAACTAGAGCCGTTAGGATCGTTTATTAGGAAACGAGCTTCGATCTAAGCCGTCCAAGTGTGCTCCATGTTTCCTAATACCATTGCAGTCCCTAGATTCATCCCATGGTTCGTTAAAAACCATTTGCCAGAGGGTTTTGAGTGTATAACAGTTGTTAAAACTGATTTTGCAGGTCTGACACTCTCTCCCGGGCCGCGTAAGGTTTTATGGGGGCTTACGCGGGCCGCCTGAGCCTTCTGATCAGCAAACAACTTTGAAAAAATGACAGTTTCAGTCGCTGTTGGTGTTTAAAGCCATTTCCGACATGTTTAAGGCCCGTTAAGCCAACTTTAAGGCCCTAAAATGATGCTTAAACATTGTGGACACGAAACATGCTCAAAAATATGTCGGATGTTGGTTCGTTTGGTCGTATGATCGCGATGTTTGCTTAATTACGACGGAATGCGCATAAGCGCGAAAAATGATCCAAATTGCGCGACGAATGGATTTTTCTTATGCCAAACACTAAAATAAAATATTTTAATGCTTGCATAAATTTTTGGATGTCCGGATATATTCAGAACGTAAGTTTATTTTAGCACACCGAACCCGTCAAAGCCTATTTCTAAGATATGTAAAGGATATTTAGGGTGTGTTTAACTTATGATCATGTTCCAGAGGGTCTGTTACAGTACAAATTGACATACTTTCGTAGTTTGTCGACTTTACTCCCTGTAAGCGAATAAACTTGATTTCGGAATACCAAACCATCCAAAACTTATTTCAAAGTTATGTGGAGGTTATTTGAGGTATGTTAAGCCTAAGTCACTATTCCGGGGTGTTTGTTGCATTAAACTGGTTATATTTATGCATTAGTGCGCGTATAACCTTCCAGAAAGCGACTTAAAGCCCGAAATCGAACAAGAGTTGATATGTGCAAATGATACACATGTTTATACAAATCCCAAGTATGAAATACAATATTTCATTGGTTTGGTATTTGTTTGATGGCTGAAGTGACACAGGTGTCACACTAACTACGGTCCTGATGTAATTTCCGCTGCTAAATTAATAAACCCGATACCACTGAAACTGGTTCGCGGCCGCCCGTTCCCAAAGATATGGGCCGGGGGTTGCGACAAAAGGTGGTATCAGAGCTACAACCACTTTTTTCATCCACATAAGTGTTCTGCTGACGCCAAAATTTTATCCATTATGTTAGGAAATAATCTATGTGATTACATGCATACCTGTATATTATTGTTTTGTGTTATGTGACAATTTGTTAGTTTACAGTATGAGTAATCAAGTTCCATCAGACGCCTATCGTTATTTGTCTAGTTCTCCTAGATATGAAGGAACTTCCTACCAGCCTACTCCTTCGGGTTATTCAGCTGACACAAAAGAGGGGATCTTCATATTTAAGGCGCAATCCGAAGAACCATTCCCTACCAAAAAAAGAGGATGGTTCAGTCGGGGAGCACATGAGCATAGGAAAAGAATGAGGAAATTACAGCATCAACGAGCTTTAGCAGCAGCAAATAAGGAGATGAACGCCCAGACCGAAGACATAGTTAATAGGCGATTGGCCAATTTTCACATACTAGCTACCAATGCCATAGACCCGAACTTAGAACAAATCATTGCACCATAGACACTACCCTTGTTCCCAACTCAACCCATGGAAATAGAACCTAACCCAAGAGACCAGGTTCCCAAACCCGCCTTCGACCCAAACGAAATCCCTAGAGTCCTAGCGCCAAACCCTCTAGCCTAGGACCCGTGGGAGGACGACCATAGGGATTATCGAGAACTCTACCCACATGAGGAGCCCATACTAAACCCTGTAGCACCCTACCCTAACCTTGACCCTCTAGATCCATATTGGGATGTCGATCAGTACGTTCGGGAAATACTAGAAAACCCATACCCATATGGAGAACCCGTACCACTGTACCCTGACCCAATACCAGCACCACCACCACCCATGAGTACCGAAAACGTGCAGGAACTCTACACTTTTGCTGAGGAGTTGGTAGATGAAGGACAAAGAATAAGGCAAATAAGGGAGAGGCTCGTTTGGAAGTATAACCAGCGAAACATGCAGTATAATTAAAATAAATAATTCAATAACTACTGATGCATAATTAGTATTGTATTCTGAATTTAAGTCACAGTTGTAATAAATATAGATATCTATAAAAGAGAGTATATGTCGCAATGCACGACGGTTTTGACCAATGTGTTTGTTTGTGTGATTGTTCGCATTAAATCTTGTACTGTGATATTAATACTTGGTAAATGCTTATAATCCAGATGGACAATGAAGTAAATCAAGGAAACCCGAATAACGATAATAACGGGAACCAATTAGATAACAGTGCCATCCAACATATAGTGGCACAAGGGATTATAGACACTATGCCATACATTATCAAAACGGTTAAGGAAGCGGAAAATAATAAAACTAATAGTGGAAGTAAACGACCACCTACTGAACCCAGTCACAGCTTAAACAATGGACCAATACTTCAATTGCCTATTCCAAAAAGGAAAAGAACCATGCCTTATGGTTGTTCTTACAAGGAATTCTGGTCTTGTAAACCAATAGAATTCTCGGGCAATGAATGAGCCATTGCAGCTCTACATAGAATAGAAAAGACTGAGGCAGTCTTAAAAATAAGCAGGTGTGAAGAGGAAGATAAAATCATGTTTGCTTCCAATCTTTTTAAGAATGTCGTTCTAGAATGGTGGAACACTAGTCTCTAGTCTAAGGGGAGTGACAGAGTCTATAATATGGAATGGACTGAGTTTAAGAATATGGTGGAAAGAATATTTTGTCCTCCCAATGAAAAAGAACAAATAGCTAATATGTTCTTAAACCTTAGAATGACTGGAGTTGAATGTAAGGGTTACAGTACCATATTTTTCGAATATGCTAGAATAGTACCAACCCTAGCCTCACCAAAACCAGTATTAATCTCCCCAAATTAATCAGTGAGATTAGACATGTAGTCAAGACAGCTAGACCACAAACCCTAGAAGAAGCTATAGAACTAGCCAATACCTTGACTGATGAACTAGTACGTACAAAAGAAGAAAACCAGAGAAAGAACCTAGTCCAGAAGCTTACCCAGGAATTTCACTACGGTAATTCCAATCGTGGGAAAAACATAGGTTCTACTTCTGCACCTTAGTATAAGTCTTGCAAGAGGAAGCTTTTGGGGAAATGTTCCACATACTGCAACTTCTACAAAATACCTGGACACAAGGAAGAAGACTGCAAGAAGAAACCCATTAATGGAATATGCTTCAATTGAGGAGAAAAGGGGCATATCAAACTGAACTGTCCAAAACTAGCTCCAGCCATGAACAACAAAACTACTAAGAATGCTAGAGCATTTGTTCTGACAGTGGATGAAGCTAAGATGATTCCGGATGTGATTGCCGGTATGTTTTTAGTTAATGATGTTTTTGCTAAAGTATTATTTGACTCTAGTGCAAACCAAAGTTTTATTAATACTTCATTTTGCAAGCTTTTCAATCAACCATTAACTAAACTTCAACAAGAATGTCTGGTAGAAACAGCTAATGGAGAATCCATTAAGATCACTGAAATCTTGTAGGAGGCAAGAATAGAAATTTTAAACCATAATTTTACTGCTAATCTTTACCCAATGAATCTGGCTAGATTTGATATTGTATTAGGAATGGATTGGTTAGTAGCCAATAAAGCCAGTATTCTATGTGATCAAAAGTCAATACAAGTAAATTCACCAAAAGGTGAAAAGATCACAATTAAAGGAGACAAGCCATCTAGATCCACGAAATTCATCTCTGTGACTACCAGAATCCGGGTCAGCAATCATCAGGCAGTCAGGGGCAGGGTGGATATCGGGGAATTCACCCATTGTGTAATAGGTGCAACAGACACCACAGTGGACGGTGTCGCAAGGAACGTTGTTAGAGATGTCTCAAGATAGGGCATGAAGCTAAAGACTGCAGGAGTTCACGACCTGCAAATCAGAATCAGCAACACCCACCACCAGCTCGACAAAACCCGCAGCAGCAACAACAGCGGGGCAACAGTGGGTGTTTTCAGTGTGGGGCTGAAGGTCATTTCAAGTGTGATTGCCCCCAGTTAAACCAGAACCAGAATCGCAACAACAACAACAACAACCATGGCAATGGCAACAATAATGGTGGGAACAACAACGACAACGAAGCAAGGGGTCGTGTATTTGTGCTGGGGCAGGGTGAAGCGAGAAATGATCCCAGCGTAGTCATGGGTAAGTTTCTTCTTGACGACTTTTATGTTACTGTATTGTTTGATTCGGGTGCGGATACAAGTTATGTGTCTGTGAGAGTTAGCCAAATGTTAAAACGTGCTCCAACTCCCCTAAATACCAAACATGTCGTAGAATTAGCTAATGGTAAAAGTCTAGAAGCAACACACAGAGTTCAGGGTTGTAATCTTATCCTCGCTGGCCAGACTTTCTCCATCGACCTCATTCCTATAGTTCTGGGTAGTTTTGACATCCTCGTCGGCATGGATTGGTTATCCAAGCAGCAAGCATAGATCCTATGTTAGGAGAAGATCATTCGTATTCCTCGTTCTGGTAAAGAACCTCTCGAAGTTCAAGGTGACAAGAGTGGTGCAGTAGTTGGCATCATCTCTTTTCTCAAGTCTCAGAAATGTTTACGAAAAGGTCACACTGCCATTTTGGCAAGTTACTGATGCATCGACGAAAGAGAAGAGGATAGAGGATATTCCAGTTGTACGCGATTTTCCTCAAGTGTTTCCTGAAGATTTACCTGGTCTACCGCCTCATCACCAGGTCGAGTTTCAAGTCAAGCTAGCTCCAGGAGCAGCACCTATAGCTCGCGCACCGTATCGTTTAGCTCCAACTGAACTGGAAGAACTGTCTAAGCAATTACAAGAGCTCTTGGATAAGGGCTTCATTCTGCCAAGCTCTTCGCCTTGGGGAGCTCCAGTACTGTTTGTGAATAAGAAAGATGGAACTTTCAGGATGTGCATTGATTACCGTGAACTGAACAAGGTCACAGTGAAGAACCGTTATCCTCTTCGTCGTATTGATGACTTATTCGACAAGTTGCAAGGGTCGAGTTACTACTCCAAGATAGACTTGAGGTCAGGTTACCATCAGCTGAGAGTCCGGGATGAGGACGTCTCCAAAACCGCATTTAGAACTCGCTACGGTCACTACGAGTTTCTAGTCATGCCATTCGGGCTTACGAACGCGCCTGCAGTTTTCATGGATCTTATGAACAGGGTGTGCAAGCCCTATCTAGACAAGTTCATCATTATCTTCATCGACGACATTCTGATCTACTCCAAGAGTCAGGAGGAACACGAGCAGCACTTACGGCTTATCTTGGGACTTCTTCGAAAGGAACAACTGTACGCCAAGTTTTCAAAGTGCGACTTCTGGCTTCAAGAAGTCCACTTTCTAGGCCATGTGGTGAACAGGGATGGGATTCATGTTGATCCATCCAAGGTAGATTCGATACGGAACTGGCCTGCACTGCGTACACCAACGGAAATACGCCAATTCCTGGGTTTGGCGGGGTATTACAGACGATTTATTAAATACTTCTCAAAGATCGCACAGCCGCTTACGATGTTGACACAGAAAGGTGTTACCTATCGTTGGGGTAATACACAAGAAACGGCTTTCTAGTACCTGAAGGATAGGCTATGCAGTGCACCTATTCTATCATTGCCAGAGGGCACGGATGATTTTGTGGTCTATTGTGACGCATCGATACAAGGGCTTGGTTGTGTATTGATGCAGCGGGATAAAGTTATTACCTACGCTTCGCGGCAACTCAAAGTTCATGAACGGAATTACACGACGCACGATTTAGAGTTGGGAGCTGTCGTTTTAGCGCTTAAGATATGGCGACACTACCTGTACGGTACCAAGTGCACTATTTACACCGATCACAGGAGTCTCGAGCATATTTTCAAGCAGAAGGAATTGAACATGCGTCAACGACGATGGGTCGAGTTACTTAATGATTACGAATGCGCCATCAAGTACCATCCAGGCAAAGCCAATGTTGTAGCTGACGCTCTTAGTCGAAAAGTCACACTACCTACGCGTGTACGAGCCTTGCAGCTTACTATTCAGTCTGATCTTCCTACACAGATACGAAATGCTCAGGTAGAAGCATTGAAACCAGAAAACGTCAACGCTGAAGCCTTACGCGGATCAAGGCAACAATTAGAACAGAAGGAAGACGTCGCCTACTATGTAACAAGGCGTATTTGGGTTACACTATATGGCGGTTTACGGGAACTTGTGATGGATGAAGCTCATAAGTCTCGCTACTCGGTACATCCAGGTTCGGATAAAATGTACAACGATCTTAAAACTACATATTGGTGGCCTAGCATGAAGGCCCACATAGCAACTTACGTCGGCAAGTGTTTGACTTGTGCGAGAGTCAAGACAGAGTACCAAAAACCCTCAGGCCTACTTCAGCAACCAAAGATACCGCAGTGGAAATGGGAAGAAATTTCCATGGATTTTGTTACTGGCCTGCCTAGATCCCAGCGTGGGAATGATACTATTTGGGTGATCGTAGATAGACTCACAAAGTCTGCTCATTTCTTTGCTATCAAAGAAACGGATAAGTTCTCTACGTTAGCAGACGTCTACTTGAAGGAAGTTGTTTCGAGGCACGGAGTGCCAACTTCTATTATTTCGGATCGGGATGCAAGATTCACTTCAGAACTATCGCAAGCAATGCACAAAGCTTTTGGCTCTCGATTAGACATAAGCACAGCCTATCACCCTCAGACGGATGGGCAGTCTGAGCGCACGATTCAGACCCTAGAAGACATGCTTCGGGCATGTGTTATTGATTTCGGCACCAGCTGGGAAAAACATCTTCCTTTGGTGGAATTTTCGTACAATAACAGTTATCACACCAGCATATAAGCCGCTCCATTCGAGGCATTGTACTGACGTAAATGCCGGTCGCCTCTCTGTTGGGCAGAGGTGGGGGATAGCCAAATCACAGGTCCAGAACTTGTAGTCGATGCTACCGAACGAATTGCACAGATACGTCAACGTATGGCGGCAGCTCGTGACCGTCAGAAAAGTTACGCTGATAAGCGTAGGAAACCTTTGGAATTTCAGGTCGGGGACCGAGTTTTACTTAAAGTCTCACCCTGGAAGGGTGTGGTTCGTTTTGGCAAACGGGGCAAACTTAATCCGCGGTACGTCGGACCGTTCGAAATCATTGAGAGAATAGGCAAAGTGGCCTACAAACTGAATCTACCAGCTGAACTCGGTGCAGTTCATAATGTCTTTCAGGTGTCGAATCTGAAGAAGTGTCTGTCAGATGAGACCCTCATCGTTCCTTTGAAGGAACTCACTATCGACGAACAGCTACATTTCATCGAGGAACCAGTTGAAATCACGGACCAGGATGTTAAGGTCCTCAAGAACACGAGAATCCCTCTTGTTCGAGTTCGTTGGAACCCAGAGTTCACCTGGGAGCGTGAAGATCAAATGAAACTCAAGTATCCCCAGTTATTCGAAAACCATGCAACCACTACTGAGGCTGAAGCTACTACTGCAGAATTTCGGGACGAAATTCCAAATCAACGGGGGGATGATGTGACACCCCAAGAAAACCAGTAAACGATACAACTTACCTACCTTCCTCAGTAACCGCATGCTAATTTCGGGACGAAACTTCTTTTAAGTTGGGGATAATGTGACAACTCGAGTTTCCAAGATTCCACTTTCGCATTTATTACACGTTCATTGTTTGTTTAGCTAATTATTTGCACAATTAGTTTGTTATGAAACTGTATACGTTTTGATACAATAAAGTGTAGTGTGATTGTGCGTGGTTATGTATTACTTGTGAAAGATTTGACAAATACTTGAATGTGGTGATGAAACTGTGAAATGTACATCTTGTGCCTGTAATATGTAATAGATAATAATTAAGGGTGCATAGAGTAATTAGTGAAACTATAATCATTCTTAACCCTAATCCCTTCACTAATCACCACACAATCATCTGACGTACTTGAGATTTTCTCGGCAATCCTCTCTACAATCAATTGCTTCATCATTTGCAAGCTCTCAATCATCACTCTTGATTCCACTCTGCAGCTGGAATCAATCCAGGGTAATTGTTTATTGATTGTTTGATTGTTATCAATTCTTGATTCTTGTGATTCTTGTAAACCCTAGTTCCTCATATGATGGTTCTGTGCTTACGATCAATTCTGATTTATTGCGTAATGGTTATGATTGGGTGTTTCATCGATTGTCTGATGCCAATATGCTTGATATGATGAAGATGTTAATTGTTGAATTGATTTCTGCTATGCAATGTATGAATTAGGGTTCTTGATCGTATGAAAACAAAAACGTAACTGTTGCATCAGAGTTGAATGTTCGCATAATGATGTTTGTTAAAGGGTCCGAACTTTACATGTGTTTATTTAGTCTGAATTTTAATATGATATATATGTCCGACCTTTTAATTGATAAAGGGGGTCCGAACTTGTGACTAAGGAAGATGATAGTCCGAGTTTTAAAGGAGGGATTGAGGTCCGAGTTTTAACCCCAAGCACTTGTCCGACCTTTTAGTTAACATATGGAGTCCGAACTTTATGAATGCTATAGGTGGTCCGAGTTTTGGGCTTTAAAAGCCCTGTCCGAGTTTTAAGAGGAACAAGCCCCATGTCCGAGTTTTTGAGGGGCCTCCCCTATCCGAGTTTAAAGGGGTGGGGGATCCCCTTGGTCCGACTTTCGTGGTGTTGTCAAAATTTTTGATGGATAACCCCTTGGTCCGAGTTTTATATTACATGTTATCAGAAGTTATAAGTGTTGAATGATCCGATTTTTTGAATGACATATAGGACAAGTCTGTTGTGTTTTCATCCAAGATGCTAGTACAGTAAACTCGTTAGGTTAAATCTGTTAACCCCGTTAAGTATGTTGGTAACACAGTTCAGCATGAAACACTGTTAGTTTATTCAACCTGTTCATTATTAACTTTGTTAACTTAGTAAACTCTATTAGTTTATTAATTTCGTGAGATGTTAACTCTGTTAAGATATGCATGTAACCCTGTGAAATGTGTTAACCTGGTAAAGTATGTTAACTGCCTGTTATCCTGTCAAGCATGAATTTACATGGATTTGACTGACTACTTAAATTCCGCATGATGATTAACTGCCAAACACACTATGTGACGTTAGATTTGAGTGCAAGATTGTTACGAATGAAAACTGATTATACATACGTGCGTACGATAGGTCGTGATTGATTAACTGTGAGCGTGTGTATTCTTTAGCATACCGAGCAAACCAAGGTGAGTTCACACAGCCAAGGCATGGGGTTCCCAGGGTGGGAATGGGTTTGGATTATTTACTTGTACTTACCTAGATTATGGAACTTAGTTATATGGTTCTCGGGTGAGGATGGGTTATTGATAAGATACGACTAGACTAGTGATACTTATAGAACTGATCTTCGCACACACGCCGGGGTTGGCCACGATATTATGACTAATATTCGCACACGTGCCTAGGAAGGCTGCGAACTATACACTAAACTTCGCACATGTGCCGGGTGGCCGCGATACAAATATACCTAGTCTAGAATACTTGGAAACTTTCCCTAATCTTCGCATACATGCCTAGAGGGCCGCGATACGAACTAATACGATACATGACTCAATGAACGAACACAAGGCTTACTATACTATTACAATTACTGAACTATAAACTGTGAACTCGCTTAACTAGTTGTTGACTCTCTGCTGCATGCCTTGCAGGACCTTAGGTACATATGGAGCTTGCAGAGGGAGGAGCAGGTCGTTGTGGAGCATGGATCGTGGATGTTATGTTACACTTTATAACACTTGAACTTATTACATACATTGGGTTTTCATATTATTCTTCCGCTACTTAAACTATGTTTGGTTTGAACATGAATTGTATTGAATTGGGTTTTTATAAACTACTTCGATTATTATATATTATATTCAATATGATTGGTGGCTTGATCCTGGTCATGTCACGCCTCCGAGCGGTGATACTCCGCGTGTGGATTTTGGGGGTGTGACAGATTTATTGTAACTGTTGCATCAGAAACCATAATTTGGCTTTGTTGATTCGTAGTGTTGTTGTTTGGAGTTAACAGTCCGGGCATTGTGAAGTCACAAAGTCTGATAATTGTGATTATGAGGGTCAGGGTTTTAAACATTACATGGGGTTCGAATTTTAGTTGATTTCCCTGAGTCTGAGTTTTATTGATGAAACACATGGTCCGAATTTTAATAATGAAGCATGGTCCGAGTTTTAGGATGGTGTATGGTCCGAGTTTATACTTGATGTATGATCCGAGTTTATGCTTGATATATGGTCCGAGTTTTATACTAGATGGTTGGTCCGAGTTTTACACTTGATGTATGGTCCGAGTTTAAGCTTGATATATGGTCCAAGTCTTATGCTTGATGATTGGTCCGAGTCTTATGCTTGATGATTAATTGGTCCGAGTTTTATGCTTGATGATTGGTCCGAGTTTGTAACATGGACAAGAGGGGAGTCCGAGTTTGATGTGTGTGCGTGTAGTCCGAATTTCATGTATATATAAGTGCCCGAGTTTATTGTAAACACCAGTATTAGAGCTTACTGTTAACACTAGGGATCCGACTTTACTTTTAATGCTAAGTTCAAAACCCTGTGTGAAGAACACCTTGCATGCCACTGTGTGTTACTGTATGTTACTGTATGTATGTGCAATCTATGCCATGTCAATCTGTAAACAATTATCACACAGAACACAGTTGTTTGGACACCAAGGAATCGTCAACCTTATTTGAACGTAAACACTTACATTGAGTTTATGTGCTATGTACCTTAGGTCGTGTGTAACGGACCTAACCATTAATTAACACTAGAAGCAATAACAAACCGAGCAAACCAAGGTGAGTTCACACTCTTACCAAGGCATGGGATTCCGGGGTTGGGAATGGGATTGAAGGAATGGGATTGTAGTTACAATGTTTCTAGACTATCTACCATCATCCTCGGATGCGAAGGATACATACGTAAAACCTACATATACTTGTACTCATCACTGTCCTCAGGTTGTGAAGGACACTTACGTAAAACCTACGTAAACTTATACTCACAACTTCCTCGGGTTGTGACAGGCGCTTACGTAAAACCTACGTAAATCCCCGCGTACCACTGTCCTCGGGTTGAGAAGGACACTTACGTAAAACCTACGTAAACTTGTACGTACTACTGTTCTCGTGTTAAGAAGAACACTTATGGTTACAAATAGTCTAGTGTATATGCAAATATGGGAAGCCCCCACTAATAGAACATACTATCGGCCTAGTAGAGCCACACGTTACGAAACAAACTTACTATTACGAACTTACTTACTGTGAACTCGCTCAACTAGTTGTTGACTCTCTGTTACATGCCTTGCAGGTCGTTAGGTATGCATGGAGGTTGCACTGGGAGGCGCGGTCGTTGTGGACAAGGATCGTGAATGCTTTGATTAAACATTTTGACATTACATATTCATACTTATGTTGGGTTTATTTCTATGCTTCCGCTAAACATTGATATTGCACTTATGTTTTGAACACCTTTCATATTGGTTTGGTTGGAATACATTTACTTTTACTTATTACTTACTTGTTCAATATGGTTGGTGGTTTGATCCTGGTCATGTCACGCCTCCAAGCGGTGGTACTCCGCGTGTGGATTTTGGGGGTGTGACAGATTGGTATCAGAGCCATTGGTTATAGAGAACTCGGTTTTAATAAGGGAAAAACGTTTTATTAAAACCAGACTATAACCACTACAGTGCTCAACGATCCACAACGACGCCTCGCTCCACGTGCAAGACTCAACATCCTAGGTAATATGGTATATGTTTATTGCCTACATGCTAGAATTACATAGAACTTTGTTCTTGGTATGCCTAGATTACATTGCCTACTATTCGTTATTGCTTGAGAAAACTTGTGTTTGAACACCTTTCATATTGGTTTGGTTGGAATACATTTACTTTTACTTATTACTTACTTGTTCAATATGGTTGGTGGTTTGATCCTGGTCATGTCACGCCTCCAAGCGGTGGTACTCCGCGTGTGGATTTTGGGGGTGTGACAGATTGGTATCAGAGCCATTGGTTATAGAGAACTCGGTTTTAATAAGGGAAAAACGTTTTATTAAAACCAGACTATAACCACTACAGTGCTCAACGATCCACAACGACGCCTCGCTCCACGTGCAAGACTCAACATCCTAGGTAATATGGTATATGTTTATTGCCTACATGCTAGAATTACATAGAACTTTGTTCGTGGTATGCCTAGATTACATTGCCTACTATTCGTTATTGCTTGAGAAAACTTGTGTGCTTACTCTCTTTTGTCATCGCACTATTCGCGAACCTCTCTCACTTATGTTACATTTGCTATGAAGATCATGGTCGGGCATATTAACTTGACGCAAGCCCAGTTGACGGCTCTCATCAACGAACAAGTTGCTGCGGCACTTGCAGCTGCACAAGCAGGTCAACACGCTCAGCAACCAGTTTGCACTTTCAAGAACTTCATGGACTGTCGTCCAAGCACGTTCAGTGGCACTGAAGGAGCAGTGGGACTCCTCCATTGGTTTGAGAAGCTCGAGTCGGTGTTCGAGATGTGTGAATGCCCTGAGGCTCGAAGGGTGAAGTACACCACTGGTACTTTAGAAGGAATTGCGCTAACTTGGTGGAACGCGCAAGTTCAGATTTTAGGGCTGGCAGCTGCTAACGCCACCCCTTGGAATGATTTTAAGGAACTCATCAAACGAGAATACTGCACACGTGATGACATCCACAAGTTGGAAGTGGAGCTCTACCATCTGAAAATGACAGGGTCGGAAATTGAAGCTTATACGAATCGGTCAAACGAGCTGGCCATCTTGTGTCCAACTATGGTGGACCCTCCAGTCAAGCGTATTGAGTTGTACCTCAAGGGGCTAGCACCAGAAATTCAGAGCCATGTGACATCGGCTAACCTCAATAATATCCAGGATATTCAGCGTCTTGCTCATCGCCTCACGGATCAGGCAGTGGAACAGAACAGGCTGTCTAAACGTATCAGCGCTTCTACTACCGTTACCACTTCTGCTACTCCTGCTACTCCCAGTGACAACAAGAGAAAATGGGAGGGGGATTCTAGCAAAGGTTCAGCTTCAGTTCAGTCTCAAGTGCAACAGCGAAAGACTGACAACTATCAGAGTCCTGGTCAGAAATCTTCGAGCAATCACAGATAGGGTGGATACCGAGGAAACCTTCCAAGGTGCAACAAGGGTCGTTGTCAGAGGTGTCTCAAGATGGGTCATGAGGCCAAGGATTGTAGGAGCCCACGACCTGTAACATAGAATCAGCAGCAGCAGCAAACACCGCAGAATCAGCAACAGGGCAACAAGGGATGTTTTCATTATGGCGCTGAGGGTCACTTCAAAAGACACTGCCCTCAGTTAAACCGAAACCAGAACAACAACAACAACAACAACAACAACAATAACCAAGGCAATGGAAACAACAACGGTGGGAACAACAACGGCAACGAAGCTAGGGGACGTGCATTTGTGCTGGGGCAGGGTGATGCCAGGAATGATCCCAACGTAGTTATGGGTAAGTTTCTTCTTGACGACTTTTATGTTACTGTATTGTTTGATTCGGGTGCGGATACAAGTTATATGTCTCTAAAAGTTAGCCAAATGTTAAAACGTGCACCAACTCCCTTAAACACCAAACATGTCGTAGAGTTAGCTAACGGTAAAAGTCTAGAGGCCATACACATAGTTCAGGGTTGTAATCTTATCCTCGCTGGTCAGACTTTCTCTATCGACCTCATTCCTATAGTTCTGGGTAGTTTCGACATCGTCATTTGTAGGTCCCTCTTCGGAGGATGACGAACCTAAACCTTGTTATACAAACCCACTAGCGAGTGCGGAATCCAAGCTAGCAAGCAAACCGGGTTGAGACAAGCATAAACACAAACATACAAGGATTCACCGATTAACACCACTGTATTAATACGAATGAAGGTTCCGGTTACAAGCACAATGTTTACAAATCTAACTTGCAAACTCTCTAGTGTGTGTGTGTGTGTTTTGATAGAATGCTCTCAAGCTCTCTCTATGTGTGCATCTATCTCACAAGTCTCTCAAGTCTCTTTGAAACAACACACTTCATGGGTATTTATACCCACACACAGCAGGTCTGGTTGAAGGATTAGACAGATTGTCCGAAGGACCATCTGTCGACCACAATGGCCATCGAAGGATCTATATATACTTCGAAGGATAGCTTATCCTTCGAAGTCCATCCGTATCCTTCGTGGTTTATCTTTCGAGCCAATCGAAGGATAGACATAATCCTTCGATTGCTCATCCTTCGACTCAGACACTTCACAAACATATTTCTAACTGTTGGGCCAAGTCAAACCAGGAGGACGGTTGACTTGGTCAACTTACAGGACTGACAAGGACATCGTTTACATCGTGACCGAATACAGACAAAGTACAGACATAAGTGCATCAACAAACTCCCCCTTGGCTGTAGCTTTGTCTTTATTCTCTATAGTTGTAGACTCGTCTCGAACTTCGATGGTCTTTGGTCTTCGAGTTCTCAAAACTCTGATGTCCTTTCAAGTCTTCAATGTCGGAGGATCTTCAAAGTCTTCACGTATTGAAAGCAGAGAGTGTATCAACAAACTACCCGTATCATGTAGGAAGTGTGTTAACAAACTCCCCCTTAACATAAGCTCCCCCTTGAGTTATGCTCGTGAAATACTTTATCTTTATGAAGTGAGATCCTTGTGGTGTTGACGATGGTCAGCGGCAACTCGATCATCTTCATCATTTGAGTGCCTTCATGTCGTGTCTTCATTCCAAAGCTTTGTCATCGACCATGTTCTCCTAGCCTTTAGAATCTGCACATGCAAGAAATCTAAACGCATAATGAGAAACAACTGCTTGGAATATAGTTAATCATAAACAAGTGACACACTCATGACCATGTCACAATCAAACACCGTCCGACAGTTTGAAAGTTTAATAAATTTATCATTTTCAATTTCTAACTTTCAAAACATGCAAATTTTGACCGTTTATGAAGATTTAGTCATTTCGGTTTTCGTTCAGGTTTCAGGCAACGAAGACTCGAGTTCCAACATCGTACGATCGAAATTAAAATAGAAATAAAATCTTTTTGGCTTTTATAAAGTTTAAATTAAAAACACACCTAAAATCTTTTTGGTATTTTTGACTTTTCTAAATTTAAATACTGAAAGCAGTAAATAAATATATACATACATTCTTTTTGCGAGTTTCGAGGGTAAGAGAATCATATCAGTGTACGGTCATGCCAAAACACTCTTGTTGTTCAGTTAGTTAACATTAAAATAAGCATCCTATAACAATTATCGGTATTGTTGTCCACTTAAGCTCAACTTATCAGATGTAATCATGTTTAGGAGATACGTTAATGTATGATTTATACTTACCGACCGGTGTTCATCCACATCACGACACATTCCCGTATCAAGGTATGCATAAGGGTTCATCTTACCGGTGAGTATACCGATTATCATCTGTTTGACCGTATATGATGTGAGATTCTCACTTATTTTTGGTTTGAAAACAAGCCCTATGTGATATAATCACTTATTGATGAGGAACTTGATTTTCGATGCATGAGGGCACAGGAGCAAGTCCGTGAACAGGTCAGTACTTCCGTACAGCAGAGAGACGAACTTGACTCCCGGATAAATGTGATATTTTATCACTTATTTGATTTGGACATGTGATTGTTTATCACTTATTGAGGTCGAATGCAGTATGTATTATGTACACGTATGTATAGTATCATGGAAGATCTTAGACTTAGTCTATTTATAGAAGCAACCATGATACCCAGATGATAAGCAGCATAAAGACCGAATATCTCAGAACCTCGGCAATCTATCAAACGAAATTTCGGTACTAAGACCATATGCCAATGAATGGTTCCCACCTGGTCTTCAGTCGGTTTAAGATTTATATCACCCTCCACACTTTAAAATGATTGTGAGCCTACCGATACATCTTATATAGAGCTGCTTATCGTTTTTCATTTAGGGTTTAAAGAGGCTTGGATAGACCACTGATGTACTATCATTTTCTCTTTTGCTCGCCAGGAAACTCATTTTTGATTATCTATGTTTTTGTGTTTTTGAAATTTTTGCTCCCCCTAAAATGCAGAAAGTAAATAAAGTAAAGACATATTTTTGTATTTTTGTGGTTTTTCAATGTTTTTGTATTTTTCTTGAAATTTTCTCCCCCTAAAATTCAAAAATAAAAGAAATAAAAATATTTTTGGATTTTTGATTTGAGAAAAAATATTTACAAAAACGATTTCATGATGTTAGTTACTCTTGCTTCACCTTAATGCCGTTTACCAAAAGTAAGTAATCAAATCTTGATTTATCGAAGGCTTTGGTAAAAAGGTCGGCACGTTGGTGGTCAGTATGAATGTGAACCACATCGATAAGTCTCTTTTCAAAACAATCACGTATGAAGTGATATTTGATATCGATGTGCTTCGTTTTGGAGTGCTGTACAGGATTTCGAGTGATCTGTAAGGCAGCCTCATTATCAACATAAATAGGAGTAGTTAGAAATTCAAAACCGTAGTCCCGCATCTGTTGTTGGATCCATAGAACCTGGGAGCAGCAACTAGATGCAGCAATGTATTCTGCTTCACATGTAGACGTGGCCACACATGTCTGCTTCTTGCATTGCCAAGTGACTAGGCGATTGCCTAAAAACTGACATCCTGCGGTAGTTGACTTTCCATCCTTTTTGCAGCCGCCAAAATCAGAATCACTGAAAGCTGTGAGATCAAAGTTGTCATCCTTAGGATACCATAACCCGGTGTCAGGGTACGTCTTCAGATAACGAAAGATCCTTTTTACAGCAGCATAGTGAGAGACCTTCGGATTCGCTTGATACCTAGCGAGAAGACAAGTTGGATACATTATGTCGGGTCTTGATGCAGTGAGATACATTAACGATCCGATCATAGCACGATAGAAGGAAGAATCCACAGCATCTCCTTCGTCATCCGGAGTAATTACATGCTCTGATACCACTTGTAGGTCCCTCTTCGGAGGATGACGAACCTAAACCTTGTTATACAAACCCACTAGCGAGTGCGGAATCCAAGCTAGCAAGCAAACCGGGTTGAGACAAGCATAAACACAAACACACAAGGATTCACCGATTAACACCACTGTATTAATACGAATGAAGGTTCCGGTTACAAGCACAATGTTTACAAATCTAACTTGCAAACTCTCTAGTGTGTGTGTGTGTGTTTTGATAGAATGCTCTCAAGCTCTCTCTATGTGTGCATCTATCTCACAAGTCTCTCAAGTCTCTTTGAAACAACACACTTCATGGGTATTTATACCCACACACAGCAGGTCTGGTTGAAGGATTAGACAGATTGTCCGAAGGACCATCTGTCGACCACAATGGCCATCGAAGGATCTATATATACTTCGAAGGATAGCTTATCCTTCGAAGTCCATCCGTATCCTTCGTGGTTTATCTTTCGAGCCAATCGAAGGATAGACATAATCCTTCGATTGCTCATCCTTCGACTCAGATACTTCACAAACATATTTCTAACTGTTGGGCCAAGTCAAACCAGGAGGACGGTTGACTTGGTCAACTTACAGGACTGACAAGGACATCGTTTACATCGTGACCGAATACAGACAAAGTACAGACATAAGTGCATCAACATCATTGGTATGGATTGGTTATCCCAGCAGCAAGCAGAGATCCTATATAAGGAGAAGATCATTCATATTCCCCGTTCTGGTAAAGAACCTCTCAAAGTTCAAGGCGACAAGAGTGGTGTCGTGGTTGGCATCATCTCCTTCCTGAAGGCCCAAAAGTGTTTACGAAAGGGGCACACTGCCATTTTGGCACTAGTTACTGATGCATCAACGAAAGAGAAAAGAATAGAGGATATCCCAGTTGTACGGATTTTCCTCAAGTGTTTCCTGAAGATTTACCTGGGCTACCGCCTCATCGCCAGGTCAAATTCCAGATTGAACTAGCTCCTGAAGCAGCACCAATAGCTCACGCACCGTACCGATTAGCTCCAACCGAACTGGAAGAACTGTCAAAGCAATTGCAAGAGCTCTTGTATAAGGGCTTTATTCATCCTAGCTCTTCGCCTTGAGGAGCTCCAGTGTTATTCGTGAAAAAAAAGGACGGTACTTTCAAGATGTGCGTAGATTACCGCGAACTAAACAAGGTGACAGTGAAGAATCGCTACCCTCTGCCGCGTATTAATGACTTATTCGACCAGTTGCAAGGGTCGAGCTACTACTCCAAGATTGACCTGAATCAGCTGAGAATCCGGGATGAGGACGTCTCTAAGACAGCATTCAGAACTCGCTACGGCCACTACGAGTTTCTAGTCATGACATTCGGACTAACGAACGCACCTGCAGTTTTCATGGATCTTATGAACAGAGTGTGCAAGCCTTATCTAGACAAGTTTGTAATTGTTTTCATCGATGACATCCTGATCTACCCCAAGAGTCAGGAGGAACACGAGCAGCATCTACGACTTATCTTGGAACTTCTTCGAAAGGAACAACTATACACCAAGTTTTCAAAATGCGACTTCTGGCTTCGTGAAGTCCATTTTCTAGGCCATGTGGTAAACAAGGATGGGATTCATGTTGATCCATCCAAGGTAGACTCGATCAGGAACTGGCCTGCACCAGGTACACCAACGGAGATACGCCAATTCTTGGGTTTGGCTGGTTGAGAAGGACACTTACGTAAAACCTAGGTAAACCCCCACGTACCACTGTCCTCGGGTTGAGAAGGACACTTACATAAGACCTACGTAAACCTTGTACGTACTACTGTTCTCGTGTTAAGAAGAACACTTATGGTTACAAATAGTCTAGTGTATATGCAAATATGGGAAGCCCCCACTAATAGAACATACTATCGGCCTAGTAGAACCACACGTTACGAAACAAACATACTATTACGAACTTACAACTGTGAACTCGCTCAAGTAGTTGTTGACTCTCTGTTACATGCTTGCAGGTTGTTAGGTATGCATGGAGCTTGCACTGGGAGGCGCGGTCGTTGTGGACAAGGATCGTGAATGCTTTGATTAAACATTTTGACATTACATATACATACTTATGGTGGGTTTATTTTTATGCTTCCGCTAAACATTGATATTGCACTTATGTTTTGAACACCTTTCATATTGGTTTGGTTGGAATACATTTACTTTTACGTATTACTTACTTGTTCAATATGATTGATGGCTTGATCCTGGTCATGTCACGCCTGCAAGCGGTGGTACGCCGCGTGTGGATTTTGGGGGTGTGACAGCTCATTTCCTCATTCTCTTCTCTACAATCTGAATTGGACTATAACTAGTGTGCATCCTTTCATTCTTTTTATTGCTTTCCTAGTTTGAAAGTCAAATATAGTTTGACTTTCAGCTTTGACCACGAGTTGGTCAACGAGAAGTTCGTTTGAACTTCGCAACGTAAGCGTAATCACATTAGTTATAGTCCTTAGTGACTATACCCATTGATTACCACGTTAACTATGTAACACCCCAACCTGGATAGGGCTGACGTGTCACTATCATAGATATCAAAACCAAACACAATCCATTTAACGAAGATAAATTGAATTCGAAAGATAAACGAAGTCTTAAAACAAACAAAGAATCCTAAGTATTAATTAATTCAAAATGTTGAAATAAATAAAAGTCTTTATTCTTGAACCGCATTTTACTCTCATCATCACTAGTTCCCAACATTCTACGGCTGAGCCAAAGGTTGCCCAATAACGGAAAAATCAAATAGTGCAAGTAAAGAAAGGACATAAAGAAAAAAAATAAGAAATTTTTGAACACAAAACCAAAACTGACACTTGAACAAATACTGAACATAATCTGAGGTAGAACATAATCAGACATACAAAGCATACCAGACAATATTATAAACATGTCAGATCAGAAACAAATATCAGAATACGTGACTACAATTAATAACAAAACCAAGTCGCGTGAGACGGAAACACCCACGAGCCTAAACAACCAAACAGGTACACAGCCAGCTAGTCCATGCATCTATGAGACGGTGAGTACGGTGTACACCCATTATTCCATCTCCACAAACCGAACCAAACCAAACCGAACAAAACCAAACCAAACCAAACATGCTCGGGTGACAAAGTACAACAATTAAAGCTAACGAGAACATGCAACATTGATTACAACTGCTAAAGTCTATTGCATGCTACTATGAACTTCTCAAATAATAAATGCGAAATGAAGCAACTAACGGAAACAAACAAAATCCGTACTGCAAAGTAACGGATATGATAAAAAAATTACTCTAATGAGAAGACCAAGGAATCCGTACCTTAGTTTAGCAAGCAAAGCAAAATCCACAAATAAAGTCCTCTTCAAAACTTATGCAAACATTGGTTGCATTGCGATTTCTTGTAAATAACGCACGAGTAAGATTGAGAACTTCCAAAAGAACAAACAAGAACGATTAACCTATATATTTAGAATACCACATAAAGACTCGTTATTATTTATAGTTTAAACAATGACCCTACCTTTATTGTTTTCAACTTGATTAAATGTTATAATTTACCTCTTCATTCACTGGATTATTATTAATTATGCAATGCTTTACTAAAAATGTAAAAAAGAATATATATTGTTAACGATGTATTGTTACATAAAAAGAAAGAATAAGATTGTTAATTGTTTTATTAGATTTAAAAATGTAACTGTTAATCATTTTGAAAAGGTTAACTGTTATTGTTAATGATGTATCATTTAGAAAGAATAAGATCGTTATTATTAGATTTAGAAATGTAACTGTATAAGCGGTTAACTGTTTCAAAAAAAAAAAATAAGTGCAGGGAGTTTGTCGGAGGTACGGTTCGAACCCGGAACCTCTGATTCAGCTTGCACGCACAAACCCACTGGACTAAGTCATCTGATTGGAAATTTTTATGTTTCTAACTCATTTAAACACCAATTTCGGTCCATCTTCTTCATTAGAAAAAAAAGAACCATATAAACTGTTATATAGTTTTCAACTTATCTATTCATCTGAATGATTTATGATGTCGTATTTTATTGTATTACGACGGGGATTAAACCAGAAAAACGAAAGAACAAGAACGATATACCGAACGTGAACAATCTCCGCGGTGATCCTGTACGGCTCCGGTGTCGTCTACGAGTTCCGGGGCTGCGGCGAAACGAAATAAAGAATGGAGTGGAGGTTTTCCGGCGTTCTTGACTTCTCCGACGATGGTGCGAAGTTAGGCGAAGGTGTTGCGGAGTTGTGAGGGTGTCGAATCAGTGAGTTATAAACCAATAACTTATTTTGTAAAAAAAAAGGTTTTGTAAATGTGAGGGTGGTGGTCGATATGTATTGTACAAGAAGCAGCTTTGTGGAGTATATATAGTACATCGTTTGTTCGATTTGTTTTGGAAATCTGAAAATTTCCGAAATCAAAGATGTGTTAGTTGATGAACTTGGTTGGCAAGGAGACTAGGTTCGTGATTGATCGACAAAAGGAAACGCGTTAAATTCGTATCAATCACCGAAATTTAGTACAAGTTTAGAAGGGAACTCAATTTCGAGGATCATGGGTAAAGATTTGCGAGATCGTAGAGGAAGAACAGGCTGTCTTGAGATGTCATTTTGGGCGGCCACTTTTAAAAGTTTTAAACAAAGCATCTAGAATTCCTATAACCTTTTCATAACTTTCAAAAGTGACATGTTGATCCCTTAAGTTTGCTATAAATACATGTCTCTTATATAAATCAGGGGCGGACTTAAGACATAGTGAAGGTGGGCGGGCGCACCCCCGGAAAAAAAAAATTGAGTGCTAAGTTCCGTCGAAAATCCTGTCCGCACCCCTTGGAATTTTCCGTCCGCACCCCTTGGAATTTCTGTCCGCACCTCTTGGAATTTTTCGTCTGCACCCCTAGGTAAAAAGTGTTATCAATTTATATTTTAAATTTTTTTAGTAACTCTTATTTTTAAAAAAACAAATACTACCTGAATTATATAACTTTTAATACCTAAATAACTAAACCCAAATACCCAATACCTTTAACTAGCCCACTACTAAGTCTTAGCCCAATAAACAAACCCAACAAATTAACAATATTTCAAACTAAAATAAAATAAATAAGCCCAAAACCCTTACTACATATTCTCTCCCGCTCTCTCTATCCTCCCTGCACGCCAGCGATCAGAACATCAGCGACAACAGTGAACAGTCAGCAGCCGCAAACCACCGTAATCAGCCATCATACCACCGCCAATCGAACACAGGTAAATTTCTTTGTTATTTTTGATGAATTTTGGTTGATGCTAGCTGCATACTAACCATGACAGTAGACATGTGCTTCATTTTGTTTTTTTATTATGTTATATGGTGGGATATATTTTGTTAGTGATGATATTTTGCCTTTTATTATAGTCGCATACACCACACAGTAGATCTGGTTGGTTATATTTGTTAGTGAAGAATGTTTGGCTTTTTCTTTTTATGGTGTATATTTTGTTTAGATGATTTTTAGGGTTATTTACATTATGATTTCTAAGGCTTGAATAGTTGATATATTATGTTTTGGATAGATTTCAAAAAATGAAAACCCGTAGGGTGACGTTTTATTTATGTTTGTAACAAGGTTTGATATATTTTTGATGATTATATAAATTTAGATCGATGTTCTTTTGTTTTACATGACCCGACCCGACCCGATACGAACCGATTTTTTACTTATATACCTTGGGGCCTAAAATTTTTAAAAATGTTCCGCACCCCCATAGAAAAATTACTGGGTCCGCCACTGATATAAATATAAGTAATGTGTTTACTTATAAAGTTTTGTAATATATAAGTTTCAATATCATGTATTTTAAATAAACTTTATATAACAAACTCTTTATATTTTAAAGTTTTTAAAATGATAAAAGTTTCATAAAGTTTATTAATGACAAAATTGGAGTATTTGTATAAAATTAAACTTTTATGTAAATATATCCACACCCAATTCCATATAAAAAAAATTAAAACGGGTCGGATTTTGGATATCCGTTTTTGGCGGATGTTACATTAGGGTTATAAAAGTTTCGTATTTTACAATTCTACCCTCCAAAGAAAAATTTCGTCCTCGAAATTAAGTATGGATAAAAAGCAAAATTTAAAAATATGCATATGCTACGAAATTCCGGTATCATAGTTGTATAGCAAAACACCACGCACAAGAGCAAATTCCGAGTGACAAAATGAAAGGTAGACATGAACTTAAACTAGTGAGAACTTTTACGAGATCAGACAAAATCAACATATCAAACATCATAGCAAGCAAATTGTTCAGATAGTGAGAACAGATAAAAAGTCCAATTGGATGTTATGGAACGGATAATGGACTATGTTCAAACTGGATAATCTTTATAAACATCAGAGATAACGTCGCCTCTTAAGGAGGTAGATATAATTAATGAGTACCCTAAAGTAGTGGGCCTAGTCATCAAGTACTTAGCAAGTAGAAGTGATATCACATATTGATGCAAGAGTGTCAATTAGAGCATGCATATCACGTTAACTAATATGCAATTAACCGAAAATCATACCTGAGGTATTAGTTGCATCATTAGTAGTAAGTCTGGCATTTCCCCTATTATTAGCTCTAGGGTTAAACTTAGGGCACTCTTTAACCAGGTGACCTGCATCTCCACAATTGAAACAGAGATGTTCAGCTCGGCGACAAACCCCGCTATGAGGTTTCCCACAAGTGGCACAACGAGGGTCACGATATTGTGGCATGTTTTGTTTGTCTTGCTGTATCTGGTTGTCGTAATTCCTGTCAGAACGGTGCCTATGGTCTCGAGATTGATCATTGCCACCTTGAAAAGAAGAATTACTCTGGTTATCTTCCCTTGGTCGCATACGATTATCATCCAACGTCCTCTGGCGATGCTTCTTATCATTATCCAAGTTTTTGACCGCTACAACAATCTCATTAATATCAGTGAAATGGAGATTCAGAATAAACTTCCTATCACGGTCACATATAGCCCACTTGAAAGTGTTGGTTTGCTGCTCTAGCGAACCTGCAGTCGAACCCAGAAAATTGACCAAACGTCAAAAACGAGTTTTAAACTCCATAATAAGCTCATCGTCCCCCTGCATAATAAGCTCATCGTCCCCCCTGAGGTCAGCATCAGTGAAATACTGCTGATATAACAATGTGCGAAACTCATTCCAAGGAAGTGTGGCTGCATAATTATCTCCTCCACGAGCATTCTTCAAAGTCTTCCACCACCTATGAGCATCGTCCTCCAATTTGTAACCAGCAAGCCTGACTTTGAATTCGTCATTCACACCCAACACTTCAAAATTTTTCTCGATATGAGCAATCCAGTTTTCCGCCTCGACGGGAGTAGCAGGGGTACTAAACGATTTTGGCTTTAACGTTTGGAAGCGATCAAGCCAATCATGAATGGCAATAGGAGGGTTAGCATTTCCGCCTTGAGGGCCGTTGTTGTTATTACCCCCTTGTGGTCCATTATTGTTATTACCTCCTGGTGGCCCGTTGTTGTTATTTTGTTGAAGCTGTTGCAACAAGTTTGGACCCAAACTCGCGATAGCCGTATGGACAGCGTTAGCAATGTGGGTCTCAATAGGGATGTCGTTATTCTCGATACGTTGGTTGTTCACACTTCTTCTAGGAGGCATCTGAAAGGAGATATGTGAGTGTGAGGAGAAAATTTCAAATCACGTGAAGAAGAAAGAGAGATATCCTAACCCGACGTCTACCCATTTAACTCACACGTTTAACTATTAATGTTAAAGTTTTCTACAGGAAGGAGCCTGGGCTCTGATACCATAATTGTAACACCCCTAACTGGATAGCGCTGACGTGTCACTATCATAGATATCAAAACCAAACACAATTCAATTTTTCTTCGTTAAATGGATTGTGTTTGGTTTTGATATCCATGATAGTGACACGTCAGCCCTATCCAGGTTGGGGTGTTACAAACTAGGTGTAGTGACGAGTCAAAGTTTTGGTCAAAATGTGTTTTAGCACGCATTTTGCAACGGAACTACTAATAGGTATCAAAGCGCCTCATTTTGATACCAAATCACTAGGTTAAACATGTTTTGACATGTTTAGCTCGTCACTTTTAGTTAGTGCTTGTTAGAGTCGTAAGTCAAGGGGTCTAAACCACCGCTTAGACTTCGAACTCGACCCGTTTGGTCGATTATTAGGATTCAACTAAACATGGTTAGTGACCATAGTTGCATAGGGAATAACCTTCTGAGGTTATACCTTATGGTCACCGAGTTTAAGTGGTTGTATGATAGGTGGATTAAATGCCTTAGGTAAATTACCAAAATGCCCTTTTATGCATAATTGGATTTTAAGCATATGTAACCCAAACATTTGTCACTTAACTGATTATACAACATAATTAAACATGTTTAGGCATATAATACTTGTCATAGGATTAGTTAGACGACACAAATGCGCGTTTGCGCGAACGACGCGTTAAAGTAGCATAAGGTACCTTAATGGGTCGTAACGGGTCGAAAGCACTTAGGTACGTTTCAATCTAGTATGTACGCATTGTTAAACCATGTCATGTGAGTTCCTATAACTCATTTTTGGTTTACAAGACCTCATCCTATCCGAACTTCCGACTTAGGTCGGGTTTATTTATATAGTTATTAGGTTTTCGATTTATTCTGTGCTCCCTCTAGCTTTGCTTGGTTGTTTTTCAAAGACCACTAAGCACTCTCAGGTGAGTACATAGTTCCCCTATTTTACTGTTTTCGATTTTTTTGGGGTGATTCATATGTGTTAAATGATTTCGATGTTTTAATGATGGTTTTTGAAAACGATTAAAATTGTTTATATTAAATTAATAATGATTTTGATAAAATGAACAAACTTGTTGGTTGTAATTACATAACGAATAACATTCATTAATTGTGGCCAAACCGACCAGTATTAGGTTATGGTACCATAGGATGTGACAAATCCCGCTATCAGACTGCACCCATGGTTATGTGTGGGTTAGGTGGGTAGCGACCGAATCTGTGATTGTTAATTTACCCTTTGGTGGTTTATTAATGCGAAAGGCGAGATAGTCGAGTCATGAAGGTTTGAATGTTATTAGCGAGACGACCAAAAGTAGTTTCACTATTAAAACTTGTTAAACGATTTTGGGATAAGTTAAACGATTTGAAACGACTTAAACTAGATAAACGATTTGGTTAGACGATTGGTTTTGGGATGTGATTAGATAATGGGACAGGTGTAGCATGATAAAAGCATGGTAGATACGCCGCTGGTACATCTTATATAAGTTCTCTTTCTTATTACATTTTGTGTCATTATTTAGTTCACTAGGGAAACGATTTTAAAACGATGTCAGACAGCGAGTTTTATTAACGAGTCTTTTTACGAGATGTTATACAATTTGATTTGATTAAATAAATGTTTTGGGTTAAAAATCATGGCTACGAGATTTTATAAATTATAACCAACTTGATTTGAGTTGGTTAATTATGTCGCAATACTATATTTTTCAAAACAAGGTTTTAGTTAAGTATTGTGTTGGTGCACTACATCTGTCGACTTCGTCTTGGATCGAGTCATATATTGTATTGTATAGATTAGGGCGCGTTTTACGAGAAAACTAGAGAGTATATGTGTTTTAGCTAGAGGTTTCGCTCATATGATCATTGATAGTTTCGCTTATCTGGTCATGTGAGGTTTCGCTTATGTGTCAAGTACGTATGAGCGAAACCTCATCACTATATATAGGTGTTCATTTGAGCAAAACCATATCGATTGCCTTGTATTCCACGCCGAAGTGGTATCAGAGCTTCAGGAGGAGGAGTTCTGCAGAGATTAGCTGGAATTCATTGAGATTTCTTACTTCTACACCTTCTTTCATCAATTCAGAAAGTTTAACCGGTCAAAATTGGATCAAAATTTCATAGACTGTAGAGAATTGGACATAGATAAATCCCTGAGAATTTGGTGTTGAAATTCGAATTAAACATGGACAAAATTGATCTCGGACAAGGTTTCGCTTATTCGGACAGTGTGTAGTTTCGCTCATTTGAACATCATATTTCGCTCTTGTGTCACATAATCTGAAAGGTTTCGCTGCAAATTGCCTGATAGTTTCGCTCATAGGTGCATTGTTGGAGGTTTCGCTCTTGTGAACATCATAGTTTCGCTCCAAGTGCACATTTGAGGTTTCACTTCTAAGGACATCAGAGGTTTCATTTTGTGTCACCAAACACCAAATTTCGCTAATTTGTCACTGATTTTGAAAATCGTGCTAAGTCATCATGGATACCGAGTTCTACAACGCATTTGCAACACCGTCTGGTCCATCTGCTATTGTTCAAGCCATGAGTATAGAAAACGAGACGGGAACCACCCAAAAGCCCCCTAAATTGTTGAATATCAAAGAATACTACGGGTAGAAAGACAGATTCAAGAACTGGGTTCAGGCAAATCATCTTAGATCATGGGAATTTGTATCGAAGAAATACGTGTTGCCTCGAACAGATTTGCAGGTTCTCAAAGAGTTATCAGAGTTCACAGATCAAGAACGTGTTATGTACAAAGCAGAAAAGATGATGATCAGTCTGCTTCAACAAGCTATCAAGGAAGACATATTTATTCTATTACAGCATGACAAGACGACAAAGTCAATTTAGGATGCACTTAAAGTCAAATTTGAGGGTAGTGAGAATATGATTAAAAGCAAGAAGGCGGTGCTAAAGAAAGAGTTTGATCTGTTCAGCAGTCTACCGGGTGAAGACACAAAGAAGCTGATTGAGAGATACTGTCACCTAGTGCGATCAATGTCGATGTTGAGCATTACAAAAGATCGTGAAGAGTGGGTAGACAAGCTTGCTGAGGCGTTACCTCAGAAAGAATGGGGAACGTATTTGATGATTCTGAAGAACACGGGTGTTTATGATGGGTTGACTATTTCTCAGTTTATTGAAAAGATTGAAAGTCAGGATTTGGAACAGCAGAAGATTGCTAGGATGAACAGTCCGAGTGGTCAACAAGACGTAAAGATGTATTACAAAGGTAGTATTCCGATTCCAGAATCTGAGAGAAGTCCGAAAATCCAAACTGCTTTCAGTGCTGGGGATTCGACAGAAAAAGCTGATCAGAGTTCAACCAAAAGCAGCAGCGGATACTCATCATTTCCAAGTGTCAATCCTAAAGAGTCAAACACAAGCTTTCAGTCTCAGAGCACAAAGACAGGAAATGGCTATGCAATTCAGTGCAACATTGCTCTAAATCTTCCTGAAGGTCAAAGTTTTTCTGAGGAAACTGCAAAAGACCACATGGCTCTACTTGGTTCAGTGTTGTTATCTTATGAGGGTCTGGTGGCTGGTCGGATCGGAAATCCTATGCTCACCAAAGAGGATTACGATTAGATAGACGCCAAAGAGATGGAATTAATGGATATCAAATGGTTCCTAGCTAGTGTTCTTAGGCGTGCTGAAAAGTTCAAGACAATTACCGGGAGAAATGACTTTCTTGATGCCCATGTATCTACTTTAGGTTTTGATAAATCTAAAGTTACTTGTTTTCTATGCAGGGAGAAAGGGCATTTCAAGCGGGAGTGCAAGAACAGGGAAGCTAGTGGTGCTCAGAATCTGTTCGGAAAAGATGATTACTACCGAAAAGCCATTTATCAGCAAGTTGGTCAATCACAAGACTCACAAACGGCTCATGGTAGAAAGGTTGAAGATTCAAAAAGAGCGTGTTTGGTAGACTTCAAATGGAGCAACTACATATCTCCTGATAGAAAAGCCTGTTTAGTTGACCAAGATGATGAACAACTACATGAAGGTTTCAGCTCTGATATGTTCGTTGATGAAAAAGGAGAATATAAAGCTTTCATCGCTAAGATTGTCAGAGAACCAGACATGTTTGCAACATGGATGAAGTCTATTGGAGAGATTGTGAAGAGTGTGGATGAAGAGTCTGTCGTTTCTGTTGAAAGTTCAGAAAGTGCCGATGAAACATCACAGAGTGAAAATGAGAGTGTACAGAATGATGTTAGTTCAGAAAAGGAAGTTATTTTTGATCAAACACCGTCTGATTCTGGTGTATCAGATGCTAGTTCTGAAAAGTCTGTACAGTTGGATCAGTCACCAGTTGATAGTAGCAGTGATGATGAAGAAGAGAAACATATAAATGTTGCTAAAACTCATCTTTCTCCTGAAAGTTTTCATTTCTATTTTGCAGATCGCATGGAGAAACTAAAGGAGAAAAGAGCTGCAAAAGAACAACAACAAATGAAAACTGAAGATGTTGTTCAAGTTGAGAAAGTTGAAAGAATGACCGAGGAAATTGCTAAAGAAGAAAAGGTGATTATAGAAGAAAAGGTGGTTGAAGTGGTGAAAACAATCGAAGTAGAAAAGATTGTTGAAGTTGTCAAGCCTTGCACAAAGTGTTTGGAAGCATGCAAGGAATGTGCAGCAAAGAATGAGATAATTGCTGAATATGAAAAGAAGAATGAGCGGTTATTATTCAACCTCAATTATGTGAAAGAATCTTATGATGTCTTGAACAAAACAGTAACTGGTCTCCAAAAGACAATTTGGGAAGGGTACTCTCTTAGAAAACCAAACGAGGAGCAACTTGAAAACGCAGTCAATATAAAGCTAAAAACCGACACAACTGATGTTTTACCAGATAACTTTGATATGACGTTTACCTCGTCCGATACTAATCATGAGTCCGAGTTAATCAAAAAGGTGGTCGATCAGGTGTTGGATACAGAGGAGGAATTCGAATCAAAGTCTGAGTCTGGAGGGTCAAATTCGTCAGTCAACAGTCAAAATTCGTTGGTTAAACGGTCTTATAGTAAAGAATTTTTGTTATCGAAAGCAAATTTGGATGATGAAACATTTGAAGTTGAATACACTTTAAATGATTCGGACAAATTATACTATGATAAAGAATTTCCAATAAAAAGTGTTCATTTCGACTTGATCAAAAAGGTTTTCAAAATGACAGAAATTAATATTTCTGAAATAGAAGAGTTAAATCTTTCTGAAAAACCTAATAAAAACACTTCAAGAGTTCAACAACGATTAAACAAGAAAAAAGGTTACAATTCTGGTTCTGGTTTTCAAAAGAAAACTAACCAAAATCGTAGCTACAAAAAGAAAGGTTTAGGATTTACTCCACCAGAAAACCATAAAATGATAAAAATTCTAAAACAAAAACTGAATTTGTGTCAGGTGGAAGCTCAGAAGAGGAACAGAAGTAACCATTCTGGAGACAGTCAAATCAAGAGTTTCTTGCTGAGAAGAAGAAGAATGGAACTGAAGTGTTTTATCAAAGAGAGACTCGAACCTGTTACAGATGCAATGAAGCTGGTCACATTGCATGGAACTGTCAGGGAAATGCCAAAACAAAACAAAGAGTTTCTAGGAAATTGAAAGAAAAGGTTGTGGATATTGAAACACCGCAGAAAAATTTAAAGTTTTTGAAAATTCAATTTATGAGGTTGGTGAGTGTTCGAAGAAGAATTTTTATAAAAAGAAAGAGAAAGACGACCAAATGTGGGTTGCTAAGAAAGTTGATGAGAAAATAAGCGATGAATCTGGTTCCACAAAGCCAGAGGAGCCACAAGGTGAGATGAAAATTTCAGTGAATGATGATGAGTTTCCATCACTGAAACTTGATGAAGTTAAAAAGAAAGTTGGAAATGTTGAAATCTCGAATCAGTTATACAATGAGAAAACTAAGTTTGATGTCGAGAAAACATTCAATGGGAATGTAAAGAAATTTTTTGGGAAAATGTTGAATGGGAAAGCAAAGGGGGTTAAAGATTTTTATGCAACTAAAAAGGCAACATATAACCCGACTGCACAAGAATTGAAAGCCATCAAGTCTGAAAAGACTTGGATGGAAGTTTGTTTCCCTTGAAGTTGTAGGACTACGCCGAAGATCCCAAGTTTATATCGTGGAACAGGAATCGGCATCATTCATGTTTTATGAAATTGTATGAAAGTTGTTGAAAATGTTTGAATGATTACAGGTGAAAGGACTACGCCGGAGCTTCCAGGTTGGTAATTGAGAAGCAGGAATCGGCATCTTTGTGACTAATCTTGCAATTGGTAAAGAGGTTTTGTAGATGTCTCATTTCTACAGTTGGTATTGGTTAGTCATACCTACAAGTGGTGTTGTTTGTGATCTTACAAGTGGTTAAAAATTTTCAAGTGGTACAGAGGTGTCTGAAATGAAAATGGTAAATCAGGGACACTAAGTTGTACTTGATTTACTATATATGAAATTGATAAACAAGATGATGAACCATATCCCCATGCTTAACAAGTGGTAAACTTATAAGTGATAAAACAAACTTAAGTGTTTTGAAATCTTAATGAGAAAATGGTTTGTTGAAAGGGGGAGTTTAGATTGTTTATGCCTAGTGAATGGAGATTTGATGCGATTCGATGTCAGTTGTCAAGTTTCTGTACAGTTTAATTTACTTTCTGTTTTTCAAGAGGGTCAAGAGTCTAGTTTTTTTTTTCAAATTTCCTTTGAAATGTGTTTGCATTTTAGGGGGCGTAGGGAAATTTCAGAAAATCCAAATACATTAGAAATTTTGAAAAAGCCAAAAAACATGATAAAATCAAAAATGAGTTTTGTTGTGAAAAGGAGGAAATGATAGTACATCAGTAGGCTGTCACAACATGCTAAATAAATGGAAAGATAAAATGTGATAAACAATCTTACTGCGGATATGTCAATAGGTTTTTACACATTTAGTAAATTGTGATGAGATATAAACTAAATTTCAAACTTGCTTGTTCTGTGGGTTAACTCAAACTTGGATATATGTTTTAGTTATAGGGGGGATATTCGCAGAAAAATACAAAAACATGATAAAATCATAAAAATCCAAAAACATTACAAAATTTCAAAAAAGAGCTGTGTAATATGGGGGAAATGATAGTACATCAGCTAGACGAGCACGGTATGCTAAAGAAGTGTATTGTATAAATGCAATTAAGCAGTCTTGCTAAAGATGTGCCGGTAGGTTTTTAGAGAGTTAGTAAATCATTTTGGGATATAAACCTAAATTTAACTTGCGTTTTCATGGGGAACACCTCCAGGATATATAGGTAACCCATGAAATCTTGTTTGAAAGGTCCTTTATTCTGAGATACTAGGTCTTTATGCTCAGTGATATCTGGGGTATTATCCCGGGACTTCTGCTGTATGGAAGTACTGACCTAGTCCCCGGATAATGCTTATTGCAAATGCTTTGAAATATAAGCGCCGCCCTCAGCATGCTGATGAAACAATAAAATTGATAGTCGCTGCTGTTGAAATCAAAAAGATCCTCTAAAGGGGACACACCGAAAAGTCGAAGCCATCATCTCTCTATGTATACGGAAGTATCGACCTGAGCTCTCACGGCCCTCGCATCTAACCCCTAAACAGATATCAGTTGTGGTATACTCACCAGTAAGACTGAATATTGGGATCTGGATACGGGAGTATATTCAAGTAATGGGACACACGAATAAATTAGTATCTAAGCCATTAATATCGTATCTCGGATCAATTGAACTTTGTGTAAAAATTTCAGTGGACTGATATACTGACAATCTAGGTGAATTGTTTAGAACTGAAAATGAAATCAAGCTTAACGGTGTTAGTGACATGTCTCATAAACTGATGTGATCCTCTTACACGAAGTCACAAAAATATGTCTATAAATATTTCATTTTCTGCATTTTCCTGATTCCTCAAGTGGTGTTAGTTACTTTCTTTCAGAAAATTCAAAAAGATTTTGTGTGTGTCTTAGCATAAAATTTTGAAAAAGTCAAAAAGATTTTCGACAACTGATGATTGGAAAGCTGATTTTCAAAATTCGAAGTGCTAAACATGATGACATTGTTGTGAGGGGGAGTATATCTTGAATGTCAAATATGTTTTGAAAATCAACAAGTGGTTCATCATAAAGAAAGTGGTTTGAGGGAGAGTTGTTGTTGGTGTATATGTTTTTTGAAAGAGAGTTAGTGTTGATGCATATGTTTATACTCAAATTGTTAAATATAATTCTTACTTTGAGGTAGAGTTTATGCAGGTTAAGTTGAGCCAGGTTAATTCAATCCTGAGATCTAAGCTGAACGAAAGCCAGGTTACGATACCTGAGGATTCTGAATTAAAGATAGCCAGGTTCCAGTTCCTAAAGTCTTTGATTGAAGAAAGCCAGACAATGATCCTAATGTAGATGTTGATGAAAAATAAAGGAATGCCAGCAAATTGAGTGGGAGAGTCTGAAGATAGAGAAAGAGATAAGCCCAGAGACTGATCTAGACTGAAGAAGTGAAGACACAGCATTGTCGTGACTCGATGGACGACTCCGTCAACATCTGAGGGGGAGTTTGTTGGTGCACTACATCTGTCGACTTCTTCTTGGATCGATTCATATATTGTATTGTATAGATTAGGGTGCGTTTTACAAGAAAATTGGAGAGTATATGTGTTTTAGCTAGAGGTTTCGCTCATATGATCATTGATAGTTTCGCTTATCTTGTCGTGTGAGGTTTCGCTTATGTGTCAAGTACGTATGAGCGAAACCTCATCACTATATACAGGTGTTCATTTGAGCGAAACCATATCGATTTCCTTGTATTCCACCCCGAAGTGCTGCCGGTGTGACGATCGAGCTGTAAACGTTGTCAAATCAATACAATCGGTATATTTAGTGAAGAATCAACTATTTCTACCTCCGTTTCTTGTTATTTCGCACCTAAAATGAAGTTGAACACCTCTGAACGACTCGTTAGGGTCGAACCTCAATCCTACATATTGCAGCATGTAAACTAGCCATGAATCCGACACTCTTATAAAACCTATGTACTCGCCAGCATTTCTTTGCTGAATTTGTTTTCACATATGTTTCAGGTATTGTTGAATGATGTTGATTGCTAGGATGTATACTCACATCGGATTGGATGAGGCCTTAGTGACTTAATAACAATAAGAGATTATGTTTAACTTGTTTGTTAGATCTCAAGACGATGTAAATGTTTAATGTTTAATAAAACGAAACTTCAAATTTCTTTGTGTTTTGAAACAATGATTCTTTTACAACACTCCCCAATGTTTCCGCCACGATGTGTTGTTTTATCATGGTCGGGGTGTGACACCAGTTGGGCTCCCAACCGATCGACCAGGTCACCAAGTTCTCCAAGTGTGAATTCTGATCGACCAAGTTTACACGTTAAATCGACGATCTTAGAGAATCCTTCGATAAATCCTTCTTAGAGAATCCTTCTCCAAGGCTGCCAACCGACTAACAAGTTTAACAAGTTTAACGTTAAACTTGGTGACCTGGTCGACCTTAAAGAATCCTTCGATAAATCAAACGGATTTTACACGTTAAACTTTGTAGGTCCTATTTGACGGATGTTACACGTTAAACTTGTTAATCAAATAGATTGGATGGATCGATAGGACCTACAAATGGGGATTTGAGTTGTTTTTTTAAAAAAAAACAAACAAAACTGTAGGATCAGTTTTGACCTCTAGAATGAGTCAATCAGAGCTAGTGCTTGTCGGAAATGTGGCGGAAACACATTTCAGACATGATACAACACAAAATGTAAAGAATGGAGTAGAAATAGAAGGAATCACACTTTAAACACTTTTCTTCACTTGTATATCACTTGCCGTACGGACAGCAGTTCGACGTGAAATCTCAGACAAGGTTACAAATGAAGAACACAACAGAGGTATTTATAGACTACATGGTCCGCTAATATGACATGTCCACAAAAGCGGACCTAACAACTAAGTTGGTCCGCTAATATGACAAGTGCCACAAAAGCGGACCTACAACATGAAAGTCATAAAATTACATTTAAACTCCCTGAACTTATACAAAATGACCTATCTGGACCCTATACATTAATCTAGTTTTACAAAGACGCAGGCTTTAGACATTGTGCACCAACAAACTCCCCCTTGGATGAAGCCGCGGGCTTTATCTTGAATGTAGGTCTTCAGATAGCTTTGTGTATCTCTTCACGCCCTTTAGGCTTCCTGCTCAACGCAATTCTGATCTTTTCATTCTTTTCAGGATTTACATCTTTCAACATCTTCCTATACACATCTAAACGCAAGAACAAAGGTTAAGAATGTTCTACAATCTGTGTCTTATCCGACTCCCCCTTTCCAGAAGCTTCACCACTTTCTTCATTCAATGTGTCGTTCATCAAATCATCAACGACTTTTTCATTTGCAGCTTCTGTAACTTTAACCCCAGATCCTCCTGCAGCATCATCATCATCATTACCTTTTGAAATATGACTACTTGCAGAGAATACAAAGTCATCTTCTTCATCTTCATCATTCTCTTCATCTTCATCACCATCTTCATCACTACTATCACCTATCAATTCATGCATATGCGTTTCATCTTCAAACAACCCAGATACTGCAGAGATAGGCCCAGGATTCTCTGTAACCATTGAAGGTACTAGAGCTAATACGGGCACAACCGAGCTTCCTTCAACTCCTTTACCTTTATCCTTCATTTGTCGTTCAATCTCTGCTTGACGTTCAGCACGAACTTCTGCAACCTGTAGCTCCTCAAACTTATCTTCTACAGAAGATCCCAACATACTTTCAACAACTTTATGTAGCATATATAACTCATGATCTTTTGCTCTTTTAGCTTCATTCAACTCTTTATGTTTCAACTCGAAGTATTCATTATGTGCATCACGTCTGTTCTTTTCTTCTTCAAGTTCAGACACACGAACCTTCAGGATATCAATCTTAGATTGATCAGCTTCAACTTTCTTTTCTAACTCCTGAACACGATTCACAAGTATTTTTTCTCTATCAGCAGCCTTCTTGTTCTCAGCTGCCAACCTCTTGTTTTCTGCTATCACATTCTCCATTTTCTTTTCTAACTTCAACACTTCTGAATTATTTGCAAAGTCGAAATCACCAACGTCTAACAGATTATCTTGTGGTGTAGGTAGACCTCTACTTGAAGAACCATGTTGTAATTGTGATAGTGGAGGTGTACCGAAAATATCTTGTGAAGACATAAATGGTTGTTGTGGTGGTGTTGATTGTGTGATAGGCAATGGTTGATTTGGCGGTGTAGGAAGTCTGGGTGGAGATGATTGTTGTGTTGGTGTAGGATGTCTTGGTGGGGATTGATGTATAGGTGAATGTGGTGGTGTTGGTTCAGGTTGAGGTGTTGGTTCACGTGGAGGTGTTGGAGGCTTTTGACGTTCTATTTCAGGTTGTTTCTTTCGAACAATCTTCTGAGGTCATTTTGAGATTCTAATCTTTGGTGTTGCTTTCTTTCGACCTGCAGCTTTCTTTCTTCCTCTAAGAGTTGATTGTGATTTCAGAAATATGCTCAGGTGACGGAACATAAGGAGCATCCTCTTGTTCTTGTCTTTTTCTCTTTCTGATCAACTTTTCTTTCTCTGCCTCTTCTCTCATTCTCCTTTCGCGTTCGACCTCATCAATCATTTCATCTTCTGATAAACTAGAAGAACTAGTAGTGTCTTTATTAACGTCGTCACCTTCAACATCATCTAACACCTTCTCTTTTTCCTTTTGAATATCAGAAGTAACCATCTGCACAACATTATCAACAAAATATGCATTTGTTGTAAACAAATCTGTCTCAATTACTATGTTTTCAGCACCGGTCATCTCTTGTTCCTTTTCAACATTCACATCAGGAACATCTTCATCAGGCTCATCAGTTAACATTGTCTGCACTCTCTTCTTTTGTTTCTTTTTCGGCTTAGAGGAAGAACCTTCACCTGGTTCTGCTGTAGGAGTTGCTAGTCTGCGTCTCCTTCCAGATTCTTTTACGTACCATTCATTCCTTATGTCTTTGAATTTTTCCAGAATCTTCAGCTCATCAGCGTATGATGCTTCTTTCATTTCCTCCTGATTTCTCCAGTTCTGATGATTCTCTGGATCAGGATCAACATACATCACATCTTTGATATACCCAAAGTTTTCAATCACAAGATCTGGCTCTGGGTGATTTGGATGGTACTTCACCAACTGCTTCAAAGTATTATTCGATATGTAAGCTTGTACTAAAAGATCATTTTGAATGTTTCTATCTATCCCTGGATATGCGTGATCGATTAAGATCTGCACAAACCGCGGATACTTCCATGCTCTAACGTTCGTTGTAATGTTTTCTGCCATATAGTGAAACACTATATGCGAGAAGTTGTACTTTTTATTCAACACTAACGCCGTCAGCATATTCATCTGATAATCCCTCATCTGATCATAACTACCCTTCGTGTGACTAAGCGAAATCAGAATACAATGAATGAGGAACTTGAAAGATTTCTGAAATTTCGACTTTAGGTAGTTTCCGGTGTTCAAAGCACCTCTGTAACCCAATCTAAGCATACAACCCTTCACCATACGTTCAGGAAACCTCGTAGGATAATTGGCTTCGTCAGGAAAGTTCATCACCTCACGGACTAAAGCTTCTGTCACCAAAATAGTTTCCTGTTTTCCATTCACTTCCACCACTGAAGATATCACTTTGCTAGCCTCGTCATACGTAGCATTCTCAAAGAAACGGCTAATATGTGATCTGTAAATTGGTCTTTGGTCCGTCATCGCCTTCTTTACTGGAATTCGGTTTATAAAATCTAATATGCTGCTGAATTCTGACAGTAAAGGATTCTTTTCAACATCTAGATCAATGCAGCTGTTGTGAACTGGATCAAATACAACATTTGCTGACGCCTGCACAACAACATAAATAGTGACTTAGACAAATTTCATATTTTGACATTCACCATTGACTAAAGAGCGAACCATAATATGAGCACATAGGTGAAACATCACATGTACTAATGAGCGGACTATGAATAATACAGACATAATAGCGGACCTAACATATACAGATAAGCGAATCACAGAGTTAATGTACACAAAAACGAAACATAATATGTACTTATTAACGGACCAAGAACAATGTATACTTATAAGCGGACCATACAGATGACTCAAAAGCGAACCTATGAAGAAAAACACTCAAACAAACCATACCTAGCACACATAAGCGAAACACACTATTCACTGCATTAAAAGCGAACCTGCAAGTATACATGGGCAGACCTACAGGTGACATAATAGCGAACCAATCTTGTACTTAAAAGCGAACCTGTGTTATATGTCTGCAAAAGCGATCCTATACTAAACTTGTACAAATTGCTTAAAATCCAAAATTGATCCTAAATATAGATTCCACATAACATTCCGAGATCAGGGATTTCTTTTGATTTTGTCAAACTTGTCTAAAACACCCTAGATCTAACACCGAATACACATATCATCGACACACACCTCAAACAATCAAATTTCAGCAATTAAAGCCCAATACTACACTAGATATCATCAGACGACACTGATACTATGTTCACTTTGATAGATTTGACAGTTAAAATTCACAAACATGAATCGTTCTTGCCGACAGATAAAAATCTAACATGAAAGAGACAAAATTGAACCGGTACTTACCTTGCCCATGATGTAATTAGTAGAGATCTATCAATAATTGATGTAAAACGGGCAAAAACAGTGTGAAATCGTGAAGAACAAGTAGGATTGTTCCAGAATTACTCAGAGAAAATGACGTAAAAGCGGATCAGGAACAAGTATGTTATGATAGAAAAACGAAACCCTTTTCTATTTAAATGAGGTCAGGTTCGCTAAAACGACACCAACCATAAAAGCGGACCACCTTGTTACTTGACATATGAGCGAACCTAAATTGACCTTAAAAGCGAACCAGCCTTTTGTTTTTAAGAAAAAAAAACATTTTTATTCACTTTTCAAATTTTTTGAATTAACACGCTGACACTCAGCTGACCAAGTCAAAGTTAATGACCCTGGTCAACTGTTTGACCTGCCAAGTCCAAATTAATGGCCTTGGATGATCAGATTTATGAAGTACCCTGTCGTTTCCTTTTTTTAAATTAGTTCAAATTAATGAACTTTTCAACATTTCAAACATTTGCACGTTTTAACTTTCAAACTCAATATCAATCTCAATTTGCAATCTTCAGCTTACCCAACCCTCATCAGTCTCTGACATGATCTGCACTAAGGTTTTGATCTTTTAATTCCCAATGTCAGTTGTCAAAAATAAAATGAGAAATTAAAATCTTTTTGGATTATAGCTGTACAAACTGAAAATATATACACACACTATTTTTGTGAGCATGTTAGGGGATCATATCAGCTGTCGACAGAACACTAGTACCGTTAAGCTAATATTACATTTTAAGCATTAAACAGTTTGCGTCGATTGTCGATATATTGATCCACCTAAATTTTCACAAAACTTTCAATCTGTTTAGGATACAAGATTAGTGTTTTAAGACTTAAACGTTTACATGTGTTCCCACCTCAGTATATACTCCTGTATCCAGATCCCAGTATCCAGTCTTACAGGTGAATATACCACAGCTGATATCTGTAGGGGGTAAATGCGAAACCGTGAGAGCATAGGTCAGAACTTCCGTTCAGCAGAGAGATGATGGTTCGACTTTAAGGTGGGTCCCCTTTAGAGGATCTTTTGCATTTCAACAGCAGTGACTATCAATTTTATTGTTTCATCATTCTGCTGAGGGTGAAGCTTATGTTTCAAAGCTTTTTGCGAAAAGTATTATCCGGGGACTAGGTCAGTATTTCCATACAGCAGAAGTCCCGGGATAATACCCCAGATATCACTGAGCATAAAGACCTAGTATCTCAGAATACGGGACCTTTCAAACAAGATTTCATGGGTTACCTATATATCCTGGAGGTGTTCCCCACGAAAACGCAAGTTAAATTTAGGTTTATATCCCAAAATGATTTACTAACTTTCTAAAAACCTACCGGCACATCTTTAGCAAGACTGCTTAATTGCATTTATACAATACACTTCTTTAGCATACCGTGCTCGTCTAGCTGATGTACTATCATTTCCCCTATATTAAACAGCTCTTTTTTGAAATTTTGTAATGTTTTTGGATTTTTATGATTTTATCATGTTTTTGTATTTTTCTGCGAATATCCCCCCCTAAAACTAAAACATATTTTTGTGTTTTTGTTTTTAACGAAAAGCAGGAAATACAACTGTACAAAAAAATGACAACACGACACGGTTCAAGTCAGGTCGCTGCCTAATTCGGCTTCACAATCGATAACCCTCCCAGATTGCAGATTTTTTAACCCATTTAACTTTAAAAGATAGTAAAATCACTTTTTATCAAAAGGTTTTGTGTAAAAATCAACTTTCTGATCATCGGTGCCCACATGTTCAATCCGTATTAATTTCTTTTCATGACAATCTCTTATAAAATGATGACGGATTTCAATGTGTTTTGTTTTCGAATGGTGAACCGGATTTTTAGTAACATTAATGGCCGCTTCATTGTCCACAAATATCGGAGTATCCAAGAATTGCAGACCAAAGTCGCGCATCTGCTGTTGGATCCAGAGAATCTGCGAGCAATAGCTAAAGGCTGAGACGTACTCAGCCTCACACGTAGAGAGCGCAACTGCAGTTTGCTTCTTGCACCGCCAGGTAACGAGCCGAGTTCCGAAGAACTGGCACCCAACAGTGGTAGACTTTGCGTTCTGCTTACAGCTACCCAAGTCTGAATTAGCGAAACCGGATAAGGTAAAATCACCCGAACGAGGGTACCACAAGCCGATGCTTGGGAATCCCTTCAAATACCGTAAGATCCGTTTGACGATCGTCAGGTGCGATTGCTTTGGATTCGACTGATATCGTGCACATAGACATGTCGGATACATGATGTCAGGACGGGATGCTGTAAGATACATCAACGAGCCAATGATTGATCGATATAGAGTTTCATCCATAAGGACAGATACCATGGTTCTGTGCGAGGGGGGTAGATGCAGGACTACAATCTGTCATGTCAAACTTATCTAGCACGTCCTTTACATACTTCGTCTAATGAATGAAGATTCCATCAGGCAGTTGTTCTACTTGTAACCCGAGGAAGAACTTCATCTCCCCCATAGAACTCATTTCGAATTTCTTCTTCATTACTCGCTCAAACTCTTTGCACAACTCATCGTTGGTGGAACCAAAAATTATATCATCTACGTAGATCTGCACGATGAGCAAATGGCCAGCTTCTTCTTTCGTGAACAAGGTGCTATCTACTGTTCCTCTTGTGAACCCGTTGTCCAGCATGTAGGTCGAGAGCGTCTCGTACCAGGCTCTCGGGGCCTGGTGCAGACCATATAATGCTTTATCCAGTAGGTACACCTTGTCTTTGTTCAGTGGATGTGCAAACCCCGGTGGTTGCCCCACATAAACTTCTTCTCAAATTTTGTCATACAGGAAAGCGGATTTAACATTGAGTTGATAGACTTTGAAGTCTTTCCAAGATACAAAGGCTAGAAATATGCGAATTGCTTCAAGCCTTGCAACCAGCGCGTAAACTTCATCATAGTCTATTCCCTCCTGCTGGCTGAAGCCTTGGACCACTAGACGTGCTTTGTTCCTCATCACGACTCCTCTATCGTCACGTTTACATTTAAATACCCATTTCGTCTTTATCAACTTCTGGTTCTTTGGCAGATCAACAAGTCTCCAGACGCCCAATTTCTCGAACTATTGTAGTTCCTCCTGCATAGCATTCACCCAACTGTCCTCGGTCAATGCTTCTTTGTAAGTCCTGGGCTCCATCTGTGAAATAAAACATTTGAGTGAGACTTCTTTCTGCATATCAGCAATATCTGAATAAAAACATGTAAAAGCACGGTCTATCTGATGTCTCGTCTTGACACCACTCTGTAGATCGCCGATAATTTGTTCTGAGGGATGGTAAGACAGTGTCCGTGGCATCACAGTATCAGGCACCACAACTTCCGATTCCAGATTTGAAATATCGAGATCAACAATTTGATCAACAGCCTCCTCTGATGTCTCATTTGGTTCCTCGTCAAAAGTAGGAGCGGGTTCCTCCTCTGAGTCGTCAGAAACGTCAAATGACGGAGCTGGTTCCTCTGGCGGTTCATGAATAGTTCCACTTGGTCCTGCTTCATCATTGTGAATACCCACGGTGGGTATAGGAACATCTAGCAGTCTAGATTCAGGCTCTTGCTACTGACTTTGCTGATACATGTACATAAGAGAAAGTTCCTCATCACTCGGCTCAGACGGAAAATGAAACGATTCCCAGAGCTTGTCATAATCGAACATGAATCTTTGTCCGGGAAGTTGTTGCGATGGTGTGTGCTTCTGACAATCCACATGAAGGACCTAAATCACCTTCCCCAGACACGGTACAAACACCCTTTTTACTGGGCTGGCGTATCCTACAAAGAACCCTTCATTTGCTTTTGCTCCGAATTTTCCATCAGCATCTATAAATGTACAGGTAGAGCCAAAAGGTTCTAGGAACTCAAGATTTGGCTTGTAGCGATGCAGCAGTTCAAAACACGTATTTTTGTATTTCTTCACGGTGAGAACTCGGTTCAAGGTATAGAATGCCACTGACACTGCTTCACTCCAGAAGTAAATCGGAAGCTTGGAATCAGCCAACATTGTACGTGCAGTCTCGATCAGGGTCCTGTTCTTTCGTTCAGCCACACCGTTTTGCTGTGGTGTGTATGGCGCACTGAATTCATGTAGTATCCCCTTTTCGTTGCAAAACTCGTACATTTTGTTATTCTTGAACTCCGTTCCGTTATCACTCCGAATTCTCCTGATCGGCAACTTGTACACCGTTTCCATCTTTTTAAACAAGATCATCAATGTCTCGAAAGTTTCATCCTTTCTCTCTAAACATGCGACCCATGAAAACCTTGAATAATCATCTGTCACCACCAAACAATAAGAATTCCCGCTGATGCTTTTGACATTGACAGGCCCGAAGAGATCCATGTGCAATCTCTCGAGAGGTAACCTGATTGTGTTGAGCATCTTCTGCGGATGTGACTTTCGAACCTGTTTACCTTTTTTACAAGCAATGCAATCGTCAGGCAAATGAAAATTCTTAACATTAACACCCACAACTAAATCATTATGCACCAGAAAATTCATCTTTCGAACATGAATATGACCCATTTTCCGGTGCCACATCACAGTTTCTTTTTCAGTAGCTTTTGATTTTGTGACAAAACATTGTTTTTGAGGAGTTGTTGGCGTTGCAACGCTCATATCTAATATATAAAGATCATTAACCCTCGGAGCGTGCAACAGCACCAACTCATCAGGGATTTTAAACCCTGGCTTTAAAACCAAACACTCTGATTTTGTAAAATGGACGCTAAAATCCTTATCACAGATTTGTGATATACTCAACAAATTGTTTGTCAACTCTACAATGTAATTCACTTGGTCAAAAGATATCATGCCGTTGGTAAGCTTTCCCTGGCCAACAATTCTGCCACCTTGGTTTCCAGCAAACCCTACGTAGCTTCCATTTATCGCCTTGACATCATACAAGAGAGCTAATGACCCAGTCATGTGGCGTGATGCTCCACTGTCCATTATCCACCTCAAAAGCACAGACTTGGGAAGCCCCTGCAACCAACACACAAACACATTACTCAAACAATGATGCCCACGATTTCTTAACTTCTGACACAGACCCGAAAACTACATCGCACTTCTCATTTGTTTTAGGAAAGTTAAATGTGACATTTGAAGCCTCCTTCTCTTTCATAACTTGTTTTATTTTGTTGTTAATTGTCGGAAATTCTGACAAAAACTTATCAAGTTCAGTCTCAAACTTAACAACATCATCTTTAACAAGATTTGACTCATTTTTCAAAACACTTTCCATTTTCTTGATTTCAACTAGCGGTTTTGATTTCACTATCCACGATTGGTTTTCAAAAACTTTTGATTTGGGGTAAAACTTTGAAGTCTTGTGAGAATTTGAATATTCGCCAATCTCAAAAATCGATTTCGGCTTATCCTCCGACTTCAACTTTTCACCTCTTTTAAGAATTCGGATTGGAGAAACCATTTCTTGTTTACCCTTTGCAACAACCGGTGATTTTGGTCGAGAATTTTGAACAATTTGTTTTGAAACACTTTTGTTTTGAATCTTAGGTTTTTCAACCTTTGGTTTCTCAACCACTTGTTTTTGAACAGCCTTTTCAACAACAACTGGTGTCTTAAAAACTTTCTGACACTGTTTAGCCATGTGTCCGATTTCATTGCAACGATAGCACACATGTTTGTCAAACTCGACAAAAAAGTTACTAACAGTTTCCACTTTCAGCTTTTGCGCTGCATTGAAATCGCCAACATCTTTTTGACTAAAGATATAATCTTTTTCATTCTTAGTGCTAGGACCAGCAATAAACACATCGTCAATCCTATCTTTTGGCTTAACCACCTGCTTAGCCATTTTCTTCTCAAAACCAATACCTTTTTTCTTTAACTGATTTTTCTTGTTTTGGCTTTTACCCACCCGATCTCTCTTTCCCGGACTAGTGGGACGTGAAGAACCAACTGACTTTTTCAGTTTTGAAAAGAAATCATTTTTCTTGATTTCGTTAACACTCAATTCAACCAACTTAAAAACTTTCTCAACATTCTCAAACTTGACGTTCTGAAGCGGAAACTCAATATTCGAATAAAGTTTGTCAGTTCCAATCATAGTGTAAACCACCATGATTGGATCATCATTCGCACTTTTATCCGTTTTCGACAAGTAAACATCTAAGAAATTCCCATCCTCCTCAGAATCACAGACAGACTTCACCGAGTTAGCCTTCTCAGAATTTTCACTTTCATCATCCAACACCTGATCAATGACAGTTTTGATAACCTGGGATTCGTTATCAGTGTCAGATGCAGTGAAAGTGATATCAATATTATAAGGTAAATCACTTTCAATAGTTTTCAATTTAAGCTTTAATGCAGCTTCCACCCCATCTGGATACTTCTGTGTGTAATGATTCCATATTGGGGGTGGAACGCTGTTGAAGACAGGTGAAGCATGTAACTGTTGAGGTACAATTTGTTCTAACACATATGATGAAGCCACATAGCTCATCAATTTTTGATCAATTCTATCATTTTCAATTTTTACCAACTCAAGTTCTTTTCTTAAAGATGCGATCGTGTCAAGATGAAAATTAACTTCTCTTTGTTTATCAAACAATGTAGATTGAGCTAACTTTGTTGCTTTATCATTTTCAATACTCTCTTTTTGAATCATTTTGATTGACCTAGATAACGTGTCATAAGCCTCTTTTAACTGCTCTAGATCAAACTTCACCAAATCAGTGTGTTGTTTCAATTCCTGATACTTAGTGTCTTTTTCAAGACACTCCATGCAAGGTTGTGAACAACTTTGACATGGTGCTTCGGGGATTGAAACATTTTCAATCACAATCTTATCTTCACACACAACTTTACCGACTTGATTCGACTCTGACTTAGACGATTTGACACCGTTGACCTCTAGGACTCCAATTTCCTCTCCTAGAACTGACACCTTATCAACTGACTCCTGGAAATCTATTTCTACCTCTTTTAACTTGCTCATCAACGCTTTGTCTGCAATTTCCTTTAGAACCTCCCCGGTCATCTCTTTGGAAACATCGATCACCTCCTCGACTATTTCTTTCTCTTCTTCAAATCTGGGGCAAGTTCCAGTTCTTGGTTCTTCAAAGAAATCTGCAAAAGAATCAAAAACGTTAGAAGGCAAAATAGATTTCATTGTATAAACAAATTCCTCCTGCCGTGATTGAAATTTGAGAATTTTAGTCACTGAATCCTCAGCTTCTTTAGCATCTTCCGTAGAAACCTTTTCAACAACCTCCAGAACCACCTCAGAGACTACCTCAGTAACTACTTCATCAACCACCTCACGAGCTACTTCACAAACAATCTCAAGAACTACCTCATCAGCAATCTCAGTAACTTCCTCCTCAATAATCTTCGACTCTGCAACTGTCTCGGTAATCTCAACTACCTCAGCCATCATTGCCTGATCATTCTTTACTGGTACATACTTATCCCAACTAAACCCAGAAGCTACTTTTTCATCATCTTGGTTTACAATAAGTGCCTTCTCTGGTTTGTTCTCGATCCGAGGCCTCTAAACAGCTGGCTGTTGATTTGGTCTGTGATAGATCGCCTGTCTGTAGTAGTCGTTTGTGAACGGGTTTTGATGATTGTTCACTTCACGATTGGGACATTCACGCTTGAAGTGACCACGTTCTTTACACTTAAAACAAGTAACCTTCGATTTATCAAACCCTAACTTTTGATCAGGGCCTGACAAACTGCTTCGACCAGTAATCTCCATAAAACGTTGAGCTCTGCGTACCAGACTTGCCATGCACCATTTTATATCTATCAATTCAAGTTCTTCAGGATCGATTTGGTCGTAATCCTCTTTTGTCATATCGGGATTACCGATCCTCCCTGCTACCAAACCCTCATAAGCTTCCAGAACTGATGCTAGTAATGAGATGTGTTGCTTGGCAGCATTCTCGGTAATTTCATTCCCATTCTTGATATTGACAGCTATGTTACACTGCACACCAGATACAAACACCTGTTGATTTGAACCTGTAGAACTTTGAGGAGAATCCTGTTCTGAAACTTTAGCGTTTGGCTCAAAGTTGGCAAATGGAGTAGACTGGCTTGACTGATAAGCATTTGATGAAGCACTGGAGGTGTTGTCTGCACTAAACCCAGTCTGAATCTTCGGACTTTGAAGATTTGTTGCTGCCAGACTGTTTTTATAATACAATAACACATCTTGCGGCATATTTGCTGAATTCATCTTCTTTATTTTTACCAGCTCCAACTCATGACCTTCGATTTTCTCGATAAACACACTCAAGCTATAGTTCACAAAATCTGAACTATTTTTCAACATCATCAAGTACGTTCCCCATTCTTCATAGGGAAGCGCATCACATAACTTGTCGATCCATTCCTTATTTGTTTTCTCGATATTCAACCTTCTCATTTCAACAACCAGATGACAGTATCTCTCAATCAGCTGCTTTGTCGATTCGCCTTTAATTCCAGTAAAGATATCAAATTCTTTCTTTATCAGCTCTTTCTTACTTTTGATCATAGATGCACTGCCTTTAAACTTCTGTTCCAACGCTTGCCATATCAATTGTGCACTATCATCGTGCTGTAGCAGAACTAGAATATCTTCCTTAATCGCTTGTTGCAGAATACTAACCATCTTCTTCTCTGCTTTAAACTCTATCTGCTCCGCATCTGTAAGACTTGCGACAGTTTTCATCATATTCAACCCATCCATTGGTGGAACATATTTGCGTTCGATTTTTATCCAACATTCTAAATGGTTAGCCTGCACCCAGTTCTTGAATCTCCCGGACCATCCTGAATACTCGTCTAAACTCATCAACTTTGGCGGCTTCTACATGGTTCCCAGTTCGTTCTCTAAGTTTACATTTTGCATGATGCTTGCCGGACTTTGAACAGTACCACCACTACCATCAAACATATTGTAAAAATCTTGGTTTTCCATTTTAATCACGTATTCCAGAAAGTGACTTATCAGCGGACCAGAATGAGACTTATCAGCGGACCAGAATGAGACTTATCAGCAGACCAGAATGAGACTTATCAGCGGACCAGAATGAGACTTATCAGCGGACCAGAATGAGACTTATCAGCGAACCATAATGAGACTTATCAGCTAACCATAATGAGACTTATCAACGAACCATAATGAGACTTATCAGCGAATCAGACAGTGACTTATCAGCGGACCAGAATGTTTGTGAACTTTGGAGCGGTCCTCAAAAACGAACCTGAAAACTTGTGAATTTTGGAACGGACCTCAAACACGGACCTGTTTCTCGAGTGGTTTTTGGTCACTTTTAGGCTAAATTTGAGTCTAATCTTCTCAAGGGTTTATTATTAGTAGATTTTACACCTTATCTTAACTTTTCAATCCATTTCAACCGTTCAAACTGTCTGAATCTCCAAAAGTACGGGTAAAAAGCTTTGTATCGTGCAAACTAACTCACAACTGGCTCTGATACCAATTGTAGGATCAGTTTTGACCTCTAGAATGAGTCAATCAGAGCTAGTGCTTGCCGGAAATGTGGCGGAAACACATTTCAGACATGATACAACACAAAATGTAAAGAATGGAGTAGAAATAGAAGGAATCACACTTTAAACACTTTTCTTCACTTGTATATCACTTGCCGTACGGACAGCAGTTCGACGTGAAATCTCAGACAAGGTTACAAATGAAGAACACAACAGAGGTATTTATAGACGACATGGTCCGCTAATATGACATGTCCACAAAAGCGGACCTAACAACTAAGTTGGTCCGCTAATATGACAAGTGCCACAAAAGCGGACCTACAACATGAAAGTCATAAAATTACATTTAAACTCCCTGAACTTATACAAAATGACTTATCTGGACCCTATACATTAATCTAGTATTACAAAGACGCAGGCTTTAGAGATTGTGCACCAACAAAAACTTAAAAGAAAATAATGTTTTTTGGTTTTATTGTATAAGATAGAGAGGATTAAAAAATAAACAAAATTAAAGAAAATATTGTATTTTTTGGTTTTATGAACACAAACAAGGTCATGTTCGTGTTCGTTCGTTAAGGAAATTAATATGTTCGTGAACTGTTCACGAACGCATGCATAGCATAAGTTTCTATTCGTGCTCGTTCGTTAAGGAAATTTAGTTGTTCACGAACAATTCGTGAACACAATGGTCTCCAACCCAAACGAATATTTAGCTTGATAATAAAAAATAGAAACATTATTAACCTTAAACATTCAAAATAAGTAGTTAAATACAATTATCAACTGATAAATCAAAAAATAAGAAGTCAACTAAAACCACCAAAAGATGAATCAAGTTTACCTAACTTACACATACTTATCCATAATTACTTGGACATAATTATTAAAAGTTCAACTAACATAGACATAATTATCCCAAAAATATCTTGAATGTCCAAATTTTAGTGAACTTAAAAAAAGGGGTTTCAAGTTTTTCAGTATGTTTAGATAAAAGGTTTATTATTTATTGTTTTTAGGGGTAGCCTAAATGCACCCCTTTTCAGTATGTTTAGATAAAAGGTTTATTATTTATTGTTTTTAGGGGTAGCCGAAATGCACCCCCATTTTTACTTTTCATACCCCATTTTCAAAAATACTAGTTTAAAACATTACAAATTTCACCCCTTTTAAAAAATATTTTTCTTATAGTTGATCCTTACTCTCGTTTAAAAATCACCTTGTTACGATTTCTTTTTCATTTATAAATCATTGCTCAATATTAAATTCATTCACTTAAAGTCGCACAAGTTGTTGCCTTGTTGGGTTAATCTTGATTTTTTTAATAAAATTCTGAAAAGTTAATTAAGGCGCCCGTTATTAATTACTTTATGTTGTTATTAGTTGAAATTGTAGTTAAATTATTAATCCTCATTTGGGTTTGATGAATTGTGTATTGAATTTTATAAAAACTATATGATCTTCCAACGTTTATTGAATTGGTAAATTTGTGATAATTTGTTTGAGAATTGACTGTTTATATAACAATAGAATTGGGGACCAATCAGAAATCCAAGCTACTAACCATATAAATGAAGTTGTCAAGACATAACTGAGGAAGAAGATACATAGAAAGAAAGTTGGTAATTCGATTCACAGATCATGTTCAAGACTTCAGCTTGATGTTAGTGGTGCTGCAATTCAAGGGAATTTTGAAGAAGAACCTCACAATTCTGTTAAATAAATGAAATGGTAAGGTTTGATTGTGAGTGAAAACTTGAATTGAATTAAAAACTTAACATTAGATTCATTTTTTTAAGAAATTACAAAATAGAAGGTTTGATTGTATTTATTTATAAACATCAGGGGGTATACTCAGTAAAAATAAGAAGGGAGGTACATTTAGCAACACCCTTTTTAATATAATTAAATGAACACGAACAAAGGTAAACGAACGAACATGAATGAATGTAACCGAACATTCATGAATGCAGTCGATTGTACAGTTGAATTGTCTGGTAGAACCAGGTAAACCACCCGGTACACCCGATTAAACTGCTTGATACACCTGCTTAAACCGTTTCTGAGCTAAATCCGACATGATATAAAAATCGGATTTTAAAACATTGTGTATAGAGAGAGAGAGAGATAGAAAGAATAGATGTGGGGATCTTAACACCCATAAATTTAGATGTTGTAAACATAAATATTCGGAGATTAAATACGAAAATATATATTTTTGAGTTTACTGTCATTTTTGTCCATGTGCGTTGTTCAATTATGTCAGTTCAGGTTAAATTTTAAATTTGTATCATTTTCGTCCTGACACTTTTTAAACATGTCAGTTCAGTCCAAAAAAACATGAGTTAACTGTTATTTTCGTCCATAGAACTAATATGTTTCAATAACGTTAGGGACGGAAATCATACAATTTAAAAGTTGATATGGGAAATGGCAGTTAACTCTATATTTTTTAGTCTTCCAATAATATTTATACTCCCTGTCGATGCCAACCCACTGTCACGTGACAGGAGAGTACATCATTTGGTCATCTTTCCATTTTCCAACTTCTGACACCAACAACACATCCAGATCCTTTGACTTTGACCTTAACTTTTTTTTGAAAGGAAAAAAAAAGTTCTGAACTAATAACCAAGTGAAGAAGAGTTATTAAATGTATTAATTAATATTAGGGGCTGTTTGGAAACTTTTTTTAATGGTTAAGTGCTGAACTAACAAGAGTTCTGAACCAGTAAGAGATCTTATCCATTAAGAGCAGATGTTTGACCAATTCAGATTAGAGGTCGTAACCATTCAGACTTTGTATAATGTTTAACCATTCAGAGGTAAATGCCTGAATCATTTAGACATCTGCTCGTGAAACAAATAGTCTGAACCATTAAGGTTGAACCAATAAGATGTTTGAACCATTAAAAGTCTCATTAAGAGGTAAACAAACAGCCCCATAGAATATTTAAGCAACTTTTTTTGAACGTTAAGCAACTTTTTTTTAACTTCTAGGGCTACTCACATTAAGACCATTCGTAATAGAGTCTTATATCACGCTATATCCTTTCATAACGCCTCATAGCGCCCATGAACACCATTACCGGGGCGCTAAGGATGAGAAAATTTCAATCCTCGAGAACACCATCACGGCGTGACCCATTCTTCCCCACCCTCACACATATATATACATACATATATGTATAGGGTAAGGTTCATGTGAGAACCACCTTTATTGCAAGAACCAAAAATTCTAAAAACTAAACCCCCCTAAAGGGGTATGATCCCAAAAAGCCGCGCAGACCTTCGTCCAGGTCGCGCATAGGACCATACTCCTTATGCATCAAATTGTTTACTGTCAACCCGCGCGAGGTATGTCGTCTTGCATGCATCTCGCACGAGGTCGAAACAAGAGAGAACACCGCATTCAACACTTAGCGTTCTGAATAGAAGCCTCCAACTATGTGACACCTGTGTCACCACGAAGACCAAAAAAATGCCAAATCAATGAAATAATGTGTTTCATACTTGGAATTTGTATAAATATGTGTATCATTTGCACATATCAATACTTGTTCGATTTTGAGCCTTAAATCGCTTTCTAGAGAGTTATACGCGCACTGGTGCGTAAACGTAATCAGTTTAACGTGACAAACACTCCGGGATAGTGAAATAGGCTTCACGTACCTTAAATGACCTTTACATAACTTAGAAATAAGTCTTGGAAGGTTTGGTATGGTAAAAACAAGTTTATTCGATCACAGGGACTATTTGCGTCAAACTGCAAAACTATACCAATTCGTAAGATAACGTACAGTCCGGAACTTGATCATAAGTTAAACATACCATATATAACCTAAAAATGGCTTAGAAATAAGCTTTTATAGGTTCGGTGTGTGAAAACATGCTTATATGATCTTACAGGGACTAAAAGTGTCAAAAATAGCGTAAGTTTGCATTTTCGCGCATATCGTACGTTCTGACCACATCTGGACATCCAAAATTTTTGTACACACTAAAATATTTTTATTTTAGGGATCGGCATGCAAAAATTCCATTCGTTGCTTAATTTGGTTCGTTTTCGCATCAGTTTGAGTTTCGTCGTAATTTAACGAACAACACGATCGTATGACCAAACGAGCCGACATCCGAGAGGTTTCCGAGCACATTTTGAGTTCTCTAAACTTTATTGACCTTGTAGAGCCTTGAAAATGGCTTAACGGGTGTCAAAAGTGCCTAATGGACTCGAACACATGCAGGGTCCAATGCTGTAAATATCTCAAACTTTGCTGATCTGGGAGGGCCAGGCGGGCTGCGTAACCCCCTCCCCTACTCTTACGCGGGCCGTGTGAGCTTCCTAGCTACGAGAATTCAATTATCAGCTGCTGTTTGATTTTTAAGGGCCTTTCTTGCAATTTCCTTGTGTGATGAGCAAGTTTAAGTGTTCTCCAAGGTCTCTAATCAGTTCCTAAGACATGTGTGGCTATGATTTAATCCTTGATGGCCACAAAAACACTTGGAATGATCTTGTGATTCCATGAACACTATAAATAGCAAGGCCATTCACTTGTTTCACTTGCTCATTCCTCTCTTCTCCTCTCTACATCTGATTTGGGAGCTTCCTAATCTGATTTGGGAATTTATTCTTGTAGAAAAGATAGCAAGGACCCTTAGTGAACATTCTTTCATTCTTTTATTGCTTACTAGTTTAAAAAGTCAAACAGTACTTGACTTTCAGTTTGACCAAAAATGGTCAATGCAAAGTTCGGTTGAACTTTGCAACGTGATTGTAATCACGATGGTTATAATCCTTAGTGATTATACCAACTGATTACCACGTTAACTAGGTGTAGTGACGAGTCAAAGTTTCGGTCAAAATGCGTTTTAGCACGCATTTTGCAACGGAACTACTTTTAGGTATCAAAACACTTTGTTTTGATACCAAATCAGTAGGTTAAACATGTTTTGACATGTTTAACTCGTCATTATTAGTTAGTGCTTCTTTAGGGTCGTAAGTTAAGCGGTCTAAACAACCACTTACACTTTCGAACCCGACCCGTTTGGTTGATCTTTAGGATCCGATCAAGCTTAGTTAGTGATCATAGTTGCATAGGGAATAACCACTGAGGTTATACTGTATGATCACATAGGATTGGTTAGTCGTATGCTAGTTAGCTTGTATGCCCATAGGAAACGACCAAAATGCCCTTTTGAAGCATAAATCCGTATTTTGACTATGTGAACATATTTTTGACATATAATCTGATTTAGTAACATGTTTAGGGATAATTGGGCATGTAAGATTTGACATGGCACATAGTTAACCATCCAAACATAGTTTTACGCAAACAACGCATTAGAGTGGCTTATACTACCATAATGAGTCGAAACGGGTCAAAAGCACTTAGGTAGACTTCCAAATCAGAATGTTAGGTCTATTAAATCATGCCATATGAGTTCCAATACTCATTTGATTTATAGAACTTCATTCTATCCTATCACCCGATTTAGGATCCGATTGTTTAACTTAGTGATTCCATACTAGGTGCCTCCTGATTCCTTGATTTCCCGAGCTTTGTTAGGATACTTAATCAAGGATACTTGCAATCTCAAGTGAGTACATAGTCCCCTCTTTTACTGTTTTCACACTGTTTGGGGGTGAAACATATATGCCTATTTGTTATTTTCATGATTTTAAACTATATGATTACACATGCTTAGTACATATTCTTTTGAAAAATTAAACGATTACCTATGGTTTAAACACTGATTTTCAAAACTTTTAAAAGTAATTGTTGGATTGTACCTATTTTTATACATTCACCAAGCCGATTGGTAGTACGATATAGCGCTATACGACTAGACACCCCATTCCTGTTGTATGGAATGTCAGAAACCAAATTTTAACCAAATAGAAATTGCTTTCGTGGTATTTCTATAGTCTCCAAAGTGTAGTTTGATACACTAAGGCTTGATTGAATACCAAATCACACTTTCTTTGGTTGATATACTACAAAAGTACAGTTTGATGTGCTCTCAAATGTGATCTACCAAAGTATATTCTGATATACTAAGTAGAAAATCCAACATATGTTTTAACATACTACTTTGTTATTTACCAAACCATAGTTTGATATGCTATTGTTTACCAAAGTATAGATTGATATACTACCAACCTTGATATTTGTTAAACTAAAGTATATTTTGATATACTACCAAAAGCATGGTTTGATATGCTACTGTTTACCAAGGTATAGTTTGATATACTACCAACTTAGTTATTTCATAAACTAAAGTATGATATACTACCAAAGCATAGTTGATGTGCAATTTTTATACCAAAGCATAGTTGATATGCTATTTTCAAACCAAAGTATAATTTGATATACAACCGATACTTTTATCCTTAAACCAAAGTATGCTTGAGATATACTACCAAATCTTTTATTTTAATTACTAAAGTATATTTCGATATACTATCCATTTAACTATTTCAAAACTAAAGTATACTTTGTTATACTATTTATACAAACTTTTCAAAACCAAAGTATATTTTTGTCTATACTATAAACCCTTTTCCAAAACGACACGTTTTCAGAAACAAAACTTTTACATTGGATTCATGGCTATTTTGAAAACATAAAACCTTTTCTTGCATTATCCAAAGCCATGAATCTAATACACAAAATCCTATGTTACTCACAGGCATTTTATGCTGACGTACCTATTTTCATATATGTTTCAGGTACTTCTATGTGATGATTGTTGATGCATGCTACACTTAGGATGGACTTGTGCCTTAGCGACTTTAAAACTAAGAAACAATTATTTGTATTTATCTGAATTGTTCTAAAACATTGAGTTCAATAATTCATTTAAACAAAACTATTTGATCCATGGTTATGAAACAATACTTCTGTTACAACACTCCCCGACATTTCCGCCACGATTTGTTGTTTTACGTGGTCGGGGTGTGACAGATATGTTGGTATCAGAGCCAAAGGTTATAGGGAATTAGGTTATTAGCAATGCTTTGACCTAGACTATAACCTTCCTAGGACCCTAACACAAGTTATCTTGTGTTTAGTCTTAAAACAATACACTTCACCTATCCTTAGGTGATTAACAAAAACAAAACAAAATTCATTCTCTCGAGTCAAAATCATTCAAAACATCACAAGAAGTCATCTATCCTTAGAGGATTTGTTTTTAGGCTTTTAAGCCTTTGGTGTTTTCAAAATCTCGTCAAAGTTTGGGTCTAAATAATTTGAACACGTGCGAACTGGAAGAGTGAATGCTTGTACCCTGAGTTTTCTGTCTAAGGCTAGAGTACTGTTCGTACAAATGCGAAGTATCGGACCAGTCACTCTTACTTGGGAACTCTTGGGGTGAGTGTTCACTTATAGGCGAGCATGTCTTCAGTGATACATTATATTGACCTATTTACTTTGATTTGTCATAGTGTCGTTTGTTTGTTTTAAGTAACGAACAAATGATCATAATCCTTATGCCTTGTCGATATTCTTAACATCCAGTTTTGAATATCCAATAAAATTTCACTCGTTTTCCCTCGTGTTTCTTTGCTCTTTTAGAATATGCCTCCTCGACGTGATCAAGCTCAGGATGCCGCCATGGTAGCCTTAATCACTCAGCAAATCGCTGCTGTACCCAGATAAATCAGGCAAAAAAATAACAATAACAATGTTCAGTGCAACTTTAAGACATTCAACTCAGCTAAGCCACTCACATTTACTGGGTCTGAAGAGGCCACTGGGCTTCTACAGTGGTTCGAGAGTCTCGAAAGCACGTTTCGTCATGTACAATGCCCAAACGAGCGAAAAGTTGACTTTGCATAGAGTTTATTCCAGAAAAGAGCACTCACATGGTGGAACGGCATAATGAGGGATCGAGGTGCTGATGTAGCAATGGCACAAACCTAGGAAGAGATTCGGGCTCTAATGATGAAGGAATTCTACCCTCGTCATGAGCTTAGGGCTTTAGAACGGGAATTTGACAATCTCAAACAAGTCAGTGGTGAACATCGAGACTACATTGTTCGTTACGAGGAATTGAGTCTGTTATGTCCTACCATGGTTACGTCTTTGGATAAGGCGATTGAAAGGTACATCGATGGCCTCTCTGACCCAGTTCAGGATATTGTTACTGGTAGCAACCCCACTACCGTCAGACAAGCCATTGAACTATCTGCCACCCTGACTGAATCTCAAATCAGGAAGGGTAAGCTTTTCCGAAAAGGCGATACGAAACCATCTGACAAGACAGCACAAGAGAAACCAAATGATAAATGGACCGAATCCTCTAAGAAGTCGAAGAAGCGTAAGGCTTCACAAAACATCGCAGTGGTTGCTCAGAATAATCAGGTTGCACCAAATTAGCCATCACAGCCTCGTGCTAGGAAGAACTATATTGGTACTGCACCTTTGTGCAATAAATGCAACCGTCATCATGTGTTGATCTAGTTAAAAAGATATCTCGTCCATTTAATAAAAAAGATCTGTTGGTGATCTAGTCAAGTCATTTCATGTTTGTTCGGTTGATTTTACCCTAAAAATTATGAGATGAACTGTGCGAACTGTGCAAGGAATTACGTAATTATGGATGCATACGTAATTATGGAATTCAGTGCACAGAAACCACATCAAGTTTTGTCATGTGATAAGACCTATAGTGATAAGGACAACGAGACAGGAACAATGTAAAAAGGACATGGTGGATACGTCGCTGGTACTTCCTATATATAAGTGTTCCTTATTACATTGCAAATGTAGCGTTATTTAAGTTACTAGAAGTCCTGGACCATGACAAATGTTATTTTATCTTGCAAATCTCTGACTCTGATTTTGAGCACACATAAGTTTCCTATAATAGTCTTCATAGGAAACATTCTCCTATCCGTTGTTCGAAACCCCATGTCTTGTTACTACAACGACAAAATTTTGGAAATTAACAGATTCGCTAAGAATCCAAACGTGAACTAGAGTTTTACTTGGGAAACGTAGGATTCATTCGAAAGCGAAACAATTTCAATTGTCTTCACAAGTTTCCTCTAGAATTAAATTTCGGGACGTAATTTCCTAAAGTAGGGGAGATTGTAACGCCTGTGTCACCACGAACAACAAACAAATGCCAAATCAATGGAATATTGTGTTTCATACTTGGTATTTGTATAAATATCTGTATCATTTGCAGATATCAATTCTAGTTCGATTTTGAGCCTTAAATCGCTTTCTAGAGAGTTATACGCGCACTGGTGCGTAAACGTGATCAGTTTAACACGACAAGCACTCCGGGATAGTGAAATAGGCTTAACATACCTTAAATGACCTATACATAACTTAGAAATAAGTTTTGGAAGGTTTGGTATGGCAAAAACAAGTTTATTCGATCGGAGGGACTATTTACGTCAAACTGCGAAACTATACCGATTCGTAAGGTAACGTACAGTCCGGAACTTAATCATAAGTTAAACATACCATATATAAACTAAACATGGCTTAGAAATAAGCTTTGATAGGTTCGGTGTGTGAAAACATGCTTATATGATCTTACAGGGACTAAAAGTGTCAAGAACGGCGTAAGCTTGCATTTTCGCGCATATCTTACGTTCTGACCAAATCTGGACATCCAAAATTTTTGTACACACTAAAATATTTTTATTTTAGTGATCGGCATGTAAAAATTCCATTCGTCGCTTAATTTGGTTCGTTTTCGCATCCGTTTGAATTTCGTCGTAATTTAACGAACAACACGATCGTACGACCAAACGAGCCGACATCCGAGAGTTTTCCAAGCACATTTCGAGTTCTCTAAACTTTATTGGCCTTGTAGAGCCTAGAAAATGGCTTAACGGGTGTCAAAAGTGCCTAAAATGGAGTCGAACACATGCAGGGACCAATGCGGTAAATATCTCAAACTTTGCTGATCTGGGATGGCCAGGCGGGCCGCGTAACCCCCTTCCCTACTCTTACGCGGGCCATGTGAGCTGCCCAACGACCAGAATTCAATTTTCAACTGTTGTTTGATTTTAAGGGCCTTTCTTGCAATTTCCTTGTGTGATGAGCAAGTTTAAGTGTTCTCCAAGGTCTCTAATCCGTTCCTAAGACATGTGTGGCTATGATTTAATCCTTGATGGCCACACAAACACTTGGAATGATCTTGTGATTCCATGAACACTATAAATAGCAAGGCCATTCACTTGTTTCACTTGCACATTCCTCTCTTCTCCTCTCTACATCTGATTTGGGAGCTTCCTAATCTGATTTGGGAATTTATTCTTGTAGAAAAGATAGCAAGGACCCTTAGTGAGCATTCTTTCATTCTTTTATTGCTTACTAGTTTAAAAAGTCAAACAGTGTTTGACTTTCAGTTTGACCAGTCAATGGTCAACGCAAGGTTCGGTTGAACTTTGCAACGTGATTGTAATCACGATGGTTATAATCCTTAGTGATTATACCAACTGATTACCACATTAACTAGGTGTAGTGACGAGTCAAAGTTTCGGTCAAAATGTGTTTTTGCACACATTTTGCAACGGAACTACTTTTAGGTATCAAAACACTTTGTTTTGATACCAAATCAGTAGGTTAAACATGTTTTGACATGTTTAACTCGTCACTATTAGTTAGTGCTTGTTTAGGGTCGTAAGTTAAGCTGTCTAAACAACCGCTTACACTTTCGAACCCGACCCGTTTGTTCGATCTTTAGGATCCGACCAAGCTTAGTTAGTGATCATAGTTGCATAGGGAATAACCACTGAGGTTATACCTTATGATCAGATAGGATTGGTTAGTCATGTGCTAGTTAGCTTGTATGCCCATAGGAAACGACCAAAATGCCCTTTTGAAGCATAAATCCGTATTTTGACTATGTGAACATATTTTTGACTTATAATCTAATTTAGTAACATGTTTAGGGATAATTTGGCATGTAAGACTTGACATAGCACATAGTTAACCATCCAAACATAGTTTTACGCAAACGACGCATTATAGTGGCTTATACTACCATAATGGGTCGAAACGGGTCAAAAGCACTTAGGTAGACTTCCAAATCAGAATGTTAGGTCTATTAAATCATGCCATATGAGTTCCAATACTCATTTGATTTATAGAACTTCATTCTATTCTATCTCCCAATTTAGGATCCGATTGTTTAACTTAGTGATTCCATACTAGGTGCCACTTGATTCCTTGATTTCCAGAGCTTTGTTAGGACACTTAATCAAGGATACTTGCAATCTCAAGTGAGTATATAGTCCCCTCTTTTACTGTTTTCAAACTGTTTTGGGGTGAAACATATATGCCTGTTTGTTATTTTCATGATTTTAAACTATATGATTACACATGCTTAGTACATATTCTTTTGACAAATTAAACGATTACCTATGGTTTAAACACTGATATTCAAAACTTTTAAAACTAATTGTTGGATTGTACCTATTTTTATACATTCACCGAGCCAATTGGTAGTACGATATAGCGCTATAGGCTTAGACACCCCATTCCTGTTTTATGGAATGTCAGAAACCAAATTTTTACCAAATAGAAATTGCCTTCATGGTATTTCTATAGTCTCCAAAGTGTAGTTTGATACACTAAGGCTTGATTGAATACCAAATCACATTTTCTTTGTATATGTTGATATACTACAAAAGTAAAGTTTGACGTGTTCTCAAATGTGATCTACCAAAGTATATTTTCATGTACTAAGTACAAAATCCAACATATGTTTTAACATACTACTTTGTTATTTACCAAAGCATAGTTTGATATGCTACTGTTTACCAAAGTATAAATTGATATACTACCAACTTTGATATTTCTTATACTAATGTATATTTTGATCTAATACCAAAAGCATAGTTTGATATGCTACTGTTTACCAAGGTATAGTTTGATATACTACCAACTTTGTTATTTCATAAACTAAAGTATAATTTCATATACTACCAAAGCATAGTTGATGTGCAATTTTTAAACCAAAGCATAGTTGATATGCTATTAACAAACCAAAGTATAATTTGATATACTACCGATACTTTTATCCTTAAACCAAAGTATACTTGAGATATACTACCAAATCTATTATTTTAATTACTAAAGTATATTTCGATATACTATCCATTTAACTATTTCAAAACTAAAGTATACTTTGTTATACTATTTATATAAACTTTTCAAAACCAGAGTATATTTTTGTCTATATTATAAACCCTTTTCCAAAACGACACATTTTCAGAAACAATACTTTTACATTGGATTCATGGCTATTTTGAAAATATAAAACCTTTTCTTGCATCATCCAAAGCCATGAATCTAACACACAAAATCCTATGTTACTCACAGGCATTTTTATGCTGACGTACCTATTTTCATATATGTTTTAGGTACTGCTATGTGATGATTGTTGATGCCTGCTACACATCTGATGGACTTGTGCCTTAGCGACTTTAAAACTGAGAAATAATTATTTGTATTTATCTGAATTGTTCTAAAAATTGAGTTCAACAATTCATTAAAACAAAACTATTTGATCCATGGTTGTGAAACAATGATTCTGTTACAACACTCCCCGACATTTCCGCCAAGATTTGTTGTTTTACGTGGTCGGGGTGTGACAGAAAAGTTGGTATCAGAGCCAATGGTTATAGGGAATTAGGTTATTAGTAATGCTTTGACCTAGACTATAACCTTCCTAGGACCCTAACACAAGTTATCTTGTGTTTAGTCTTAAAACAATACACTTCACCTATCCTTAGGTGTTTAACAAAAACAAAACACAATTCATTCTCTCGAGTCAAAATCTTTCAAAACATCACAAGAAGTCATCTATTCTTAGATGATTTGTTTTTAGGCTTTTAAGCCTTTGGTGTTTTCAAAATCTCGTCAAAGTTTGGGTCTAAATAATGTGAACACATGCGAACTGGAAGAATGAATGCCTATACCATGAGTTTTCTGTCTAAGGCTAGAATGCTCGTAAAAATTCGCAGTATCGGACCGGTCACTCTTACTTGGGAACTCTTGGGGTGAGTGTTCACTTATAGGCGAGCATGTCTTCAATGATACATTATATTGACCTATTTACTTTGATTTGTCACAGTGTCGTTTGTTTGTTTTAAGTAACGAACAAATGATCACAATCCTTATGCCTTGTCGATATTCTTAACATCCAGTTTTGAATATCCAATAAACATTTCACTCGGTTTCCCTCGTGTTTCTTTGCTCTTTTAGAATATGCCTCCTCGACGTGATAAAGCTCAGGATGCCGCCATGGCAGCCTTAATCACTCAGCAAATGTTGCTGTACTCCCAAACCTATCACCCAGATAAATCAGGCAAACAATAAAAATAACAATGTTCAGTGAAACTTTAAGACATTCAACTCAGCTAAGCCACTCACATTTACTGGGTCTGAAGGGGCCACTGGGCTCCTACAGTGGTTCGAGAGTCTCGAAAGCACGTTTCGTCGTGTACAATGCCTAAACGAGCGAAAAGTTGAGTTTGGATCGAGTGTATTCTAGAAAAGATCACTCACATGGTGGAACGGCATAATGAGGGATCGAGGTGCCGATGTAGCAATGGCACAAACCTGGGAAGAGCTTCGGGCCCTAATGATGAAGGAAGTCTGCCCTCTTCACGAGCTTAGGGCTTTAGAATGGGAATTTGACAATCTCAAACAAGACAGCGGTGAACATCGAGCCTACACTGATCGTTACGAGGAATTGAGTCTGTTATGTCCTACCATGGTTACGCCTTTGGATAAGACGATTGAAAGGTACATCGATGGCCTCCCCGACCCAGTTCAGGATATTGTTACTGGTAGCAACCCTACTACCGTCAGACAAGCCATTGAACTATCTGCCACCCTGACTGAAACTCCAATCAGGAAGGGTAAGCTTTTCCGAAAAGGCGATATGAAACCATCTGATAAGACAGCACCCAAGAGAAACCAAAGGATAAACAGACCGAATCCTCTAAGAAGTCGAAGAAGAGTAAGGCTTCACAAAACTTCGTAGTGGTTGCTCAGAATGATCAGGTTGCACCAAATCAGCCAGCACAGCCTCGTGCTAGGAAGAACAATATTGATACTTCACCTTTGTGCAATAAATGCAACCGTCATCATGTGTTGATCTAGTTAAAAAGATCTTTCGTTGATTTAATTAAAAAGATCTGTTGGTGATCTAGTCAAGTCATTTCATGTTTGTTCGATTGATTTTACCCTAAACATTATGAGATAAACTGTGCGGACTGTGAAAGGAATTACGTAATTATGGATGCATACGTAATTATGGAATTCAGTGCACAGAAACCACAACAAGTTTTGTCATGTGATAAGACCTATAGTGATAAGGATAATGAGAGAGGAACAATGTAAAAAGGACATGGTGGATACGCCGCTGGTACTTCCTATATATAAGTGTTCCTTATTACATTGCAAATGTAGCGTTATTTAAGTTACTAGAAGTCCTGGACCTTGACCAATGTTATTTTATCTTACAAATCTCCGACTCTGATTTCGAGCACACAGAAGTTTCCTATAATAGTCTTCATAGGAAACATTCTCCTATTTGTTGTTCGAAACACCATGTCTTGTTACTACGACGACAACATTTTGGCAATTAACAGATTCACTAAGAATCCAAACGTGACCTAGAGTTTTACTTGGGAAATGTAGGATTCATTTAAAAGCGAAACAATCACAGTTGTCTTCACAAGTTTCCTTTAGAATTAAATTTCAGGATGAAATTTCCTAAAGTAGGGGAGATTGTGACACCTGTGTCACCACGAACACCAAAAAAATGCCAAATCAATGAAATATTGTGTTTCATACTTGGGATTTGTATAAATATGTGTATCATTTGCACATATCAATTCTTGTTCTATTTCGAGCCTTAAATCGCTTTCTAGAGAGTTATACGCTCCGGGATAGTGACATAGTCTTAACATACCTTAAATAACCTATACATAACTTAGAAATAAGTTTTGGAAGGTTTGGTATGGCAAAAACAAGTGTATTCGATCGAAGGGACTATTTGCGTCAAACTACAAAACTATACCGATTCGTAAGGTAACGTACAGTCCGGAACTTGATCATAAGTTAAAAATACCATATATACCCTAAACATGGCTTAGAAACAAGCTTTGATAGGTTTGGTGTGTGAAAACATGTTTATATGATCTTACAGGGACTGAAAGTGTCAAAAACGGCGTAAGTTTGCATTTTCGCGCATATCTTACGTTCTGACCACATCTGGACATCCAAAATTTTTGTACACCCTAAAATATTTTTATTTTAGTGATCGGCATGCAAAAATTCCATTCGTCGCTTAATTTGGTTCGTTTTCGCGTCCGTTTGAGTTTCGTCGTAATTTAACGAACAACACGATCGTACGACCAAACGAGCTGACATCCGAGAGTTTTCCGAGCACATTTTGAGTTCTCGAAACTTTATTGACCTTGTAGAGCCTTGAAAACGGCTTAACAGGTGTCAAAAGTGCCTAAAATGGACTCGAACACATGAAGGGACCAATGCTGTAAATATCTCAAACTTTGCTGATCTGGGAGGGCCAGGCGGGCCGCGTAACCCCCTTCCCTACTCTTACGCGGGCCGTGTGAGCTGCCCAGTGACCAGAATTCAATTTCCTTGTGTGATGAGCAAGTTTAAGTGTTCTCCAAGGTCTCTAATCAGTTCCTAACATATGTGTGGCTATGATTTAATCCTTGATGGCCACACAAACACTTGGAATGATCTTGTGATTCCATGAACACTATAAATAGCAAGGCCATTCACTTGTTTCACTTGCTCATTCCTTTCTTCTCTTCTCTACATCTTATTTGGGAGCTTCCTAATCGGATTTGGGAATTTATTTTTGTAGAAAAGATAGCACGGACCCTTAGTGAGCATTCTTTCATTCTTTTATTGCTTACTAGTTTTTAAAAAGTCAAACAATGTTTGACCAGTCAATGGTCAACGCAAAGTTCGGCTGAACTTTGCAACGTGATTGTAAGCACGATTGTTATAATCCTTAGTGATTATACCAACTGATTACCACGTTAACTAGGTGTAGTGACGAGTCAAACTTTCGGTCAAAATGCGTTTTAACACGCATTATGCAACGGAACTACTTTTAGGTATCAAAACACTTTGTTTTGATACCAAATCAGTAGGTTAAACGTGTTTTAACATGTTTAACTCGTCACTATTAGTTAGTGCTTGTTTAGGGTCGTAAGTTAAGAGGTCTAAACAACCACTTACACTTTCGAACCCGACCAGTTTTGTCGATCTTTAGGATCCGACCAAGCTTAGTTAGTGATCATAGTTGCATAGGGAAAAACCACTGAGATTATACCTTATGATCACATAGGATTGGTTAGTCGTATGCTAGTTAGCTTGTATGCCCATAGGAAACGACCAAAATGCCCTTTTGAAGCATAAATCCGTATTTTGACTATGTGAATATATTTTTGACATATAATATAATTTAGTAACATGTTTAGGGATAATTGGGCATGTAAGACTTGACATAGCACATAGTTAACCATCCGAACATAGTTTTACGCAAACGACGCAATATAGTGGCTTATACTACCATAATGGGTCGAAACGGGTCAAAAGCAGTTAGGTAGACTTCCAAATCAGAATGTTACGTCTATTAAATCATGCCATATGAGTTCCAATACTCATTTGATTTATAGAACTTCATTCTATCCTATCTCCCGATTTAGGATCCGATTGTTTAACTTAGTGATTCCATACTAGGTGCCACTTGATTCCTTGATTTCCAGAGCTTTGTTAGGACACTTAATCAAGGATACTTGCAATCTTAAGTGAGTATATAGTCCCCTCTTTTACTGTTTTCAAACTGTTTTGGGGTGAAACATATATGCCTGTTTGTTATTTTCATGATTTTAAACTATATGATTACACATGCTTAGTACATATTCTTTTGACAAATTAAACGATTACCTATGGTTTAAACACTGATATTCAAAACTTTTATAACTAATTGTTGGATTGTACCTATTTTTATATATTCACCCAGCCGATTGGTAGTACGATATAGCGCTATAGCCTATATGACTAGACACCCCATTCCTGTTGTATGGAATGTCAGAAACCAAATTTTAACTAAATAGAAATTGCCTTCGTGGTATTTCTATAGTCTACAAAGTGTAGTTTGATACACACTAAGGCTTGATTGAATACTAAATCACACTTTCTTTGTATACGTTGATATACTACAAAAGTACAGTTTGATGTGCTCTCAAATGTAATCTACCAAAGTATATTTTGATATACTAAGTACAAAATCCAGCATATGTTTTAACATAGTACTTTGTTATTTACCAAAGCATAGTTTGATATGCTACTGTTTACCAAAGTATATATTGATTTACTACCAACTTTGATATTTCTTAAACTAAAGTATATTTTGATATACTACCAAAAGCATAGTATGATATGCTACTGTTTACCAAAGTATAGTTTGATATACTACCAACTTTGTTATTTCATAAACTAAAGTATAATTTGATATGCTACCAAAGCATAGTTGATGTGCTATTTTTAAACCAAAGCATAGTTGATATGCTATTTTCAAACCAAAGTATAATTTGATATACTACCGATACTTTTATCCTTAAACCAAAGTATACTTGAGATATACTACCAAATCTATTATTTTAATTACTAAAGTATATTTCGATATACTATCCATTTAACTATTTCAAAACTAAAGTATACTTTGTTATACTATTTATACAAACTTTTCAATACCAAAGTATATTTTTGTCTATACTATAAACCCTTTTCCAAAATAACACGTTTTCAGAAACAAAACTTTTACATTGGATTCATGGCTATTTTGAAAACATAAAACCTTTTCTTGCATTATCCAAAGCCATGAATCTAATACACCAAATCCTATGTCACTCACAGGCATTTTAATGCTGACGTACCTATTTTCATATATGTTTCAGGTACAGCTATGTGATGATTGTTGATGCATGCTACACATAGGATGGACTTGTGCCTTAGCGACCTTAAAACCGAGAAACAATTATTTGTATTTATCTGAATTGTTCTAAAACATTGAGTTCAGTAATTCATTAAAACAAAACTATTTGATCCATGGTTGTGAAACAATGATTCTGTTACAACACTCCCTGAAATTTCCGCCACGATTTGTTATTTTACGTGGTCGGGGTGTGACAAACTACATATACCCTGTGCGGGCTAGTTCTGTATTCAGCAAGGGCCGCGCAGGGATATGGTGCAGGGCTACTACAGAAGGTACACAAGGTACAAGTGGCATAAGAAATGGCCAATCTGCGTTGTCCAGGCTCTGCTCAATCGTGCTCCACGATCGTCTGACGTACAGGAGGCATAAAGTACTGAAGGACGCCTACGTGGCACCAATCACTGGGCAGAGACACCTGCCCCACGGTCTCCACTTACCTGCTGATGGCAGAGGAACAACGAGGCCAACAATAGTGACACGTGGCTCGAATCACGGTGTGCCAGCCCTGGAAAAGTTCTAGAAGCCACTAACGGTCGACACCAATGAGACAAGGATCATATCCGCCACGTTGTCGCCTTCCGGCCCAAGGCCCATCAGCCCACTTCCTCTACACCTCTCGGGCTATAAATAGAGACCTTACTTCACAGGTTAAACCACTCTATTCCCTCTACTCTCACTCTCTACACACTTTAATCTCCTCAAAGCAGATACTTATTCTCACGTCGGAGTCTGGTTAAGAGGGAAACTTCCATATTCTACTCTTAACGAGCTAACGGTATTCTGTTTTGCAGGATTAGCGGATCATTAAGGAGCTCAGAAAGTTAAAAGCAGATTAACCCTTATGGTAGAAACATAATCCAAACTAATCCACCCTAAAATTAGTTCAGTGTCTCTTCATTGGCACCCACCGGTTTTTTGCAAATCACTCATCTTCTTTTCTGAGTTATCTAAGTTGTTTTTCCTTCGACCATGGCTGGTCAAGGAATCGTTCCTGATTTTGGCTTTGGAACAAACTCTAATGCAGTGTTGGGGGAGGACAATCAAAACGTCCAAGTCCAACATGTAGAAGAAATCGGTGAAATCGAATTAACCAACACTAGGGGACCCCGCGCAAGCATCACTCGCATCACCCAAACGGTAACCCCAGGAAACAATGGTGCTGGACCTTCAAATCCAGCTCCACCTCAGGACATTTCGGCGTTGTTAGGGCTACCTGAAGGCGAAACTACAGCCTCTTGGTACGTCAAGCAAATTGCTACCATCAATGCTGCGTATCAATCCTTGAGCGCACTACAAGCTGAACCCTTATTGGTCACACCTCTGGGTCAAAGTCAAGGCGCACGTCCGATAGCCCCGCAACAAAACCTTCAAGGAAGAAGTAACAGGCCTCCCCCCGCGAGAAGGCCAAGCGTGCATGACTTGGCAAGACGACAAAAGGTCTTCAGTCTTCAACCGCTTACAGAGAAACCATGAATACTACAAACCAAGACAGCACGTCAGATACAACGAAGAGGCAGAGCGGGACTTCTGCCTCGCCTATCGACCAGCTGAAGCTGCAGAACACTCAAAGTTCATCCCAAAGATTGCTCTAGCGCCGCTATCAAGAGAAAAATTGCCGCCAACAGTTGGAATGTTTAACGGGTTGACTGATCTTGATGATCACGTCAGAGTAATCATGAGCGTTGGTTGCATGGGAGGATGGAATATGCCTATGTGGTGCCACCTGGTTATCCAAACTTTCACTGGGGCTGCGCGCTCCTGGTTTGACAGCCTCCCACCAGGGATGATGAAGTTGTCGGTTGATTTCAGGACACAGTTTGTGAACCACTTCAGTCAGCAAAGACGTTACCAGCGCGACACAACGGAGGTAACAGACATTTGGCGAACAGAGAACGGAGGTTTAGAAGATTTCATCACTCGCTTTAATAAGGAGTGTTTGGAAATCGGTGGTGTTAGCGAACAACTCATGCGAGCTCACTTCAAGAAAGCTATTCGTTGTGATAGCCTCATCAGGACTATCACAGGAAAAGATAGGATGCCCAAGGAATGGGATAAGTTAATGGAAGCTGCGAAGATAGTCGCGCAAACTGAAGAGTCATTGGCCAGTCACAAGAACTCTTACACTGAAGATAGATTTTCCAAAGAAAGCTCGCGCGATAACAACAGGCGCAACAAAGGCAAAAACCCTGGATGGAAAGCTGGCCATTCCAGCGGTTATGACGAGCGACCTCGTTACAGAGAAGATGCGCGAGACACTATCGATCGCATCAGTTATCGAAAGGCAGTCAGAAACGACAATCGACAAAAGCACTGGATGTCACACCCCGGCCGCGTCACAACAACAAAACCGCGGCAGAAACGCCGGGGAGTGAGTTGCGACAGAATTATTGTTTCAACAACCATGGTAATTAAATTTATGTATTATTAAGATTTAAGTTTACATTGTCTTAGAGTTCAAACAACAATATCATAATAACTGTCGTTTAAGTCACTAAGGCCCGAGTCTGCCTAAATGAAGCACAACCAACATCATGCATTAGCACCTGAAAACACATGTAAAAATAGGTACGTCAGCATAAAAATGCGTGTGAGTTACATAGGTTTTGTTTATGCAGATTCATGACTTGTAGTTTAAAAAGTGTTTAACAAAATGTAGTCATAAACCTTATAAAAATGTTTTCCTTTGTAAAACCATGTGAAAATCGATATGAAAATCAAATAATGATGAAAGGACAAACACATGGTTGAATGAATAACCAAGTGAAAATGAATTTGTATAAAAGGTGTACTTTGTAAAACAGTATCATGTTCTTGTATAAAATGTTTCATGTCTTGCCCAAGTGATTTAGATAACGCAACAATGTATAATACAATAAAAGCACTTATATATAGGAAGTACCAGCGGCGTATCCACCATGCTTTTATCATATAACACATAGCCCCGTTACATAAGTCACTTATTAATAACCAACAAAAGGTCATGTTTAATGTCGAAATGTTCATGCATAAACCATGTTCAATGTCATGTGTGAAATGTAATTATGTATAACGAATGAAATGCATAGCAAGTAGGAAATCATCTACTTAAACTATGTGATGATGTCAATGTATAACAAATGTCTTGTATGGTGTATAACTAGAAGCTACTCAACCCCATAGAAAGTGTACAAAACAATGTTTTTGAATAACCCTAAGTTTAAATCAAATGTTATGTTTTGCAGAAAAACAATGCTTTATGATCACAAACATTTATGCAGTAATGTTAATCGCATACATTCAAGCCTTGCGACTGTGGCGACAAACCATTAAACAAATTAAAGGTTTATCTAAATTATGTAGTCGGATTCTGTCATTCCCAACTTCCAAACAAGCCTAGGAAGTCGGAAACGGGAGTTGTCAATTCCTATGGTACCATTACATACTACCGAGCGGCGTGATCAATGTTAATGAATGTATTATTGTCCCGATTAAACACACCAAATGTCATAACCAATGTAGCATGTGAAAACCATGTACTAGGTATGCTAAGTAAACATGCCTAGTAGAAATGTTCATGTGAAACAATGTGCTAGCATGCTGAGTAAAATACATAGCAGAAATGTCATGTAAAACATTGTGTTCCATATGCTAAGTAAACATATGCAACAAATGTGTATCAAATCAATGTGCTAGCATGCGTGACATACATAGCAAAACACAATTGAAAACATGTACTATAAATGTACTAGATGAAACTAGCATGTTTATGTCATAAAAGCATGAAATGCACGAAAGTAACACGTATGTACATGTGTATCACCCCAAAATATTTGAAAACGGTAAAAGAGAGGAACTATCTACGCACTTGGGATTGCTTATTAGTCTCGAGAATAAGACCAATTAAAGCTCCAAGTATCACAGAGTCAACCGGCACCTAGTATAGGTAACTATGTTAATAAATCGGCTCCTAAATCGAAAGATAGGATAGAATGAGGTTCTATAAATCAAATGAGTATTTGAACTCATATGGTATGATTTAATAGTCCCAACATTCTGATTGGAAAGTCTACCTAAGTGCTTTTGAGCCGTTTCGACACATTATGGTAACATAAGCTACTAGAATGCGTCGTTTGCGTAAAACTAGGTTCGGATGGTTAACTATGTGCTATGCTAAGTCTTACATGCCCAATTATCCCTAAACATGTTACTAAATCAGTTTACATGTCAAAAATATGTTCACATAGTCAAAATACGGATTTATGCTTCAAAAGGGCATTTTGGTCATTTTCTATGGGCATACAAGCTAACTAGCATATGATTCACCAATCCTATGTGATCATAAGGAATAACCTCAATGGTTATTCCCTATGCAACTATGATCACTAACTAAGCTTGATAGGATCCTAAAGATCGACAAAAACGGGTCGGGTTTGGAAGTGTAAGCGATTGTTTAGACTGCTTACCTTACGACCCTAAACAAGCACTAAACTAATAGTGACGAGTTAAACATGTCAAAACATGTTTAACCAACTGATTTGGTATCAAAACACAGTGTTTTGATACCTAAAAGTAGTTTCGTTTCAAAATGCGTGCTAAAACGCAATTTGACCGAAACTTTGACTCGTCACTACACCTAGTTAACGTGGTAATCAGTGGGTATAATCACTAAGGATTATAACCAACGTGATTTCAATCACGTTGCAAAGTTCAACCGAACTTTGCGTTGACCAAAGACTGGTCAAACTGAAAGTCAAACACTTGTTTGACTTTTTAAACTAGAAAGCAATAAAAAGAATGAAAGAGTGCTCATTATAGTCCTTGCTATCTTTTCTACAATGAAGACAAGTCCCAAATCAGCTTGAGAGAGCTCCAAAGTAGATAAGAGAGGAGAAATGAGATGAATGAGCAAGGAAAACAAGTGAGGGTGTTGGCTATTTATAGTTGTTGCAACATAACAAGATCATCCAAGTTTTGTGTGGCCAACAAGCAAGAAATCATGGCCCTACATGTGTTAAAGACTGATTAGTTGCCTTGGTTAACACTTAAACTTTCTCATCACACAAGAAAATTGCATTAACAGCCCTTAAACTTCAAACAATTTGTTGAATTTTGATTTCTGGTCGTTGGGGACTTTACACGGCCCGTGTAAGGACAAGGGGAAACCTTACGCGCCCCGCCTGGGCTCCCCAGTTCAGCCATAGTTTGAAAATTGACAGTTTAGGTCCCTGCATGCATTTTAGTCCATTTTTGGCACTTTTGACACCCGTTAAGCCATTTTCAAGGCTCTACAAGGTCAATAAAGTTTAGAGGACTCAAAATATGCTCCGAAAACTCTCGGATGTCGGAAAACTCTCGGATGTCGGCTCGGAAAACTCTCGGACGACGTAACTCAAACGGACGCGAAAACGAACCAAATTGCCGATCACTAAAATAAAAATTTGTATGTACAAAAATTTTGGATGTCTAGATGTGGCCAGAACGTAAGATATGCGCTAAAATGCAAACTTACGTCGTTTTGGACACTTTTAGTCCCTATAAGATCATATAAGCATGTTTTCGCACACTGAACCTATCAAAGCATATTTCTAAGCTATGTTTAGGTTATATATGGTATGTTTAGCTTATGATTGTTAGTGCATTTATGTCTATCGCCTCCGTCATCTCAAACCGTAGCAGAAACTGTTAAATTCTAGGCTTTATGTTGTAATAGTTAGAAATATCTAGAAAAGGGCAAGGTGGCAATATTGCAATTATGAGGGAATCACTCATATGCCTTGGCCTATAAATAGGAGCTTTAGGATTTACATTTTAGACTTTGGCCATTTGTGACTTGGAGAGCTAGAGTTCTAGAGAGAGAAAGTAGAGAGAGAAAGCTTGTCCAAGGTGATTCAAGGTTTGTACATTTTCATATCAGTCAATGGAATCATGTTAGATTGTACGTTCTTGTGTTCGGTTTCGTTCGTGCACGGATTTCGCACGTCGCACGATCGTTTCGCAATCGATTTGGTGTCAAATCCGGGACCTACAAGTGGTATCAGAGCAGGAGCTCGGTTGCGAAGATCAAACGCACAGATTCGTACAAGTTTTGATCAGATTCAGAGCCTAAAACATCCAGATTTGTCAAATCTTTCTTAACTTTCTTGTTCTTCACGTTTTTCTATGAATTTTTCTAAATTGAACGGGTTTTTACGGTTCAAATTGGCTGAATTTTTGATATGTTGTGCGCATATATCTGATCTATAATCCTACAAATTTTCAGGTCAAAATTCCAAGCCGTTTGGGAGAAATCTGCATTTTTGTGAACGTTTTTGCTGAAACTGTTCGTCAACATGTTCATCAGTTCTTGTTCGATCGAACAGGCCACTCGATCGAACAGGCCACTCGTTCGAACAGGCCACTCGTTCGAACAGGCCACTTGATCGGTTAGGAAGTTTCATTCAATCGCAGCAACTCTCAATCGAACAGCTTTTTTTTTTTGTCTTCGATCGAACAGAAAAAAATTGTCCCAACCGATCGGCTAGGAAATTACTAACCGATCGGCTAACATACTCTTGGTTCGAACAGCAAAGCATAAAAGGTAAAAGTGAATCGATTGGTCAAACCGATCGAACAACAGCTTTAAGTATTACTGAATCGACTGGGGTAGTCGATCGAACAGCAACAATTATTGTTCGGCTGGTGTAGCCGATCGAATAGCCAATCCTATTCGATTCACCGTTTCATTCAACCACTCGAACAAAAGCTTCACTGACATCACTTTCAACTTTGACTTGTTGACCCTAGCCGATCGGCTAGGATTTCAGTATTGTTCCACCGTCACAACAACCAATCGAATAGCATAATCGTTCGGTTAAGCTAACCGATTCATGACACATCATTCACTTCAACTTACTAAGTCAATCTCATTAAATGTTTGCATGTGATCAAAATTAATCGGTTCAATAATAAATAGACATCAAAAGCTTTGTCGGCTAAAAATATTAAAAGATCCAATGAATTAATTGTTGCCGCCCATTTAGAACAGTCAAAGTTGTCAATCATTTTGAAGTGGTCCTATAGCTAATATACACATTTAAACAATTCATTAAATGTCTGTCATCATGTCGAAAATAAAAAATTTGCATGTGAAAGTGTAAGTTGAAGGTCCAATGATCTAACAACATATTGACGGCCATATGAGATTGATTGTTTGTGCACCGCCCACTACTATACACTAACCACCGACCCACCGACCCACCGGCCCACTACTATACACTACCCACTAGCTGTTTACCTAAAACTCACCGTCATGTGCTTTGACAAAATTCTCGATGTAATGAAAGAGTTCAATAAATCTGTCAAATAGATGTGTGCTTTAAATAGTCTTTGTCGGCCACATTTATAAAATGTGATTGTTAGTCTACTCATGATCTTTGGTTCAATGAGGTGTTGTTTAAATTGATAATTGTCGGCCACTATAAAATTGAAAATCAATTTTGCATGAAATAATGAAAAGTGTTCTGTCAAATCAAGTGTATTAAATTGATGATATTCAAAAGATAAATATTGCATGTGCTTGATTCATGATTGATAAGTAAGTAATTCATGAGATTTAGAGTCAACCGAATAGCAACTCCGATCGGCTGGGAAATCTCTTGATCGAGTAACCTACTCGATCGGCTAGCAAAGTTTTTGTCACACCCCTTTTTCCACGTGTCACCGGTGGGCCCGGTGTGGGGTACGTGACGTAGTTGGCGTCGTCATAGACAAACAACACAATATAATAATGCACAGCGGAAGCAGAATAGATACATTTCAACTTTAATTAAAATGACATAACATCATAAGTAGTTGAAACGGATCCACAGGCGGATCAAATAAAAATAAGATAAAATTGTTTAACAGATATTTTGTTGTCCGAGCTTGCGAGACTATAGTGGACGCTCTTAGGAAACAGCCAGCCTATTTCGTTTAGTACCTGCACTTAACCTTTTGGGAAAAATACGTCAGTTTACACTGGTAAATACAAATCGACTGACTCATTTTGAAAATGATTGAAAATTGATTTAAATGCACAAGGCATAAATATTTTTATTAACTTGGGATAATTATGCAATATAAACTTGTAAACGAATTACATGCACTCGTATCTTTGGTGGCCCGGGATCTACTGTCCGGGCTAGAGATTAAATGACACACCACATTAAAGAGTTATACACGTCGGGTGTACGCCTACACCCCGTGCTCTGGTCGTGGCCATCTCGTAAGATAATGCCAAGGATATCCGGGACACGGTCAATAACCCCCCAAAGCCTTTAAGTAAGACAAGACTGTTTAAACGAAGTCGCACAAGCTATTCAAGACTGTACACCCATAAGGCGCAGGACTTGTGCGCCCGATCAAGCGGTATTTTAAATACCGTACCCCAAGCCCGTATAGGGAAAATAAGTCAAAATGTATTTACCTGAGCAAGTATGTAACACAAACGGTAAGAGTGGTAGCTTTTACTGGGCCTCCTAATCTGGAACAAAGGTTTATAATTAACCTATTAGATTCCTAACGGGTCCTTTATTTAAGCTTAAGCTTTGACCGGTTAGTTTAAGGATGATACGGTTTAATGCACGATTAAGCGAAAGACCGGATAGAATGTGATTTAGACCCGACAAGTTTGAATACTTGTATAATATGGGTATACTAAATACATTCTGGATTTCGAGATAAAAATGATAACGTTTGACCCGTTTCGGTCAATTTACGCAAACTAGTTACGTAAACCGAACCGAACGCAATAAGGGCGATACGGGTAGCCAAATGATTCAAATGCAAGTTCCCTGAGATAATATGCTTAAAATATGATGTAACATCAGTAAGTTATGTTCTATATTGCCCGGAATAGTTTAAAACTCAATTTATGCCTTAGAAGGGCATTTTGGTCATTTAAAAGATCATAAAAGAGTAAAATTAGAAATCTGAGTTTCGGGTCTGGTTCATACAGTAAATATACTTAATTTAACATGTTATAACAGTAGGGTATGACCCATATATCAAATTTATCATTTAAAACCAAACTATGCACCGTAGGGGTATTTTAGTAAATTTACAAGGGCTAAAAACGCCAAAACTGGAAGTCTGAGTTCATATACTTATACTTACTGTTATTATATGAAAATACGCTAAACACATCAGTAGGTATAGGTCTTATATAATTAAAACGAGCATAACGCTTACTATGCGTTTAAAATGCTAAAAATGCGATTTAAGAGCGTTTTCGGGTTTTCACAATAAATCTGAGATTTTTATATTTTCCAGAATACTTAAAATAATTTATTTAACTTATAAAATCAGTAGAAAAAGGTTTCGGGTCAAAAGAATGTGTAAAACTCATTTTATGGCCTAAACGGTCTAAACCGACATAACCCGAAATAACTAGGCGATCTAGGATCCGTTCAGCCAAAAATTAATTAAAAATCATCAAAATTCCCAGAATATTATAATACATCAGTTGGTAAAAAGTTTTGCATCAAAACGTGGCCAGAAATAGGTTATACGCGAAAAGGACCGTTTATGTAATTTTATAATATAGTTTTACGCTAATGGCCATAACTCACAATCTGGACCACCAACTGATCCGAAATTTTCGGTGCAAGTTTATATTTTAGAAATAAAGATTTCTACTCTTTCACTTTTCCAAAAATCACGCTTTATATCAAAAAGGGCAAAATAGTCAACTTTATGCATAAATCGGAAACATGCATTCGAATCGGCTAAGCATAGACTTAATCAACGAAAATTCCAGAAAGTTTTACCAAAATAAAAATGGTCAAAAATACTTTCCAATACAGATCTCGAACATGCATGTGTGAATCCGAATCGATAGTCTGCGAAATAATCGTTTTACAAGACTTTCGGTTCCGATTCGTGTCTATACTATAGATTGTCGAGTTGATGATGGTAAAACACATTCTTATATGTATTACAAGTTATTTATGATGATCAATCAGATTGCATGTCTAATATATTAACATCCAAGCTTATTTTTGCAAAAATCACTTCTGTTGACTTTTTAGAAATACGTTTGACTCGACAATTAGCATGCATATATTGGGATTCAGATAGTCCCCTTTAGAGGGTTTGTTTCCCACATAAATACCAACATATATCAGGTTTCAATTCGAGAAATGACTGAAAGAAATCCGTTTAATCAGAAAGTCAAAGCTTATGAACAAACAGTTTGACTTTTAGCAATAATCAAAGCAAGAACGGATTAGAGAACGAATTGGAAGCTTACAAAGGTCCTATAGGTGCTTAGTGAACACTAGAAATCGGCCTTGATGATCAGATTAACTCCAGAAAGCCTGCCTTGAAGGTTCTTGAGAGCTCTTGAGAGAAGTGAGGTCTTGATCAAATGCAAATGTCCAAGAATTGGCCTTGTAATCTGATTTAAAGATGGAAATTCGAGGGTACTGTTTGCCTAGCCATGCATGGCATCTAATTGGAGCAAAAGGAGGCAAGAACCAGCTGTTTCCAACTCAATTTCGGAGCCAAATAACCCAAATCCGCGACTTCTGTCGCTGGCAGCCCCACGCGGCCCGCTTGGGTCAGACCAGGCGGGTCGCCTGACCCCTGATCAGCAAAACATGTTTTCATTTTGACAGCTTTAGCCCCTGAACTTGTATGCAATGTTTCGGCTGCTTATTTCGACCCGTAAACCCCCAAACTTGGTTTTTAAGAACCTTGGGACATTTACCAACATGGTAATGTCCTCGGATAACTTTGCGCTCAACCGAAAAACCATGAAATTCGACGTTGACGCTTTTAGTCCCTTAAGTACGGTTTTGGCCATAACTTTCTCATACGTTGACGAAACTTCACGAAATTTTAACCACATATTCTAGTGAGTATATTTTAGCTTCTCAAAGCTTCGGATCTGCCAAAAGTTCACTCAGAGGTATAAATTAAACATGTTGACACTTTTGGCCCCTATAGTTTGCAATACTTCACTTTTGTGCAATTTCCGCGTCGTATGATCCATGAACCATCCGTTTAAGGTTATAAACATTATGTAGGGTTATCATAGAGCCTATTTATCCATTGTTGACACTTTGGACCCTTACGTTCCATAGTTTTCACTGTTTGTCACTTTTAGTCCCTCTAAAGTATGTTTTCACATAACGGGACCTTATGACACGTGTCAAGACATTATTGGACGAAATTTTTCGAGGTGTTACATCCTCACCCCCTTAAAAGAAATCTCGACCCCGAGATTTATTCAAACAAATGGGGATATTTTTCTTTCATCGTGGATTCCACTTCCCACGTGTATTCGGGACCTCTACGGGCATCCCACTTGACCTTTACAATAGGCACGTGCTTCCTTCGAAGCTTCTTTACCTGTCGATCCTCAATCGACAAAGGTTTTTCCACAAATTTTAGACTTTCGTCTATGTGTATATCTGTATGCGGTATAACCAGTGAATCGTCAGCGAAACACTTCTTCAAATTACAGATGTGGAACACATTATGAATAGCACTAAGCTCTTCAGGCAAGTTTAACTTATAAGCGACTACCCCGACACGTTCGATTATCTCGAAAGGTCCTATGTATCTCGGGCTTAGCTTGCCTTTCTTTCCAAATCGCATCACACCCTTCCAGGGCGATACTTTAAGCAACACTTTTTCACCCACATCGAAGTGAAAATCCTTGCGCTTGGGATCCGCATAACTTTTCTGCCTGTCCCTGGAAGCTTTCAAACGATCACGGATCTGAACGATCTTGTCTGTCGTCTCAAAGACGATATCTGGTCCAGGCAACTGGACATCTCCAACTTCTGCCCAACAAATGGGCGATCTACACTTTCTACCGTATAGGGCCTCAAAAGGCGCAGCCTTTATGCTGGAATGGTAGCTATTGTTGTAGGAGAATTCAATCAGTGGTAGGTTCTTATCCCAACTACCACCTAAATCAATCGCACATGCACGAAGCATGTCTTCCAAAGTTTGAATAGTACGCTCGCTCTGACCATCAGTCTGAGGATGATAAGCCGTACTAAAATTCAAACGAGTGCCCAACGACTGTTGGAAACTCTTCCAAAAATGCGACGTATACCTCGTATCTCTATCAGAGATAATAGATACAGGTATACCATGCAATGCTACAATTTTATCGACGTATAATTGAGCTAACATATCGGAGCTATACGTCTCTTTGATGGGTAGAAAATGAGCTGACTTAGTCAGTCTATCTACTATGACCCATATGGTATCATTTCCCTTTTTCGTCTTCGGCAACTTGGTGATGAAATCCATTGTCACCATTTCCCATTTCCATTTGGGAATTTCAGGCTGTTGAAGCAAACCTGACGGTTTCTGATGCTCAGCCTTGACTTGCGCACAAGTCAAACATTTAGCTACATGCTCAGCTACTGACTTCTTCAAACCAATCCACCAGTAGTTTAATTTCAAATCCTGGTACATCTTATCTGCTCCAGGATGAACTGAGTATTTAGAGCTGTGGGCTTCCTGGAGGATAATATCCCGAAGTCCTCCATATACTGGAACCCATATTCGCCCGTTTAGGCGTAGCATTCCATCTTTATCGTAGGATAACTGCTCCTCAGTTACTCCTAACTTTTCTGCAGGATAGTTAGCTTCCAGCACAACTTCCTTCTGTGCAGCTAACACCCTTTCATTCAAATTGTTTCTTATTTCAATGCGCTTGGCATTGATTCTGATCGGTTTAACCCTTTCTTTTCTGCTTAAGGCGTCGGCAACCACATTTGCCTTGCATGGATGGTATCTGATCTCACAGTCATAATCATTCAAGGTTTCCATCCATCGCCTTTGACGCATGTTCAATTCCTTCTGATTGAACAGATGCTGAAGACTCTTGTGATCCGAATAGATTATACACTTGGTTCCATACAAGTAATGTCTCCATAGCTTCAAAGCAAATACAACCGCACCCAATTCCAAATCGTGGGTGGTGTAGTTCTTCTCATGCACCTTGAGCTGTCGAGAAGCGTAGGCAATGACTTTGCCTTTCTGCATGAGTACACAGCCCATGCCAGTATGTGATGCGTCACAGTACGCCACAAATTCCTCTATTCCATCGGGCAATGTCAACACTGGAGCATTGCTCAACTTCTTCTTCAAAATATCGAAGGATTCCTGCTGCTTAGGGCCCCAATCAACCTTAATCTTCTTGCGGGTCAACGAGGTTAGGGGCGCAGCAATTCTTGAAAAGTTCTCGATGAATCTCCTATAATATCCTGCCAAACCGAGAAAACTGCGAATCTCAGTAGGCGTCTTCGGCTCCTGCCAGTTCATGACTGCTTCGACCTTAGCGGGATCTACTTGGATACCACGCTCGCTTACTACATGTCCTAGAAACTGGACTTCTCGAAGCCAAAATTCACACTTCGAAAATTTGGCATAAAGCTTCTCTTGATGCAAAAGTTTAAGAATACAACGAAGGTGTTTCTCATGGTCAGCTTGGCTCTTCGAATAGATAAGGATGTCGTCAATAAAGACAATGACGAATTTATCTAGATAAGGCTTGCAGACACGATTCATGAGATCCATGAATGCGGCTGGTGCGTTAGTGAGTCCAAAAGGCATCACTAGGAACTCGTAATGTCCATAACGAGTCCTAAACGCGGTCTTGTGCACATCTTCATCTTTGACTTTCAACTGATGATAACCTGACCTGAGGTCAATCTTGGAGAAATAGCTTGCTCCTTGCAACTGATCGAACAGATCATCGATCCTGGGTAACGGATACCTATTCTTGATGGTGACCTTATTAAGCTCACGGTAATCGATGCACAGACGCATCGAACCATCCTTCTTTTTAACGAACAAGATTGGCGCTCCCCAAGGGGATGAGCTAGGTCTAATAAAACCTTTAGCTAAAAGCTCATCCAACTGCGTCCTCAACTCCTTCATCTCCGTTGGTGCCAATCTGTATGGTGCTCTCGCTACAGGCGCTGCACCTGGAATAATGTCTATCCGGAACTCCACTTGTCTATCCGGTGGCAACCCGGGTAGCTCTTCAGGAAATACTTCAGGATATTCCGAGATAACAGGGATATCCTCAATCTTCGGCTTTGGCTCATCTATGGTAACTTGTGCCATATAAATGACACATCCCTTCTGCATACATCTGGATGCCTTGAGCATGGACACTTGCTCCGGCAATCCATGCTGAGTATCTCCTTGAATAGTAAGTGACTCACCGGACGGAGTTTTAACTATTACTTGCTTTCTGTTGCACAGAATCTGAGCTTGGTTACTCGACAACCAATCCATGCCTATCACTATGTCGAATCCAGCTAGCTTAAAGGGAAGCAAGGATAACGGGAAGGAATGATTCCTAATGGATATAACACATCCATCTAGAACAGTCGAGGCGGTTTCTATGGTTCCATCGGCTAACTCCACCTCATATTTCACACTTAAGGTTTTAACAGGAAGGTTCAACAATTTACAAAACTTATTATCTACAAACGACTTATCAGCTCCTGAATCAAACAAGACTCTAGCAAAAACATCGTTTACAAGAAACGTACCGGTAATGACGTTATCGTCAAGGACTGCTTCCTTTGCGTCCATCCTGAAGACTCTCGCATTAGTCTTCTTTCCTTCCTCGGCCTTCTTCGCATACTTTGGGCAGTTGGGCCGAATGTGCCCTTTCTAGTTGCAACCAAAACACGTTGCATCCTTCATCTTCTTGCAATCCACAGCTTTATGGTCTGTGGACTTGCAGATTCCACATCGTTTTTCTGAAGACTGGGATTTCGTCTCCAAACGACATCTCCCAAAGTGGTGCCTCCTGCAGATCTTGCATCTGGGTTTCTCACCTGACTGATGATCACTTTTCCTAGACCCCGACCCTTTCCTGTGGTCGTTGTTCCCTCTATGTCGCTTCTCAGACCTTCGTGAGGTGTCATCCTCACGTTTCCGTTTGTTCTCCTCAGAGCTCTTCATAGCTCTCAACCTTACCACATCCTGAGTGAGGGAGAGGGATAGATCTGCTACGGATCTAAACGTAGTAGGTCTTGAAGCTTTGACGCTTGCCTTTATCTCCGGTGCCAGACCCCCAATAAATCGAGCAATTCTTCGCGGCTCCGGGGTCACCAGATAAGGCACTAAACGAGACAACGTGTTGAACGTAGTAAGATACGTTTGACAATCGAGGTTCTTCATAACTAAGGATACAAAATCCGATTCAATTCGCTCGACCTCGTGCTGCGGACAGAAGTTCTCTTTGATCAGTGCTACAAACTGATCCCAGTTCATGCTATACAGAGCGGCCTTACCGGCAGCTTGTAGTAGTGACTTCCACCATGCTAACACGTCTCCCTTGAACGACTGAGATGCGTACTTCACAACATCCCTATCAGCACACCCGCTGATATCAACCAAAGTGTCCATTTCATCAATCCACGTCATACAATCGACGGCTCCCTTCTCCCCAGTGAAATCCCTGGGTTTACAAGATACGAAATACTTGTACGTACAGGACTTGCTGTGCGTATCACGTTTTAGCTTGATTTCTTGCCTTGGGATGCTGCTGTGGTTGGAGGAGTGATTATCCTCATCATTCTTTGGCTCACTCTTTTTAGATGGCGGCTTACTATGAGCCCCTGAATGAGCCTTAGACTTGACGTGCGTCACTGTGCGGGTTCTACTCTGAGTACCGCTAGATTCCTTGAACTGTCTATCCATAGCCTTGGCGACAGCGTTATCTATCAGTGCTTGCAATTCTTCACCAGTGACGTGAATCCTGGTGTTGTCTGGGTGCTCCCCAGAATGACTGTTGGTTTCTTCCGATTTGGCCATTGTAGCTTTAAGCTACAATAAAGGACAAGGTCTATTTAGAACCTAACAGTATTATCGTTCTAGACGATTTATTAACCATGGTATCAAGAACCTTAGCAGTTAATTTAATAAATTTCATTCAAGCTCTTATTAGCAATCAAGGAATGAAAATATATATATCGGCACCATAGGCCTAGTCACAACGGACAATTACTAAATTATAAATTTAGATTTTTATAGGATTATAAATTGTATAATTAAACAAATAACCCTTTACTAGGCAGGGAGTCATAAACCACAACTACCACTATATAACATAGTTATAACCCGTAGGTATCAAGTCGTAAACAGACTTGTGTACAGATAAAGTCTGTAGATATTTCTTTAGTAGGCAGGGAGTCATAAACCACAACTGCCATTATATGACACAGTCATAACCCGTAGGTATCAAGTCATTAATAGACTTGTATACAGATATAATCTGTAGATGATTTATTAAAAAGGGTGGCTTGTGTGATTCTACAGATCACGCTTTGCCAGGAATGTTAACATATTTTCAGATGTTAACAGGGAGTTGAATCTTTTCAACCAGGTTTTACCATCACAGCCAGGCCTGTTAATAAGGCATTCAAGCTAGGTTATACCTTACTAAGATCCTTATAAATGGCAAATCAAATAAAAATTGATATTTTCCATTATTTAAATATTAATTTCATGTACATAATTAAAATGAGAAATTCAAATTAACCATTTCAAATTTTAAATAAAGTGCTAATCTTTGCCCTAAACGGGACTTTGAAATAACATGAATAACATGATTAACATGCCCGCGCAGGGGCTAAACAAATAACAACAATAACAAAATAAGGTAAAACAAACCCACGCAGGGGTTAACAGAACCACATACCCACGCAGGGGTAGAATAAGATAGATATACCCACGCAGGGGTAGAGTACTGGAATAAATGTCCACGCAGGGACATGAGTACATGAAATGATAATCGAAGGATTCAATGATCCTTCTTGCTCTTACCCTTGAGCAAATCGAACACCTTCTTAAACATGCCACTGGTGCGACGACGATCAGCTCGCATCTCGTGTTGAAACTCTCGTCGCATGCTATCAATCCCATGCAGGATTTCCTGAACCTGCGGCGGCGACATCATAGGCGCCGGTGGTGGTGCTTGGTACTGCTGCGGCTGCGGTGGCTGGTATTGCTACGGTTGCGGTGGCTGCTGGTAACCCGGAGGGTAACCAAAAGTAGACGGCCCAGCAGCCCAAGGGTCTCCAAGTGGACCACTAGGTGGGAGTGAGCTATAGTTGGATGCAATCCAATACGGGTCTCCCGTGTAGTCGTAGCCCTGAGGGTAGATCTGGGCAAACGGGTCGAATAGCGCTGAGCTGGCGAAGGCTGGAATCGGCTCCCCGAAAGTCTGCGGCGGCAGAGGCGGAATCGGCGCTGAAGTGACCCCCGATACGGGATGCGGAGACTCTCCCGTCTCGGATTCCTCGTGAAGAGGCGTGTAGCGGCTGCTACCCACATGTGGAGGGGTGCCTATGCGAATCCCTCCGCGCGTAGACATACGCGCATTCCTCCTAGGCCTCTGAGGCGGAGGAGGTAAGACTGGTGGCGGCGGTGGCGACGGAGTGATTGTGACAACTCGTATTTTAAACCCGTCCTTGTAATAAATATTTGAGCATGTGAACTTGACTGATCTATTGAATATTATGACATTACGATGTATAGTTATGTGAACGTTACTAATTACGTGATTACGTGAATTATGTGAACTCTATGACTTATGAATGTGCGAATACGTGTATGTTTGAATAACCCGAACCACACAACACTCACACTCGTACAAGCCCTTTGGGCCGCTTTGCTTATAATCGGATCAATGGGCAGCCGAGTGGGCTCGGCCCACATCCCTTTTATGCGCACAAACACATGTTAGGGACTCATTCTCCCATTTGGTTGCAATTACCTATCAACACACAAAACCCTAGCTAGTTTCCTCTCTCTCGGTTACCTTGCAACCCGACGGCAACAACGTTTGGCAATCAAAGATCTTGATTCTCCATTCGGACCACACTCTCTCCTTGATTGATTCTAACCGGTTAGTGATTGATGTTTTATTTATGTTTGCTTGCCTGAATGATGATTATGATTTCATGCCTAAGCTAAGTCGATTAGAATTGTATGTTATTAAGATAGTCTCGCTGTGATGTTGCTACGTTGCCATGCTTTGTCTTTGTATTGATTGTTGTGATGAAAAAGAGTTGAATGAATCCAATCGGCTTAGTATAGTGTTGATCGAATGAATGTTAATGATCTGCGATGCATGCTATATGTTAAATATTGAATACTGTTCATGTTATAATCAAATAGGGTTCATATGAATTAGAAATAAAACTCCATGTTTGATCGAATATGGATTGATTGTGAAACTGCCAAGGATGTTAGCTGAAATCACGGAGTTTAATGGACTAGAATTATGGAAAGCTGTTACACACACAAGGTTGCGACTCGGCATCACCAGTTGCGAGTCGGTACCCCACTCGAGACCAAACCACACGAACCGCAATCACGGTTGCGAGTCCTATTGCGACTCGTAACCAGATCATGATGAACCGAGACCGCCCATTGCGACTCGTAACCAGTCATTGCGACTCGTATTCAGCTGTTGCGACTCGAGATTTCCGTTGCGACTCGGGATCTCCTCGTTGCGACTCGAGACGGACCAGACTGTTATTGCACCCTCACTAGTACAAGCCCAACTGTTTTGGGCCGGACACTTGACCATTTGTTTAACTGATTGTTATTGGACTGCTTATGTAATTTGGGCCGAGACCTTTATGATTGGACTTGTATAGTTCTGGGCCGGGTATAGTTGGGCTTAGACAATTGAATCACTTATGCTATGTCTTATCTGCTTACGTGCGTACGTGTTTGCCATGATTATACGTGATATATTATACGCGCCACATTCGAACCTGACTTGATTAATAACCATGATAGGACGTGGTTGACCATTTACTTGCTACCTGTATTCTTTTGTGTATCTGCCGAGCAAACCAAGGTGAGTTCACACAGCCAAGGCATGGGATTTCCGGGTTGGGAATTGGGTTGGATATGTTGAATGTGGAATGATTACTCGTACTTACGCATTTCTCTAGACTATTGACCATCGTCCTCAGGTTAGTCAGGACACGTTACGTAAAGCCTACGTAACCCAGTATTTGCCATTTGTCTCCCGGGTCGGGAGGACACGTTACGTAAAGCCTACATAACCCAATACCATCTACTGGCTTCCAGGTCGGAAGGCCACGCTGCGTAAAGCCTACGTAGCCCCCACGCGTACCACTGTCCTCGGGGAAGGGCACCTCACGTAAAGCCTACGTGACCCTGTACGTTTTCCTGTTCTCGGTAAAGAAGAACACATGGTCGGAAGTTAGTCTAGTAAGTACCGTTAATGAGAAGCCCTCATTAGCCATGATAAACATGGGAAGCCCCCACTAGTTAACTCACGCACTATGTTATGAACTTACTTTCTGTGAACTCGCTCAACTAGTTTGTTGATTATTTGCTGCATGCCTTGCAGGACCTTAGGTATACTTGGAGCTTGCACCAGAGGAGAAGCGGGTCGTTGTGGACAAGGACATATGAATGCTTATTAAACACTTTTACATTCACACATTGATACTTATGTTTTGGGTTTTACATCTAATTCTTCCGCTACATATACAACGTTTGGTTTTGAACATCAATTATGTCTATGATTATTATTAAATGCTATGGTTTGATATGATTGATGGCTTGATCCTGGTCAGTCACGCTCCCAAGCGGTGGTATTCCGTGGGGGGATTTTGGGGGTGTGACAGATTGGTATCAGAGCCATTGGTTATAGAGAACTTGGTTTTAATATGTGGAAAACGTTTTTATTAAAACCGGACTATAACCAGAACAGTGCTCACAACGATCCACAACGACGCTTCGCTCCACGTGCAAGACTCGACATCCTAGGTAATAAGGTTTATATTTATTGCCTGCATGCTAGAACTGCTTAGAACTTTGCTCGCATTACGTTTTTAGATACACATGATACTATAGCATGAGAATCCTTACGTGCTTACACTTTTCTGTCATCGCCCTATTCGCGAACCATTCTTACTTATGCTACTTTTACAATGAAGATCATGTCTGGACGAGTTAACATGACACAAGCCCAGCTAGAGGCTTTCGTTCAAGCACAAGTTGCTACGGCAGTTGCAGCAGCTCAAGCAGGTAGTATATCCTGCAGTATAGGCACACACTAGGATCTTTAGATCCTATATTGACACTCGTATTTAACTTCGTCCTATTCGTACACAATAGGTCAACACGCGCAGCAGCCTGTCTGCACGTTCAAGAACTTCATGGACTGTCGTCCAAATTCTTTCAGTGGCACCGAGGGGGCAGTGGGACTCCTCCATTGGTTTGAAAAGCTAGAATCAGTGTTCGAAATGTGCGAGTGCCCTGAGGCTCGCAAGGTCAAGTTTGCTACTGGCACCCTGGAGGGAATAGCACTGACTTGGTGGAACGCCCAAGTCCAGATCTTAGGGTTGGCAGCTGCTAACGCCACCCCATGGAACGATTTCAAGGAACTCATCAAGCGTGAGTATTGCACGCGCGAGGATATTCATAAGTTAGAGGATGAGCTCTATAATCTGAAGATGGTTGGATCGGAAATCGAAGCGTATACCAAACGGTCAAACGAGCTGGCCGTGCTATGTCCAACCATGGTAGACCCTCCCTACAAGCGCATTGAGATGTATCTCAAGGGATTGGCGCCCGAAATTCAGAGCCATGTTACTTCGGCTAATCTCGATAACATCCAGGAAATCCAGCGTCTCGCTCACTGTATCACCGATCAGGCAGTGGATCAGAATAAACTGCCCAAGCGTGTTAGTGCTACTGCTAACGTCACCACCTCAGTTACTCCTGCTACATCTGGTGACAGTAAACGAAAGTGGGATGGAGATTCTAGTAAAGGTTCAGCATCCGTTCAGTCCCAAGCTCAGCAACAGAAGACTGATCACTACCGAAGCCCTAGTCAGCAATCCTCTGGTGGTCACAGGCAGAAGAGATATCAGGGGAGTCAACCTAAGTGCTTCAATTGCCATAGACATCACCACGGCCCGTGTAACAAGGGTCGTTGTCAAAGGTGTCTTAAGATGGGTCACGAGGCCAAAAACTGTAGGAGCCCACGTCCTGCAAACCAGAACCAGCAACCTCAGTTACCAGCTCCTCAGAACCAGAATCAGAATCAGCAGCAGCAGCCACAGCGTGGAAACCGGGGATGTTTTCAGTGTGGGGCTGAAGGTCATTTCAAGCGCGATTGCCCTCAGCTGAACCAGAATCAAAACCGCAACAACCATCAGGGCAACGGGAATAATAACAACAACGGGGGAAACAACAACAACGGCAATGAAGCTCGCGGTCGTATGTTTGTGCTGGGTCAAGGTGACGCAAGGAACGATCCCAACGTCGTTATGGGTAAGTTTCTCCTCGACAATATTTATGTTACTGTTTTATTTGATTCGGGTGCGGATACAAGCTATATGTCTGTGAAAATGAGCCAACTGTTAAAACGTGCACCAACACTTTTACCCACCAAGCATGTAGTAGAGTTAGCAAACGGTAAAAGTCTAGAAGCCACGCACGTAGTTCAGGGTTGTAATCTTATCCTAGCTGGTCAAGTTTTCTCTATCAACCTCATTCCCATAGTTTTGGGTAGTTTCGACGTTGTGATTGGGATGGATTGGTTGTCCCAACATCAGGCAGAAATCTTATGCAGTGAGAAGATTATTCGCATACCTCGATCGGGTCAGGAACCTCTTGAAGTTCAAGGCGACAAGAGTGGTGCTGTGGTCGGCATCATCTCATTCTTGAAGGCTCAGAAATGCTTACGTAAGGGTCACACTGCCATTCTGGCACTCGTTACAGACGCATCAGCAAAAGAAAAGAAATTGGAGGATATTCCAGTAGTGCGCGATTACCCTCAGGTGTTTCCTGAAGACTTACCTGGCTTACCGCCTCATCGTCAGGTCGAATTTCAAATTGAGCTCGCTCCGGGAGCAGCACCCATAGCTCGCGCACCATATCGTCTAGCCCCATCAGAATTGGAAGAACTGTCAAAGCAGCTACAAGAGCTCTTGGAAAAGGGCTTTATACGTCCAAGCTCTTCGCCTTGGGGAGCTCCAGTACTTTTCGTGAGAAAGAAAGATGGCACTTTCAGGATGTGCATCGACTACCGTGAACTGAACAAGGTGACGGTGAAGAACCGTTATCCTCTTCCGCGTATAGATGACTTATTCGACCAGTTGCAAGGGTCGAGTTACTATTCCAAGATAGACTTGAGGTCGGGATACCATCAGCTGAGATTCCGGGATGAGGACGTCTCCAAGACAGCTTTCAGAACTCGTTACGGTCACTACGAGTTTCTTGTCATGCCTTTTGGGTTAACAAACGCGCCTGCTGTATTTATGGACCTCATGAACAGGGTGTGCAAACCCTACCTAGACAAGTTCGTCATTGTCTTCATCGACGATATTCTGATTTACTCCAAGAGTCAGGAGGAACACGAGCAGCATCTCCGCCTTATTTTGGAACTTCTTCGGAAGGAACAGCTGTACGCTAAGCTTTCTAAATGCGACTTCTGGCTTCGTGAAGTCCACTTCTTAGGCCATGTGGTTAACAGGGATGGGATCCATGTCGATCCATCCAAGGTGGATTCGATCAGAAACTGGCCTGCACCGCGTACACCGACAGAGATACGCCAATTCTTGGGTTTGGCAGGTTATTATCGGCGGTTCATCAAAGACTTTTCAAAGATCGCTCAGCCGCTTACGTTACTGACACAGAAGGGTGTTGTTTATCGTTGGGGAGAACCCCAGGAGTCTGCTTTTCAGTACCTAAAGGATAGACTTTGCAGCGCGCCTATTCTCTCATTGCCAGAGGGCACAGATGACTTCGTGGTATATTGTGACGCATCAATACAGGGTCTTGGTTGCGTATTGATGCAGCGGGATAAAGTGATTGCCTACGCCTCTCGTCAAGTCAAGATTCATGAACGTAACTACACGACGCACGATTTAGAGCTGGGAGCTGTTGTTTTTGCGCTTAAGATATGGCGACACTACCTGTACGGTACCAAGTGCACGATATACACCGATCACAGGAGTCTCGAGCATATTTTCAAGCAGAAGGAATTGAATATGCGTCAACGACGATGGGTCGAGTTGCTCAACGATTATGAATGTGCTATCAAGTATCATCCAGGCAAAGCCAATGTTGTGGCTGATGCCCTCAGTCGAAAGGACACTTTACCTAAGCGCGTGCGAGCGCTACAACTCACGATTCAGTCTAATCTTCCTGCTCAGATACGAGCTGCTCAGATAGAAGCACTGAAGCCCGAAAACGTCAAGCTGAATCCTTACGCGGCTCACGACAACAAATGGAACTAAAGGAAGACGGCGCCTACTACGTAACAGGGCGGATTTGGGTCCCACTTTATGGCGGTCTACGCGAACTTGTAATGGATGAAGCTCACAAGTCTCGCTATTCGGTACATCCAGGGTCGGATAAAATGTACCACGACATCAAGACAACATACTGGTGGCCAAGTATGAAGGCCCACATCGCCACCTATGTCGGCAAATGTTTGACCTGTGCGAGGGTCAAAGTCGAATATCAGAAACCAGCGGGTCTACTCCAGCAGCCCAGGATACCACAGTGGAAATGGGAAGAAATTTCCATGGACTTCGTTACAGGCTTACCAAGATCTCAGCGTGGAAACGATACGATATGGGTGATCGTGGATCGACTCACCAAGTCTGCACACTTCCTAGCGATAAAGGAAACGGATAAGTTCTCCACTCTCGCAGACATTTATCTTAAAGAAGTTGTTTCAAGGCACGGGGTGCCCATCTCCATCATTTCGGATCGCGATGCACGATTCACATCGGAGTTATGGAAAGCGATGCACAAATCTTTTGGCTCACAGTTAGACATGAGCACGGCATATCACCCTCAGACGGATGGACAGTCTGAGCGAACGATCCAAACCCTCGAAGACATGCTTAGAGCATGCGTCATTGATTTCGGCAACGGCTGGGAAAAGCATCTCCCTTTGGTGGAGTTCTCTTACAATAATAGTTATCACACCAGCATTCAAGCCGCTCCATTCGAGGCATTATACGGGCGTAAATGCCGGTCACCTCTCTGTTGGGCAGAGGTGGGAGATAGTCAGATCACGGGTCCAGAGATTGTAGTGGACGCCACGGAAAAGATTGCGCAAATTCGACAACGTATGGCGGCAGCACGCGACCGTCAGAAAGCCTACGCGGACAAGCGTAGAAAGCCTTTGGAATTTCAGGTCGGGGACCGGGTATTGTTGAAAGTTTCACCCTGGAAGGGTGTGGTACGTTTTAGCAAACGGGGCAAACTGAATCCGCGATACGTCGGACCATTCGAAATTATAGAAAAGATCGGCAAAGTAGCCTACAGATTGAACCTACCAGCTGAACTCGGGGCAGTTCACAATGTCTTTCATGTATCGAACTTAAAGAAGTGCCTATCAGATGAAAACCTCATCATTCCTTTTAAGGAACTCACTATCGACGAGCGGTTGCAGTTCGTCGAGGAACCAGTTGAAATCACGGACCGGGATGTGAAGGTCCTTAAACACAAGAGAATCCCTCTTGTCCGAGCTCGTTGGAACTCCAAACGTGGCCCAGAGTACACCTGGGAACGTGAAGACAGGATGACAGAAAAGTACCCCCAGTTATTCGAAACCAATGCTATCACTACTGAGGCTGAAGCTACTACTTCGGAATTTCGGGACGAAATTCCAGATCAACGGGGGGAGGATGTGACACCCCAGGAAAACCAGTGAACAATACAGTTTACCTAGCTTCCTCAGTGAGTGCATACCAAATTTCGGGACGAAATTTCCAATTAGTTGGGGATAATGTGACAACTCGTATTTTAAACCCGTCCTTGTAATAAATATTTGAGCATGTGAACTTGACTGATCTATTGAATATTATGACATTACGATGTATAGTTATGTGAACGTTACTAATTACGTGATTACGTGAATTATGTGAACTCTATGACTTATGAATGTGCGAATACGTGTATGTTTGAATAACCCGAACCACACAACACTCACACTCGTACAAGCCCTTTGGGCCGCTTTGCTTATAATCGGATCAATGGGCAGCCGAGTGGGCTCGACCCACATCCCTTTTATGCGCACAAACACATGTTAGGGACTCATTCTCCCATTTGGTTGCAATTACCTATCAACACACAAAACCCTAGCTAGTTTCCTCTCTCTCGGTTACCTTGCAACCCGACGGCAACAACTTTTGGCAATCAAAGATCTTGATTCTCCATTCGGACCACACTCTCTCCTTGATTGATTCTAACCGGTTAGTGATTGATGTTTTATTTATGTTTGCTTGCCTGAATGATGATTATGATTTCATGCCTAAGCTAAGTCGATTAGAATTGTATGTTATTAAGATAGTCTCGCTGTGATGTTGCTACGTTGCCATGCTTTGTCTTTGTATTGATTGTTGTGATGAAAAAGTGTTGAATGAATCCAATCGGCTTAGTATAGTGTTGATCGAATGAATGTTAATGATCTGCGATGCATGCTATATGTTAAATATTGAATACTGTTCATGTTATAATCAAATAGGGTTCATATGAATTAGAAATAAAACTCCATGTTTGATCGAATATGGATTGATTGTGAAACTGCCAAGGATGTTAGCTGAAATCACGGAGTTTAATGGACTAGAATTATGGAAAGCTGTTACACACACAAGGTTGCGACTCGGCATCACCAGTTGCGAGTCGGTACCCCACTCGAGACCAAACCACACGAACCGCAATCACGGTTGCGAGTCCTATTGCGACTCGTAACCAGATCATGATGAACCGAGACCGCCCATTGCGACTCGTAACCAGTCATTGCGACTCGTATTCAGCTGTTGCGACTCGAGATTTCCGTTGCGACTCGGGATCTCCTCGTTGCGACTCGAGACGGACCAGACTGTTATTGCACCCTCACTAGTACAAGCCCAACTGTTTTGGGCCGGACACTTGACCATTTGTTTAACTGATTGTTATTGGACTGCTTATGTAATTTGGGCCGAGACCTTTATGATTGGACTTGTATAGTTCTGGGCCGGGTATAGTTGGGCTTAGACAATTGAATCACTTATGCTATGTCTTATCTGCTTACGTGCGTACGTGTTTGCCATGATTATACGTGATATATTATACGCGCCACATTCGAACCTGACTTGATTAATAACCATGATAGGACGTGGTTGACCATTTACTTGCTACCTGTATTCTTTTGTGTATCTGCCGAGCAAACCAAGGTGAGTTCACACAGCCAAGGCATGGGATTTCCGGGTTGGGAATTGGGTTGGATATGTTGAATGTGGAATGATTACTCGTACTTACGCATTTCTCTAGACTATTGACCATCGTCCTCAGGTTAGTCAGGACACGTTACGTAAAGCCTACGTAACCCAGTATTTGCCATTTGTCTCCCGGGTCGGGAGGACACGTTACGTAAAGCCTACATAACCCAATACCATCTACTGGCTTCCAGGTCGGAAGGCCACGCTGCGTAAAGCCTACGTAGCCCCCACGCGTACCACTGTCCTCGGGGAAGGGCACGTCACGTAAAGCCTACGTGACCCTGTACGTTTTCCTGTTCTCGGTAAAGAAGAACACATGGTCGGAAGTTAGTCTAGTAAGTAGCGTTAATGAGAAGCCCTCATTAGCCAGGATAAACATGGGAAGCCCCCACTAGTTAACTCACGCACTATGTTATGAACTTACTTTCTGTGAACTCGCTCAACTAGTTTGTTGATTATTTGCTGCATGCCTTGCAGGACCTTAGGTATACTTGGAGCTTGCACCAGAGGAGAAGCGGGTCGTTGTGGACAAGGACATATGAATGCTTATTAAACACTTTTACATTCACACATTGATACTTATGTTTTGGGTTTTACATCTAATGCTTCCGCTACATATACAACGTTTGGTTTTGAACATCAATTATGTCTATGATTATTATTAAATGCTATGGTTTGATATGATTGATGGCTTGATCCTGGTCAGTCACGCTCCCAAGCGGTGGTATTCCGTGGGGGGATTTTGGGGGTGTGACAGTGATCACGTCGCGCCATAGGGCCTCAGATAGGTCCTGCTGTAATGGCGGCTGCTGCTGAAGCTGCTGCGAGTGGTGCTGCGAGTGCACCGGTGAACCATGGAGCGATTGGAGCATCGGAGAGTTGTGGCTAGGAGTGTGATACCAATCATGTTGCTTGAACCTCTCCTCGAAGCTATCTACACCATTGAATGGTGATCCCCTGTATGGCGACCCATCCGATATCTCAATCGGATGGTTAGGCGTGCCGGATGGTGGTAGCGAAGGGTCCGTATCCTCGTCGACGTCCATCTCGTGACCACCAGAAAAGTGGTCCTCCGGTCCTAGTGGGTTATGACCCACCGGCTCGTCTAAAGAAGCATCAGGGTTATATAAACCCTGGTAGACTGGTGCTGGATACTGGTGCGGTGACTGATGCAAAGGTATGTAAGATCCATGCGAACCATGGGGCCCATTCTCCGAGTGGGGCCCAAACGATTGGGGTAATGACGGTGAAGTGCTCGCGGATACCGAGTGCCTAGCAGGCTCGGCGAAAGACCTCCAAAGGTCGTTGGCGGCTGTGTTGTGCGTGGCGGATGGAGCTCGCCTATATGAGGGCCCTGCCTCATGGTCGTGAGATGTAGCAAATCCTCCTCGACCTCTCATACGGGGCGGCATAGTGATCCTGTCAAAAGTCAAACAAGTTTGCACAACAAAATATATAAGACAATGCAATAATAAAAAATAAATTAAACGAAATGTTGAACATTTCCTAAGTTCTTTGTCTAGACTCGAAAATCGAGGAATGTGCAATTGTGTAACTGAGATTAAACACATTAGAATAGTGTTTAATTCACTCAGCGTTGGCTCTGATACCAACCTGTCACACCCCTTTTTCCACGTGTCACCGGTGGGCCCGGTGTGGGGTACGTGACGTAGTTGGCGTCGTCATAGACAAACAAGACAATATAATAATGCACAGCGGAAGCAGAATAGATACATTTCAACTTTAATTAAAATGACATAACAACATCATAAGTAGTTGAAACGGATCCACAGGCGGATCAAATAAAAATAAGATAAAATTGTTCAACAGATATTTTGTCGTACGAGCTTGCGAGACTATAGTGGACGCTCTTAGGAAACAGCCAGCCTATTTCGTTTAGTACCTGCACTTAACCTTTTGGGAAAAATACGTCAGTTTACACTGGTAAATACAAATCGACTGACTCATTTTGAAAATGATTGAAAATTGATTTAAATGCACAAGGCATAAATATTTTTATTAACTTGGGATAATTATGCAATATAAACTTGTGAACGAATTACATGCACTCGTATCTCTGGTGGCCCGGGATCTACTGTCCGGGCTAGAGATTAAATGACACACCACATTAAAGAGTTATACACGTCGGGTGTACGCCTACACCCCGTGCTCTGGTCGTGGCCATCTCGTAAGATAATGCCAAGGATATCCGGGACACGGTCAATAACCCCCCAAAGCCTTTAAGTAAGACAAGACTGTTTAAACGAAGTCGCACAAGCTATTCAAGACTGTACACCCATAAGGCGCAGGACTTGTGCGCCCGATCAAGCGGTATTTTAAATACCGTACCCCAAGCCCGTATAGGGAAAATAAGTCAAAATGTATTTACCTGAGCAAGTATGTAACACAAACGGTAAGAGTGGTAGCTTTTACTGGGCCTCCTAATCTGGAACAAAGGTTTATAATTAACCTATTAGATTCCTAACGGGTCCTTTATTTAAGCTTAAGCTTTGACCGGTTAGTTTAAGGATGATACGGTTTAACGCATGATTAAGCGAAAGACCGGATAGAATGTGATTTAGACCCGACAAGTTTGAATACTTGTATAATATGGGTATACTAAATACATTCTGGATTTCGAGATAAAAATGATAACGTTTGACCCGTTTCGGTCAATTTACGCAAACTAGTTACGTAAACCGAACCGAACGCAATAAGGGCGATACGGGTAGTCAAATGATTCAAATGCAAGTTCCCTGAGATAATATGCTTAAAATATGATGTAACATCAGTAAGTTATGTTCTATATTGCCCGGAATAGTTTAAAACTCAATTTATGCCTTAGAAGGGCATTTTAGTCATTTAAAAGATCATAAAAGAGTAAAATTAGAAATCTGAGTTTCGGGTCTGGTTCATACAGTAAATATACTTAATTTAACATGTTATAACAGTAGGGTATGACCCATATATCAAATTTATCATTTAAAACCAAACTATGCACCGTAGGGGTATTTTAGTAAATTTACAAGGGCTAAAAACGCCAAAACTGGAAGTCTGAGTTCATATACTTATACTTACTGTTATTATATGAAAATACGCTAAACACATCAGTAGGTATAGGTCTTATATAATTAAAACGAGCATAACGCTTACTATGCGTTTAAAATGCTAAAAATGCGATTTAAGGGCGTTTTCGGGTTTTCACAATAAATCTGAGATTTTTATATTTTCCAGAATACTTAAAATAATTTATTTAACTTATAAAATCAGTAGAAAAAGGTTTCGGGTCAAAAGAATGTGTAAAACTCATTTTATGGCCTAAACGGTCTAAACCGACATAACCCGAAATAACTAGGCGATCTAGGATCCGTTCAGCCAAAAATTAATTAAAAATCATCAAAATTCCCAGAATATTATAATACATCAGTTGGTAAAAAGTTTTGCATCAAAACGTGGCCAGAAATAGGTTATACGCGAAAAGGACCGTTTATGTAATTTTATAATATAGTTTTACGCTAATGGCCATAACTCACAATCTGGACCACCAACTGATCCGAAATTTTCGGTGCAAGTTTATATTTTAGAAATAAAGATTTCTACTCTTTCACTTTTCCAAAAATCACGTTTTATATCAAAAAGGGCAAAATAGTCAACTTTATGCATAAATCGGAAACATGCATTCGAATCGGCTAAGCATAGACTTAATCAACGAAAATTCCAGAAAGTTTTACCAAAATAAAAATGGTCAAAAATACTTTCCAATACAGATCTCGAACATGCATGTGTGAATCCGAATCGATAGTCTACGAAATAATCGTTTTACAAGACTTTCGGTTCCGATTCGTGTCTATACTATAGATTGTCGAGTTGATGATGGTAAAACACATTCTTATATGTATTACAAGTTATTTATGATGATCAATCAGATTGCATGTCTAATATATTAACATCCAAGCTTATTTTTGCAAAAATCACTTCTGTTGACTTTTTAGAAATACGTTTGACTCGACAATTAACATGCATATAGTGGGATTCAGATAGTCCCCTTTAGAGGGTTTGTTTCCCACATAAATACCAACATATATCAGGTTTCAATTCGAGAAATGACTGAAAGAAATCCGTTTAATCAGAAAGTCAAAGCTTATGAACAAACAGTTTGACTTTTAGCAATAATCAAAGCAAGAACGGATTAGAGAACGAATTGGAAGCTTACAAAGGTCCTATAGGTGCTTAGTGAACACTAGAAATCGGCCTTGATGTTCAGATTAACTCCAAAAAGCCTGCCTTGAAGGTTCTTGAGAGCTCTTGAGAGAAGTGAGGTCTTGATCAAATGCAAATGTCCAAGAATTGGCCTTGTAATCTGATTTAAAGATGGAAATTCGAGGGTACTGTTTGCCTAGCCATGCATGGCATCTAATTGGAGCAAAAGGAGGCAAGAACCAGCTGTTTCCAACTCAATTTCGGAGCCAAATAACCCAAATCCGCGACTTCTGTCGCTGGCAGCCCCACGCGGCCCGCTTGGGTCAGACCAGGCGGGTCGCCTGACCCCTGATCAGCAAAACATGTTTTCATTTTGACAGCTTTAGCCCCTGAACTTGTATGCAATGTTTCGGCTGCTTATTTCGACCCGTAAACCCCCAAACTTGGTTTTTAAGAACCTTGGGACATTTACCAACATGGTAATGTCCTCGGATAACTTTGCGCTCAACCGAAAAACCATGAAATTCGACGTTGACGCTTTTAGTTCCTTAAGTACGGTTTTGGCCATAACTTTCTCATACGTTGACGAAACTTCACGAAATTTTAACCACATATTCTAGTGAGTATATTTTAGCTTCTCAAAGCTTCGGGTCTGCCAAAAGTTCACTCAGAGGTATAAATTAAACATGTTGACACTTTTGGCCCCTATAGTTTGCAATACTTCACTTTTGTGCAATTTCCGCGTCGTATGATCCATGAACCATCCGTTTAAGGTTATAAACATTATGTAGGGTTATCATAGAGCCTATTTATCCATTGTTGACACTTTGGACCCTTACGTTCCATAGTTTTCACTGTTTGTCACTTTTAGTCCCTCTAAAGTATGTTTTCACATAACGGGACCTTATGACACGTGTCAAGACATTATTGGACGAAATTTTTCGAGGTGTTACAGTTTTGTTTGTTCAAACGACTCTCACTCGATCAGCTAGCAACAACTCTCGTTCGATCGGGTAGCAATAGTTCTTATTCGATCAGCCAGCAATTTATCAAGTTCAATCGGCTAGCAGGACATTTTACTCAATCGGTTAACATTGTCTTAGTACGGCTAGCTCAGCCGTTCGGCTAGCTTATCCGATCGAACAACATATTTGTCGTATAGCGCCAATCAATCGGACAACGTTCAACCGTTTTGACAGTATCTCATCCCAACCGAACGAACAACGTCTCATTCCATCCGTTCGACCAGTGTCCTATTCGTTCGACCGGCTCATTCGATCGAAGAGCATCAATACTTGTCATTTCACGTTTAATCAAGAGTTATTTCACAGTTTAAACTGATCGATTGTTTGATTTCTTGCAGGTGATTCAAGGAAATTCAAGAAGATTTAAAAGGTACAGATTTCAGATTTCAAGAAACTATTCGAAGATGTCAGGCAGTAGCGAAGAATTCTACAATACTTTTTACAACGCTTTCACTTCGGAATCATCTGAGAGAAGATCAGAAATGAGAAATTATTCAAAGGAAATCTCAGATCATTTGAAGTTTGATAGTCTGTATGGAAACCAACATAAACCGCCAAAACTAATGAAAATCGAAGATTATAATTGGTGGAAAAACCGGTTTGAGGGTTGGGTAAAAGCTTTCGCTCCCGAAAGCTGGTTAAAATTAAAATATGGATACACAGAACCAGTAAAGGAGGGAGGAGAGTTAGTAAATGAAAAAGAATTCACAGAGATAGATGTTAAAAATCTTGTAGCTGAAAACAAAATGATCACATTGTTACATCAATCTGTAAGAGAAGACATTATTTCACTGCTTGAAGATGAAAAAACATCTAAGGGATTATGGGAAGTTCTTGAAAGAAAGTGTTTGGGAAGCGCCGAAATCATAAAGAACAAAAAGAAATTGCTTAGAAAAGAGTATGATTTATTTGGTTGTTTTAAAAATGAACCAGTTTGTCAAATGATTGAGAGGTTTGGGCACTTAAAATTAGAATTGGCAAGACATGGGGTTTTATACTCTCAAGAAGAGTTAGTCGATAAATTGTTTGACTCGTTGCCAGACGAACCAGATTGGCAATATTACGCTTTGATGTTGAAGAATACTATCAAGCCTGAGGATCTTACAGTCGACCTGTTGATTGAAAGACTTGAAAGTCATGAATTGGAGACGAGAAAAACAAACAAAGTGAAAACATACCAACAGAATGTGGAGCTATACTACAGAGGAAACATGTTTGAGCAAAAGTCAAATTCGGGTTTTAGTGCTGAATGCTCAAAGGTTTCACCTCAGCAGAGTTCATCAAAAGATCCAGGCTATCATTCATTTGATTCAAATTCTTCAAGTTCGAACATAGTACAATGCAATATCGCCATTGATCTGAAAAACTCTCAAAATCTGAATGCTGAAGCTGTCAAGCAACAAATGGTGTTCTTAGCATCCATTCTGGAATTGTACGAAAGTCTGATCACAGGAAAAGTTGGAAACCCAAAAATGACAAAAGAAGATTATGATCAGATCGATCCAAAGGAGATGGAGCTAATGGATATTAATTGGTGCATGGCTAGCACAATGAGGAGAGCTCAACGATTCATGGAGATCACTGGAAGATCGTCTTTGGCATCTAGTGATTCGAAATTGGGATTTGATAAAGCAAAAGTTACCTGTTTCAAATGCAAACAGAAAGGACACTTCAAGAGAGAGTGTACCAACAGGGAAACTGACGAACCTACGAATCCATTCAAAGATGATTATTACAAGAAAGTAATTTATCATCGTTCCAGTGGATCATCAAATGTGAATCAAAAACAGATCGATGAAGGGTCATCAAAATCTAGGGCAATGGTAGTTATTCATGACGATGAAGGTTACGACTGGAGTCAAGTTTACCCTGAAGATGATGTGGTCGGATACTCATTTGTAGCTGAGATTGATCCTGATAAATGGTGGAAAAGAGACTATGCAAGATGGGTAATTGAAAAATTCAGAGAACCATTCAATGAAGCCAAAAGAGCAAAAAGATGGAATGATGAATTGGAGTGTTACACAGATCCACAGGGTAATCCTATTGTTGATCCATCAAAAGTGGATTTTGAAGCTGTAACAAATTTGCTTCCAAGGCAGGCTACTTTCAACACACGAAGATTATCTGATAAAGAGTATTTGCCTGATTTGGAAAAGAAGATAAGAGAAGTTTGTGAAGCAAGTCTACCGAAGGTGGTAGAGCTGAAAAAGAGAAAAGAAGAAGAATTGAAGAATATGATTGAAGAAGTAAAGGCTGTTGTGAAAGCTGCTGCTGAAGAGGAATCAAAGATTGAGGAAGAACAAAAGGAAGGAGAAAAGAAGAGAGAGGAAGATCAGACAGAAGAACCGGTGCTGAAAGAATCTGAGGTAAGCGAATCTTCTGATCTATCAAATGTTGAAAACAATGAAAACAAGTGCAGGAATTGCATAGAAATGTGCAAAGCCTGTACTGAAAAAGATGAAATGTTAAAAACAAAAGAAAATGAAATTAATAAACTTGAAAATGTTTTCACAATAAAATGTAAAGAAATGATTGAAAAAGAAGAAATTTTGAAACAAGAAGTTGATAGGCTGACACAGAAATGTCATGATTTTGAAAAGGAAATGAAATTTATAGACAAATGTGTACAGCAAAATGTGTTGATTGTGTTGAAAAAGAAAATAAGTTTCAAAATTTTCAAAAAGAGTATGATTCTTTGAAGAGGACAAATCAAAGAGTATAAGAAGCTTATGATACTTTGAAGAGCTAAGTCAAATGTTTTGATCAAAGATTGTCTGAAACTTTAACAACCAAAGAACTGTATGAGAGAAAGTTCAAAGAAAAGCAACTTGAATTAAAAAAATGTGTTGATGAAGTTGCTAATCTCAAACAAGTTCTGGTTGAAAAGGAAAAGATAGTTACAAAACTTCAAAGTTATCATAACTCTTCGTACATTCTCGAACGCATTTTCAACATTACACCAGATAACAAAGATACTGAAAAGAACAAAAAGGGTACTGGTTCAGTATTTCATCAGGTACCACCACCATTGAGAAACAATTATACCTTTTATGATGAGGAAAAGGTGGCAAAAGGTCTGAACATAGTTGACCAATTACCTGAAAGTATCGATGTGACTTACGCCAAATCTGATGAAGCTGATGATTCAGAGGTGGTAAGTAAGGTTGTTGAAAGCGTTTTGAATGATGATTCAACCAAAGGTAAGTCTGAATCACATGATGAAAATGAGGGAAATTTTCATGATGGTTATCTCAAACATTCGAAATCTGAGAAAGTTGTGGATGATGATTCAAAAGGATTGGTTTATACCATGATTGGATCGGAAAAATTATTCTTAGATATTGTATTTCCGATTCAAAATGTGATTTCAGAAAAGATTGATAAAGTTTTTATGATGGTTGAGATCGAAAAATCAGAAATTTCAAAATTTGCTGGAAAGAACAAGAAAACTTTTTATAACAAATCCGGTTACAAAAAGAAGAATATGAAAGCAGGGTTGGGTTATAAAAAGAAACAAAATCAAAATAAAAGTTTTGAAAAACAAAATGTTAAAAAGAAAACGAATTTTGTTCATGGGAGAAGTTCGGAAGAAGAGAAAGAACTTCAATTTAGACGACAGTCTAATGAAGAGTTCCATGATCAGAAAAAGAAACAACTACAGGCTAAAGATGTTTCAAGGAAAACATGTTTTACATGTGATCAAATTGGACATGTTACACGCAAGTGTCCAAACACAAAACATGTTGATGTTGAAAAACAGAAGTCTGAGGATGTGAGACAAAATAGTTTGTACGGTTTTCTCAGTCTGCAACGTTTAAAATGTCGAACATGAAGAGTTTGAATGCACCTAAGATAATGAAGGTGGAGAATTATCTTACATGGAAGGACTGCTTCAAATCCTTCATTGAATCCCAGGATGCACGCATGTGGATATGTATTGAGGATGGGTACATAAACCCAGTACATGATTTTGAGGGCAGACCACGTAGAACTGACTATATGAACATGAAAGAGGATGATAAAAAGATCTATGAGGCTGAAAAGAGAGCCTTGGCTGCAATAAAGACATCCTTACCTGATAGCATCAAGCATACCTTTACGAAGTACACAAATTTAAAGGATATGTGGGATGCATTAGAAAAGAGGTATCAAGGAAATGAAGATGTCAAAAGGGATAAAGCTGCGAGCTCTACATCACAAGAAGGTTCAAATGATTGTAGTGTTCATCTGGAAGATAATAAGAATGCTACTCAGGCATTCATGGCAGAGATAGTGCAACTTGATGAGGCTGAAACTACTGTGAGTGATGCTAAATCTCAAGTGGAGAATGCTGAAGCAAAAGTGGATGCTGAAGTAGAGAAAGAGAGTGAAGCTGAAAAGGTTGTTGCTGATGAAACTAAAGAGGTTCATGAGGAAGAGGTACAATCTAATTCTCTATACTTAAAGAAGATAAAAGGTTATGAAAGTGAAATCGAAGCTTTAACATGCAAATTAAACGAAAAACTTCAGGTAATAGACTTAGCTCACGACATGATGGCTGAGAAAACAAAAGAGATTTCGGAAAAAAAAAAGAGTTGTCAGATGCACAACTCCAAATTGTTGAACTTGAAAAGAAATTAGGTCAATTCAGAGATTCGTCTTTTGTAATGAAACACATGATGGGTAGGTTAATGAGGAGTAATGACAAGACCACTGTGGGCTTCCAGGGCTTTAATGAAGTCCCACCTCCTCTTAGTGATGACTATTCTTTCCTGTCTGATGAAGATGAGCTAGCAGACTTTATGTCAACTGCACCAAGTAGTTTCGCATCTACATCAAGTCAAGGTGAAGGGTCTGAGAGTGATAATGCTAAGAAGAACAATAACATGGAACATTTCAAAAAGCAAAATTCACCTCCTAAGAACAAAAATCAAACTTTAGTTAAAAAGATTAATTTTGTTCAAGGTAGTGATATGAAAAATGAAACCGCTGTTATTGAAAATGAATCAAATGTAGAGTTTGCAAAAAATAAGAACATAGAAAAATCTGAAATTAAGCAAATTGAACAAAATTCTTCCAAGGCATCATCACCATCTGATAAGGGATCTACCTCAGAGACTCCAGCTAAGAAGTATTTGAAAAGGAGATCGTGCTTCAGGTGTCACATCAAAGGACATGTAGCTAGTTGCTGTCCTAACAAAAAGAGTGAAGCACAAATGAGTGACAAACAGAGAGGGAAATCACCTGGAAAGAAAGGTGATAATGAGGAGAAGGTTGAAAATTCTCCAAAGAAATCTGCTCCTAAGCAACCATAGAATGTAGTTGTTGGTGTAGATAAGGCTGAAAATGGAACTCCACAAGTTCCACGTTTTCAAAGAAATCAACCTAGATTTCAGCCTAGATCTCCACCAGGCAGATATCATAGACCTAGAAGCAGTTCACCTGGAATGAACAACTATAATTCAAATAATTTCAGAAGTCAAAGTCAATATCAATATCAAAATCGATACCGAATAATGGTGGTCGAACTTTTTATAACAATGGCTTTAGAAATTATAAAAATCAAGCTTCTTGGAATCAAAATTCAAGGTTTCAAAATCAAAATTTCCAAAGGTCAAATAGTCCAAATGTATATAGGAACCCTCAGGACCAAAGACCTTATGGGAATCAAAATCAAATTCCAACAGGTCTGAGATCCAAGACTCCTATTAGGAGTAATGGATATTGGATGGATGTTCAAGTGGTTGGTGAATTTGGACGACCCAAGACCATTAAGGCTTGGGTCCCCCCATCTAACTAATTTCTTAGTTGGTGTGTGTAGAAGCTGCTAAGGAGGATTATCAACTTATGTTGATAGTGGTTGCTCTAGGCACATGAAAGGGGTGTGAGATTGATGATTTATATATATTAAATGATTTAAATTGAAGTTCAAAGTGCTGAGTCGACACAGCAGATAACCCGGCAGATCTTTATACTAAAGCTTTTGTTAGGGCTCGCTTTGAACATTTAGTCGAACTCAACGGGATGAGGAATCCTGAATAACTGGTTTTTCATAAGAATTTTGTAAATAGTTTACTGCTTTTCTTAAAAATCAAAAATAAAAAAAATTGAAAAATCAAAAACATAAAGAAAATAGAAAAATCAAAAATGAATTATCACTGTGTGAAAAAGAAGAGATGATAGTACATCAGCAACTTTGAATGTCACACTGAAATTGAACCTAAATTGCTTAAGTGTGATAGCAGCTTCATGATACGATGTACCAGTAGGCGAAAAGCATGAAATAATCAACTTACCAATGTGATATAAACTTAAATGAACTGAATATGAGTGGGGAACACATCAGTGGTGTATGGTTTAATGAATTTAATTCTTGCGTTGATAGATTGCAAAAATCTGAAGTTTTGGGTCTTTATACTGTTATTTCATCTAGGGATATCTTGGATGTTCTTCTGTTCAGAACTAAAATTGTACATGACCCCAGGAAAGAAAGTCACTTGGAATTAGCTCATTTCTATTTGAATGTCTGTATGTTGTCCCGATACACACAATTTTGATCTGATTCTGAAATCTTCTCTGAAAAAAGTCGTGTACCTCCTCTGCTGCATCCAGATATACGCTGACCTGGAGGTGCTAAGCAACGACAGCTTCTGCTGCATCCAGATACGTGCTGACCTAGCTGTACGTTGTCGCGCTATAGATCTAATACACCCGAAAGAGGCCCTCAAGTGCCCAAAAGAAACCCAAGAAACCTATATCAAACTGAGAAAAACTCATTTGATTTGTATATTATACCATCTCTGCTAAACATCTATTCTGTTCTCTTCTCAACCTATTCCCAGTTAAGATTTCAGAAATCTGGATTGGACTTGTGAAATATGTGGTAGGGAAGAAACTTGCGTGATAGAGTGTGTTGTTTATATTTCCAGGATTTTATTAGTGTAGATCCCGGTTTTCACTCCGATTCGATTGTGCAACGACTGTGCGACGTGCGGAATCCGTGCACGAACTAGACCGAAAACATAAACCGTACTAAATCTGTGATTCCATTGAATGATATGAAAATGTACACACCTTGAATCACCACTTGGAGCACTTTCTCTCTCTAGTTTCTCTCTCTACCTTCAAAGCTCTCCAAGTTACAAATGGCCAAAAGTGTTTAATGTTAACCCTAAAGCTCCTATTTATAGGCCAAGGCATATGAGTTATTTCCTCATATTTATAAATTTGCCACCTTGCCTTTTCATACTAAAATACAATATAAACTCTATAAAGTTCTTCATTTTCTGCTACATTTGTGATTGACGCAGGAGATAGACATTACTGCCCAAACAGACTCCCCCATGGATATTGTCGGAGTCAATCTGTAGTCAAACTCGTAGCGACTAGTCTTTCTTTTTCTCTCAGAGTCTTCTTGAATATTTATCACGTTTTCAGCAAATATAGACTCCCTCTTACTCAAACAGAATCCCGGTGAATCTGTCTTCAGCTTCAGCTTCTCCTCCTTTCAGTAGACTCTTCAGGCTCCCCCTTTCGTCAAGCTTTCGTGCTTTGGGATCGATACCTGGCTTTCCGGTTACAAGCTCTTCCAAGAACGATACCTGGCTCCTTTCACACTTCCGTTTGCGTTGAGCTCATCTTCAGACTCCCCCTTAGACTTGGCTTTCGGGATCGTAGTCTGGAATAACATCTGCAACACTCATACGTTTATAAGTGACAATGTTTTGAAATTGTCCAGAAATCATATTCTGGCTCTTTCTAAGTCAAGATCCTGGCTCTTAAGATATAAAAATATGAATATATCCAGGATAACTTTATTTTCTCCCCCTATCAATAAACTTCATGGATTTGGCAGTTTCAGCGAACAGAATCGAAAACTGGCTCTATTCAACTAATTTTAACAATATAATCATCCAAATCCCTCACAGTTAATCATCCAAGTCCAATTTAATGACCTTGGAGATATCACAAACTGTTTTTGATATTTATTTTTTTTTTTTTAAACTTCAAGTTTCAAATTAAAGAACTTGATTTATTTTCAGAAACACGATCAACATACTTAGATTTTGAAACTTGGCACTCAGACATCGGTTGTCGAAAATAAAGCAGAAATCAAAATCTTTTTGTATTTTTCAGAAAATATAAAGCAGTAAAGAAAAATTTACAAACATATTTACAGGTAATATTTTTGTTTGAGAATGCATCAGAGGATCTTATCAGTTTATGACAAGTTACAGATACCGTTAAGCTTTAATTCATATTCAGAATTAAACAATTCACGTAGACTGTCTCTAAATTCTCACACACATTTCAATCTATTCAGGATATGAATTAGATGTCTTATAAACTCAACTTATTTATGTGTCCCACCTCTTGAATATACTCCCGTATCCAGAATCTCAAACTTCAGTCTTACAGGTGATTAAACTATAATGATGTATGTACATAAATTAGGGAATGCGAGGACTAAGGGATCTCAGGTCGATACTTCCATATGCGCAGAGAGATATCAGTTTCGACTTTGTAGTATGTCCCCTTTAGAGGATCTTTTAGCTACAACAAATGATTATCAAATTTATTGTCTAATCAACTAAGGGCTAATGCTATGTTTCAAGCATTTGAGGCAAAGTATTATCCAAGGACTAGGTCAGAACTTCCATTCAGCAAAAGTCCCGGAATAATACCCTAGACATCATTTAGAATAAAAACCTAGTATATCAGAATATGAGATCTTTCAAACGAGATTTCAGGGGTTACCTATATATCCAAGTAGTGTTCCCCACGAATTTCGCAAGTTTGAAATTTTAGATTTATATCCCAAATAAATCTACTAAATGTGTGAAAATCTATCAACACATCATCAGTGAAACTGTTTAACGCTTTATACTATACAAATCTTTAGCATACAGTAACTGTCTACTGATGTTCTATCATTTCCTCTTTTTACGCAAAACTCAAATTTTCGAATTTTATCATGTTTTTGCCTTTTACAAATTTTCTAATGTTTTTGGATTTTCTGCTAATTTCTTACTCCCCCTAAAATTCAAAATCATTTAAAGAAAATTTGACCACACGATACTGATGGTTTTGTCTCGCCATCCATTTTCTACTAATCAAGCACTATATTACACTAAAAGCAGTAATTACCCCCATGATATACAAAACATTGAGTTTTACAGTTTGAAAACCGTTTTTTCAATCTGATGAATGTAATCATGTTTGTTCAGCCGTGAGGGTTTCGGCATATTCAAGTAACATAAATTCTAAAAAAATTAAAAACAACATATTTTTGGTTTTTCAAATTTTAACAAACTAAAAACATATTTTTGGTTTTTAATTTTTCAAATTTTTAGGTTTTTGAAAATATTGTTTATTTATGTACAAACAACACTCAAACTAAACTCCCTGTTCAACCAAACCAGGGTTCAGCAACCTCTTCCTGTGCCAGGTTGCTCCAATTATTATTCTCAAAATCTTCAGCTTCGTTGAGCACCTGCACATTCAAACTTTATCAATCATTTGAACAATTTAAACCAGGTCTGTTGGACCTTAGGCATTTCAATACAATAATTTTCATTTAATTTTGGAAATTCATTGTCATTTAAAACTTTTTCAGTTTTAATTTCAACATTCACATCTTTTACCGACCTCACTTGTTTTTTAACACTCCACACCTGACCTTTCGGAGTACCTCTTTTGTAAAAGATTGTTTCTTTTTTAACCTTGTTGGTGCACTACATCTGCTGATTCCGTCTTGTATCGAGTCATAGAGTTAGAATGATAGATCTGGGCTCAAAATATGAGAAATTGAGTGTTTATATAGTTTTAAGATTGTTGGGTCGCTCATAGGTCATTTAGAATATCTGGGCCGCTCGAATGACATGTCTTGGGATCGCTCTTCTGTCAAGTATCATGGTCCGCTCGAGTGACAGCCTGGATCGCTTATTGGGCCTGTCCAATAAGCGATCCCAGATTAGTATAAATACCATAAGAGCGAATTCATTTAAAATAGTTCCTGATTCTCGTACCGAAGTGCTGCCGGATCGAGAACTGGTTGTATTTACCGTCAAATCAATAGAGAAAGAGTTTAAAGTGTATTGCAAGCTATTCCTACGTTGATTACTTGTTTTCCGCACCTGTAATTGACGAAAACGCCTCTGATTGACTCGTTTGGGTCTCGAAACGATCCTACAAGTGGTATCAGAGCTTCAAGAGGAGGAGTTCTACAGGAAATAGCTGAAAATCGTCGAAATTTCTGTCTTCTACACTTTCTTTTTCATATTCAGACACTTTCAGCGGTCGAAATTTATTGAAAATCTCAGGGATTGTGCAAGATAGTATAGAGATAAACCCTTGAAAGTTTGGTGTCGAAATTCGAAGGAAAAGTAGGTCAAAATGATGTCCGAGTGGTGTTCGCTCTTCTGGACCGCTCGAAATTGACTGTGTTTGGACCGCTTATTCGATCGAGTGACTTGGATCGCTCGAAATTTCACAGTCTTGGATCGCTTTTCTGAACAATCTTTGGACCGCTTTTTTGGTTGGTTTTGGATCGCTCATTCGGTCGATTGGAACCGCTCATCCGGACAAGTTTTGAACCGCTCGAATGGTTAGTATTTGGATCGCTTATCCGAACCTTGGGTGAACCGCTCGAACGATTTTTTTTTGGACTCGCTTATTCAGACATATCTTGGACCGCTATTGTGTCCATTATTGTGAACCGCTCCAAATCATTGGTTTGCTAAAATTGATATTAGGCCCGCTTATTTGGTCTCACCTGATTCGCTCATTTGATCATTTTGGACCGCTGTTGTGACAAATTAAATAGTTGAATCGCTTTTGTGTTCTGTTGACATCTCCATTTCGCTTTCAAGGTTGTTTAGAATATTCTTCGAAAATTTGAAAATGAACGAGGATTTCTATAACGCGTTCGCTACTCCAAGTACCTCGATCAACGCTATTCAAACCACAATGCTAGAAAATGAAACCGGGACGATGCAAAAACCTCCCAAGTTAATGAACATTGAAGAATATAAAGGTTGGGAAGGTCGGTTTGAGAATTGGGTGCAAGCGAATTATCTTGACGCTTGGGAATGCGTGGAAACAAAGTATGTTCGACCATTGAACGATGATGAAGAACCCGTTCCGATCAAAGATCTTACTGCCGATGCTCGAAAAAAGTACAAAGACTAGAAGATGAAACTTAGTCTTCTTCAACAGGCAGTGAAGGAAGATATCATGGTTCTTTTACAACACAATGGAACTTCGTACTCAATTTGGAAAGCGTTGCGATCGAAGTTTAGAGGAAGTGAAGAGATGGTCAAGAGTAAGAAGTCACTTCTAAAGAAAGAGTTCAATTTATTTCGAGGATTGAAAAATGAGAGTACGAGAGAAATTATTGAACGTTATTGTAATCTGCTTGCAAATATGAAAAGGTTAAGTATTGAGAAGAGTAAAGAGGAGTTAATTGACAAACTTGCTGATGCGTTGCCATATGAGAGTTGGGGCACTTACTTGATGATGCTCAGAAACAAGAAAGGTTTTAGCAATTTGACACTCAGTAAGTTCATCGAAAAGATCGAAGCTCAAGAAATGGAACAGAGAAAAGTGATTAGAATGAAAGACTTCGATGGTGAACAAGATATCGGGTTATATTATAAAACTGGGGTAACTGAGAAATCATCAAATTCATCTCCAAAGATTGTGACTGGTATGAGTGCCAAGAGTTTATCTGAAAGTCCATCATCTGGATCAAGCAGCAAAACCAGCTTTACTTCATTTCCATCATTTGATCCAAACATCTCAGCAACTAAAAATGGGAAAAGATTACAGTGCAACATTTTATTGAATCTTGAGAATGATCAAGATTATTCTGAAGATATTGCTAAAAACCAAATGTCTTTATTAGGAATGGTGTTGGAATCTAATACTTGTTTTGTTGCAGGTCGTATCGGCAATCCAATGCTAACCAAAGAGGATTACGACCAGATAGATGCTGAAGAGATGGAGCTGATGGACATAAAGTGGTGTCTGGCTAGTGTTTTACGGAGAGCTGAGAAGTTCAAACAAATCACGGGGACAGATGATCTTCGTGATGCGAATGTTTCTACTTTAGGTTTTGACAAACTAAAGTCACATGTTTTCGGTGCAGGGAAAAAGGAAACTTCAAGAGGGAGTGCACAAACCGAGAAGCAAGTAGAGCTCAAAATCCGTTCAACAACAACAACGATTACTATCGCAAAGCCATTTATCACCAAGTTGGTCAATCATCTCAACAACAAAAACATCAAGCTCAGACTGCACATGGAAGAGATGTAGTTGAAGATACCGGGAAGAGACCTTGTGTAAGCAGTTATGATTGTGGAAAAAGAAAAGATGGTAGTGCTTTGATAATTGATCAAGATGATGAGAGGTTACCAGAGGGTTTTAGCTGGGCAAATTTCACTTGGGATGATTATATTCCTGATCAAACCACAGCCTACACTGCTTTTACTGCGAAGATTGTCGATGATAGTGATGATGATACGGAATATTGGGCGAGAAAATACAGAGAAGATATGAAGTTGCTTGCTGGGAGTGATAGCGAAGACGAAAAAGTCAAGAAGGAAAAGAAAAAGAAGAAGATAAAGACGCCGGTGAGTAGTGATGATGAAGAAGTACCGGTGGTGAGAAGGCAAAAGATGACAGAAGTGCCTAAGTTTAAAGTTAAAGAACAAGTTGATGCAAAAGAAGTTTCGGTGAAATGTGAAAACTGCGAGACTGTGAAAAAGCAGAACAGCACGTTGATTTACAATTTAAACGGTCTGAAGGAATCATATGATGTGCTGAACAAGACAATGAATCAGTACAATCAAACGAGTGAAGAACAAGCAGTTGCTATGAAGACTCTTCAGGGAGCGTTTATGACAAAACAAAAAGTTGTAAACAATTATATTGAAAAATGTGCTGCTTTAGAACAGAAGCTTGAGCTGCAACGAATTGAAACTGAAAGAGTAAATCGTTTATTGAAAAGTTACTCATGTACTTCCTATGTGATTGACAGGATTTATCCGACTGTTGAGAGTATGAAGGTATGGGAAGAGAATGATGTAACTGAAGAGAATGCAGCTGGAGTTAATGCTGGTGAAAAGATTGCTGACAAGAAGAAGTGTGATCAGAAAAAGGACACTGAAAAGGCTTCATCTGGTAAGAAGAAAAGTATCAGTTATAACAGATGTCCACCCCCACTGGAAAATGGATATTTGCCTAGACATCCTAATGATGAAAGAGTCAAAAAGGCCACAAATCTACAGTGGGAGTCTGAGTCGTCAGTCAATCTTCCAGAAAGCATTGATATTGTGTTTACACCGTCTAACACTGATCAACAGTCTCAATTAATGAAGAAAATCGTGGATCATGTGTTAGATAGTGATGACAGTGAAGAGTCAAAGCCAGAGTCTTCGTCAGAGTCAAAATCTGAGTCAGAAACTCCGAGTCAAATAGAAAAACAGAGAAAATTAATCTATGATAGAAAATTCTTGTTATCAAAATCTAATTTGGATGATGGGTTGTTTAAAGTTGCTTATACTTTCAATAATTCAGACAAATTACATTCTGATGAAGAATTTCCTATAAGAGGTGTTAAAACTGAACTGATTAAAAAGGTTTTTATACTCTCAGAAATCAATATTTCTGAAATCAAAGGATTATGTTTTAATGATAAACCTAAAAAATACACCTCAAGAGTTCAACAGAGATTAAACAAGAAAAAGAATTACGGTTCTGGTTCAGATTTCCAAAAGAGATCAAACCATAGCGGTAATTTCAAAAAGAAAGGATTAGGCTTTTCTCCTACAGAAAAACAGAAAAATGAAAAATTTGTTCGTGATTTTAAATCCAAGATGTCATTTGTTTCAGGTAAATCAACTGATGAAGAAGAAAATGACAAGTTTCTGGAGGAAACGAACAGTGAGTTTATGAAAAAGAAACAAGCTGAACAGAAGAAGGACTCGAGAACCTGTTTCAAGTGTAACAATGTTGGACATATCGCCAAAGATTGTATTCAGGCGATACAATCAAAACAGGGAGTGTTTCGAAAAATCTCAGAAAAGGTGTTTGCGTTCGAATCACCACTTGACAGAACAAAACTGTTTAAAGATTCTGTTTTTGAAATTGGTGAGAATTCGAACAAGTTTTACAAAAAGAGAGCTAAATCTGACAAACAAAAATGCGTTGTGAAGCAAGGTGGTGAAAGCTCTAGCGATAATTCTGATGGATCAAAATCAGAGGAGCTATCGTCAGGCGATGAAACTGATTCCACAAAGTCAGTTGAGCCACAAGTTGTTTCAAAAAGTGAAGCTGTTTTAAAAGATGAAAACTCAGTTCCGATTGTTAATGATGATGAGTTTCCATCACTTCGGACTGAGAATTATAAAAAGAAAATTGGTAAAGTTGAGATTTCTAACCAATTTTATCATGATGAACAGGAATTTGATGCTGAGAAAGTCTTTAACCCCAAGGTAAAACATATTTTTGGCAAAATGATCGATCGAAAAGTCAAAGGGGTTAAAGAATTTTACGAGAAGAAAACAATGAAAGAAAATGTTGAACCATCCCTGGTTTGTGACTGGGATGGTACATATTATGAACAGTAAGTCTCAGGACTTGCCGGAGCTCCCAGGTTGGTAAGCGTGGAGCATGAATCGGCAGCTTTCTTAAAGTTTATTCGGTAACGTCATTCGAACGGTAAAGAAGTTTGTTTGCATGTTTCGTACAATTGGTACAGAGGTTTCTGAACTGAAAATGGTAAATCAAGGACATTAAGTTGTACTTGTATTTTCCTACATATGGTTGGAAGACAAGATGATGAACCACACCTCGAATCCTTGATAACCTACAAGTGGTAAATTACAATTGGAAAAATCAATCAAACTTATTTTCCGGAAAAACCATTTTGATTAAAACAAACTTAAGTGTTTTGAAATCTAAATGGGAAAATAGTTTGATAGGGGGAGTTCTGATTGTTTATGCCAAAGTGAATGGCAAATTGAGGTGATTCGATATCAGTTGTCATGTTCTGTATAGTTTGTTTTAAATTTTCATTAGATGTATTTGAATTTTAGGGGGAGTAAAGTTTTTTTTTAGAAAATCCAAAAACATCAGAAAATTTGAAAAAGATAAATACATGATAAAACTGAAAAATGAGTTTTTGTTGCGAAAAAGAGGAAATGAGAGTACATCAGTGGACTATCACAACACGCTAAAGATATGAAATGTTTAAAAGTGATAAACAATCTTACTGCGGATGTGTCAGTAGATTTTCATACATTTAGTAAATTGAAACGAGATATAAACCTAAAACAAACTTGCTTGATTTGTGGGTAACTATTCTTGGATATATAGGTAACCCCTGAAATCTCGTTTGAAAGGTTTCTTTTTCTGATATACTAGGTCTTTATACTCTGTGATATCTGGGGTATTATCCCGGGACTTCTGCTGAATGGAAGTTCTGACCTAGTCCCCGGATAATACTTGCTGCAAAATGCTTGAAATATAGCATTAAACCCTCAGCTGATTAGACAATAAAATTGATAATCAGTTGTTGTATCTAAAAGATCTCCTAAAGGGGACACACCTTTAAGTCGAAGCTGATATCTCTCTGCGTATACGGAAGTATCGACCTGAGATCCCTCAGCCCTCGCAGTTCACCTAAATTATATACAGATATCAGTTGTAGTATATTTACCTGTAAATCTGAATATTGAGATCTGGATACGGGAGTATATTCAAGTGGAGTGATACACAATAAGTTCAAGTCTCTAAAACACTAATATCGTATCTCATATCGATTGAAATTTGTATGAAAATTTAAAGTGGACCAGTATACTGACAATCTAGGTAAATTGTTTAGAACTGAGAATGTTTAAAGCTTAACGGTGTTAGTGATATGTCTCAAAACTGATATGATCCTCTTGCACGAGCTCACAAAAATATTGTCTGTAAATATTTCATTTCTGCATTTTTCTTTTATTTCAAAATTCAAAAGATTTTCTATGTTTTTTAGCATAAAATTTTGAAAAGGTCAAAAAGATTTTCGACAACTGATGTTGAATAGCTGATTTTCAAAATTCTGAGTGCTAAACATGATGAGCAATTCTTGAGGGGGAGTGTTTGTGTGAAATTAAATGTTTTCATTATCTAACCTTTCAAATGGTTCATCACAATCTGTGTTTGTTTGAAAGAAAGTGTGCAGGGCTATATGTTTGAATTATATATGTGAAAAATTTACTTTGAGGTAGAGTTTATGCAGGAAAACCAGACAAAGATCCTGAAGATGTTACTGAAGAACAAAGGAATGCCAGTAAATCGAGAAGGGGAGTCTGCATGAAGAGAGAGAGAAGCTCAAAGACTGATCAAGACTGAAGATGTAAAGACACAGCATTGTTGTGACTCGATAATCGACTCCATCAACATCTGAGGGGGAGTTTGTTGGTGCACTACATCTGCTGATTCCGTCTTGTATCGAGTCATAGAGTTAGAATGATAGATCTGGGCTCAAAATATGAGAAAATGAGTGTTTGTATAGTTTTAAGATTGTTGGGTCGCTCATAGGTCATTTAGAATATCTGGGCCGCTCGAATGACATGTCTTGGGATCGCTCTTCTGTCAAGTATCATGGTCCGCTCGAGTGACAGCCTGGATCGCTTATTGGGCCTGTCCAATAAGCGATCCCAGATTAGTATAAATACCATAAGAGCGAATTCATTTAAAATAGTTCCTGATTCTCGTACCGAAGTGCTGCCGGATCGAGAACTGGTTGTATTTACCGTCAAATCAATAGAGAAAGAGTTTAAAGTGTATTGCAAGCTATTCCTACGTTGATTACTTGTTTTCCGCACATGTAATTGATGAAAACGCCTCTGATTGACTCGTTTGGGTCTCGAAACGATCCTACAAACCTTTTGATTTTGAACAACATTTTTAGGTTTCCAAAACTCTTTAGGTTTTGTCATATCAACAGATTTTCTCCAACTTTGTGTTGTTCTCAATCTGGGTGTGTGAAAATTCTTGGTTTGTCTTGAATCAGATCTCTTCTGTTTTGGTTTCCAAGTTTGATTCGAAGCAAACTTGTTCGTGTTGTACCTCCAAGTTTGTTTTGAATCAAATCTGGTAGACTTTTGTCTCACCTCTTCAAACTTCTGTTTTTCAACATCAACAGGCTTTGTGTTTGGACAGTTGCGTGCAATATGTCCAATTTGATCACATTTAAAACACATTTTCTTTGAAACATCTTTAGCCTGTTGTTGTTTCTTTTTCTAAGCATAGAACTCTTCATTAGACTGTCGTCTAAATTGAAGTTCTTTCTCTTCTTCCGAACTTTTCCCGTGAACAAAATTCTTCTTTTGCTGAATATTCGGTTTTTCATTTTGTTTTTTTTTTCCTTTTATAACCCAACCCTGCTTTCATATTCTTCTTTTTGTAACCGGGTTTGTCATAAAAGGTTTTCTTGCTCTTCCCAGCAAATTTTGAAATTTCAGACCTTTCAATTTCAACCATCTTAAAAACCTTATCAATCTTTTCTGTGATCACATTTTGAATCGGGAAGACAATATCTAAGAAGAATTTGTCCGATCCAATCATGGTATAACCCAATCACTTTGAATCACCATTCAAATTTTTCTCAGATTTTGTGTTTTTCAGATATCCATCATAAAGATTTCCTTCATCTTCAAACTGTGATTCAGACTTACCTTTTGTAGACTCATCTTTCAAAACGCTTTCAACAACTTTACTTACCACCTCTGAATCATCAGCTTCATCAGATTTGGCATAAGTCACATCGATACTTTTAGGTAATTGGTCAACTATGTTCAGACCTTTTGCCACCTTTTCCTCATCATAAAAGGTATAATTGTTTCTCAATGGTGGTGGTACCTGATGATATTCTGAACCAATACCCTTTTTATTCTTGTCAGTATCTTTGTCATCTGGTATGATGTTGAAAATGCGTTCGAGAATGTACGAAGAGTTATGATAACTTTGAAGTTTGGTAACAATCTTTTCTTTTTCAACCAGAACTTGTTTGAGATTAGCAACTTCATCAACACACTTGTTTAATTCAAGTTGCTTTTCTTTCAACTTTCTCACATACAGTTCTTTGGTTGTTAAAGTTTCAGACAATCTTTGATCAAAACATTTGACTTGGCTCTTCAAAGTATCATAAGATTCTTGTACTCTCTTATTTGACCATTTCAAATTATCATATTTTTTTGAAAATCTTGAAACTTATTATCTTTTTCAACGGAACCAACACATTTTGTTGTACACATTTGTCGATAAATTTCATTTTTCTTTTCAAAATCATGACATTTCTGTGTCAGCTTATCAACTTCTTATTTCAAAATTTCTTCTTTTTCAATCATTTCTTTACATTTTATTGTGAAAACATTTTCAAGTTTATTTATTTCGATTTCTTTTGTTTTTATCATTTCATCTTTTTCAGTACAGGCTTTGCACATTTCTATGCAATTCCTGCACTTGTTTTCATTGTTTTCAACAGTTACAACATTTGATAGATCAGAAGATTCGCTTACCTCAGACTCTTTCAGCACCGGTTCTTCTGTCTGATCTTCCTTTTTCTTCTTTTCTTCTCCTTCTTTTTGTTCTTCCTCAATCTTCTGTTCCTTTCCAACAGCAAGCTTTACAAAAGTCTTCACTTCTTCAATCATCTTCTTCAATTCTTCTTCTTTTCTCTTCTTCATTTCTACCACCTTCGATAGACTTACTTCACAAACTTCTCTTATCTTGCTTTCCAAAACCGGCAGATATGTTTTATCAGATAACCTTCTTGTGTTGAAAGTAGCCTACCTTGGAAGCAAATTTGTTACAGCTTCAAAATCCACTTTTGATGGGTCAACAACAGGATTACCCCGTGGATCCATGTAACACTCCAATTCATCAATCCATCTTTTTGCTCTCTTGGCTTCTTTGAATGGTTCTCTGAATTTTTCGATTTCCCACCTTGCATAATCTCTCTTCCACCATTTATCAGGATCAACCTCAGCCACAAATGCATATCCTACCACATCTTCTTCAGGGTAAACTTGACTCCAGTCGTAACCTTCATCGTCATGAATAACTGCCATTGCCCTAGATTTTGATGACCCTTCATCGATCTGTTTCTGATTCACATTTGATGATCCACTGAAACGATGATAAATTGCTTTCTTGTAGTAATCATATTTGAATGGATTCGTGGGTTCGTCAGTTTCCCTGTTGGTACACTCTCTCTTGAAGTGCCCTTTCTGTTTGCATTTGAAACAAGTAACTTTTGCTTTATCAAGTCCCAAGTTCGAATCACTAGATGCCAAAGACGATCTTCCAGTGATCTCCATGAATCTTTGTGCTCTCCTCATTGTGCTAGCCATGCACCATTTAATATCCATTAGCTCCATCTCCTCTGGATCGATCTGATCATAATCTTCTTTTGTCATTTTTGGGTTTCCAACTTTTCCTGCGATCAGCCTTTCGTACGATTCCAGGATGGATGCTAAGAACACCATTTGTTGCATAACAGCTTCAGCATTCAGATTTTGAGAGTTTTTCAGATCTATGGCGATATTGCAATAGACTATGTTTGGATTTGAAGAATTTGATCCAAATGAATGATAAGCCGGATCTCTTGAAGAACTCTGCTGAGGTGAATCCTTTGAGCTTTCAGCACTAAATCCCGAATTTGACTTTTGCTCAAACATGTTTCCTCTGTAATAGAGCTCCACATTCTGTTGGTATGTTTTGACTTTATTTGTTTTTCTGGTCTCCAATTCATGGCTTTCAAGTCTTTCAATCAACAAGTCAACTGTAAGATCCCCAGACTTGATCGTATTCTTCAACATCAAAGCATAATATTGCCAATCCGGCTCATCTGGCAACGAGTCAAACAATTTATCGACTAACTCTTCTTGAGAGTATTCAATCCCATGTCTTGCCAGTTCTAATTTCAAGTTCTAAACCTCTCAATCATTTGACAAACTGATTCATTTTTAAAACAACCAAATAAATCATACTATTTTCTTAGCAATTTCTTTTTGTTTTTTATGATATCGGCACTTCCCAAACATTTTCTTTCAAGAGCTTCCCATAATCCCTTAGATGTTTACTCATTTTCAAGTAATGAAATAATGTCTTCTCTTACCGATTGATGTAACAATGTGATCATTTTGTTTTCAGCTACAAGATTTTAAACATCTATCTCTGTGAACTCTTTTTCATTTACTAACTCTCCTCCCTCTTTTACTGGTTCTGTATATCAATATTTTAATTTTAACCAGCTTTAAGGAGCGAAAGCTTTCACCCAACCCTCAAATCGGTTTTTCCACCAATTATAATCTTCAATTTTCATTAGTTTTGGCGGTTTCTGTTGGCTTCCATACAGACTATCAAACTTCAAATGATCTGAGATTTCTTTCGAATAATTTCTTGTTTCGGATCTTCTCTCGGATGATTCTGATGTGAAAGCATTGTAAAACGTATTGTAGAATTCTTCGTTGTTGTCTGACATATTTGAGTAATTTCTTGAAATATTGAAATCTGTACTTTGTAAATTTCCTGCAAACAATTCACATGAATGATCTATTAATTTTGAAAGTATTGCTTCAATTTTAGGTGCAATGATTTTTGATTAAAATGAGAAACAGATGAACTAATGATAATCAATTAAATGAATCAAAGCCTGCTATCCGATCGGTTGATGTTATAGAATGTTGATCAATCGGTTAGTTAGAACCTTTTCTCTGTTCGATCGGTTGGAAGATAAGGCTGATCGATCAAGTGATATATATTGGTGTTCGATCGAATGAAATGAAAGCTATTCGATCCAAGTTATGATGTTGTTCGATTGAACAGAATAGATGCTAGCTGATCGAGTGGGGTTTGTTGCTAGCCGATCGAGTGGGTTTGCTGCTAGCCGATAGAGTGGAGTTTGCTGGTACCCGATCGAGTGGGGTTTGCTGGCCGATCGAACGAGAAGTTTGCTGGCCGATCGAATGAGAATTTTGCTGGCCGATCGAACAGAAAGAAATACTATTCGATCGAACAAGGTATATTGCTATTCGATCCAAGAAAGCAGGCCAAACCAAAGTTTCTGTTCGATCGGTTTACCCAACCGATCCAAATGTTGTTCGATCAAATATTAGCCGATCTAACTTTTCTGTTCGATCCAAGTAGCCGGCCGCTCGAGTGGCTGGCTCTATCCAAGTTCCTAGCCGATCTAACTTTTCTGTTCGATCCATGTTGCCGGCCGATCGAGTGGCTGGCTCGATCCAAGTTCCTAGCCGATCGGTTGGTGCAAGTTATGACTTGCTGTTCGATCGAACAACACGTAACAGCAAAATGACGAACAGTTTCAGCACTGACGAACACAAAATCGCTGATTTCTCCTAAACGACTTGGAATTTTGACCTGAAAATTTGTAGGATTATAGATCAGCTGATTACGTACAACGTATCAAAAATTCAGCCAATTTGAACTGTAAAATCCCTGTTAATTTCGCAAAATTCATAGAAAAACGTGAAGAGCAAGAGAGTTAAGAAAGATTTTACAAATCTGGACGTTTTAGGCTCTGAATCTGATCAAAACTTGTACTAATCTGTGCGTTTGATCTTCGCAACCGAGCTCCTACTCTGATATCACTTGTAGATCCCGGTTTTCACTCTGATTCGATTGCGAAACGACCGTGCGACGTGCGGAATCCGTGCACGAACGAGACCGAAAACACAAACCATACTAAATCTGTGATTCCATTGAATGATATGAAAATGTACACACCTTGAATCACCACTTGGAGCACTTTCTCTCTCTAGTTTCTCTCTCTACCTTCAAAGCTCTCCATGTTACAACTGGCCAAAAGTTTTTAATGTTAACCCTAAAGCTCCTATTTATAGGCCAAGGCATATGAGTTATTTCCTCATATTTACAAATTTGCCACCTTGCCTTTTCATACTAAAATACAATATAAACTCTATAATTCTTCATTTTCTGCTACAGTTGTGGATTGACGCAGGCGATAGACATTACTGCACTCACAATTAATATTTATTTGGGTGTTCATAGTTAAGAAATCAAAACATGATAAAACTAATTATATGCAGACCTAGACATAGTCAGGATATCTTAAAGGATGGCATCAGTATACTCACCTACTATGATGAATCTTTGTGCATACCTTGATCGTGGGGGTATATCCTGAAGTGGGACACACAAATATATCAGAAATAAAATTACCTTAACGTATCATATGGTAATGGTACTTGGAATGTTCATGCATTTTGTTTAAGTGGACAAACATACTGGTAATCGTCTTGAACTGTTTTTCACTAAAACATTAAATAAAGAATAATCTAATTGTGTGAAACAGTTTGATTGTGCTGATATGATCTTCTTACCAGTGATTCTCACAAAAATAGAGTGTTTATTGTTTTGTATTTACTTGCTTTCAGAAAAATATAAAATCCAAAAATAGTGTCTTTTTCTGTATAAAATTCTTAATGTACGGAAAACTGTTATTCTTCGAGGAATTGTTACTGACAGGGGGAGACGGTGTTAAAAAGTGAGTTCAAAATTTTAAATCAGACAGGTTCTTGTGTGTTGAAAAAAAAAGTTTTACGTGTTGGTGATAAGTTGAAAAAGCTTGATCTGTTATACAGTTTAACTAATCTCTTGAAAAATAATAATTTATTTAACTTATGTTGAAAAATTCTTATGGTTTCTCGAGATGTTTGTTTTATAGTATACAGATTGAAGCAGTTTGTTGCTGAGAAGTTGCTGAGAAGATGAGAGTTTGATTGGATGCATGGTAGAACCTCCTTTCTATATTGCGGACAAGATTGAAGAGTTTGGAGATTGATGTGCAAATGCTGAACTGGAGTTTACTCAAATGCTAACGTGTTGAAGATTTGGTGATTGGATGCATCAGCTTAGGGGGAGTATGTTGCTGACAGAAGCTATTGAAGCTGAAGCTATCCAAAGACCAAAGACAGTGCAAGACTACATGAAGATTGCAAGAAGACTGAAGACAAAGTTTTTATGAAGCTATTGTCAAGGGGGAGTTTGTTGGTGCATATTTGTGACAACAGCTTAGATTTGGTCTTTGGATATCTTGTAATTAGTTAAACAATAAACAGTTAGCGGGTTTAGCTTTGTATTAGTGAAATAATAGAGTTTGGGCTAAACTAAACCCACATTGGGTTTAGGGGGACGAAATGGGCTTGTCCATGTAGGAAACCCTTAGTCCAAGTTGTAAACCTTGTGTTATATAAACAAGGTTAGACATTAGGGTTTAGGTTAATCAGCCAAAACAGAGTTTGAGAGGCACTAGAATTTCGTGAGAGCTAGACTTAGACAAAGTTGAGAGAGTTAGGGTTTAGATTGATTGTAATTCCTTGTGATTGATAATCAATAGAAACCCGGTTTGAAAGTGAATTGCTGATTTCTGTTTCTACTCATTCTGCTATATTCTGATCAAAAGGATTCCGCACTGTTGATTAGATTGACAATTCTGTGAAGATCCATACATCAAGGGGACCTACAAGCTGTTGTTTTCGCGCTTAAGATATGGCGACATTGCCTGTATGGTACCAAATGCACCATATACACCGATCACAGGAGCCTCGAGCATATCTTCAACCAAAAGGAATTGAACAATTCAGTTTTAGTGATAATTTCCTTCATGCTATCAAGTACCATCCAGGCAAAGCCAATGTTGTGGCTGACACCCTAAGTCGAAAAGACACTACACCTAGACGCGTACGAGCATTGCAACTCACTATCCAGTCTAGTCTTCCTTCCAAGATACGAGATGCTCAGGTAGGAGCATTGAAACCAGAAAATGTTAGGGCTGAAGCCCTACGCGGCTCAAGGCAATGATTAGAACAAAGGGAAGATGGCGCCTACTACGTAACAGGACGTATTTGGATCCCACTCTATGGCAACTTACGTGAGCTTGTAATGGATGAAGCTCATAAATCTTGCTACTCAGTACATCCTGGTTCAGATAAGATGTACCATGATCTCAAAACTACGTATTGGTGGCCTAGCATGAAGGCCCACATAGCAACTTACGTTGGCAAGTGTTTGACTTGTGCGAGAGTCAAAGTCGAATATCAGAAGCCATCAGGCCTACTCCAGCAACCAAAGATACCACAGTGGAAATGGGAGGAAATTTCCATGGATTTTGTCACTGGCCTGCCTAGGTCTCAACATGGGAATGATACTATTTGGGTGATCGTGGATCGATTCACAAAGTCCGCACACTTCTTGGCTATCAAAGAAACATTTACTTGAAAGAGGTGGTTTCGAGGCACGGGGTGCCAACCTCCATTATTTCCGATCGTGATGCACGATTCACTTCAGAACTGTGGCAAGCAATGCACAAATCTTTTGGCTCACGATTAGACATGAGCACAGCTTATCACCCTCAGACTGATGGGTAGTCTGAGCGCACTATTCAAACTCTAGAAGACATGCTTCGGGCATGTGTTATCGATTTCGGCAACGGCTGGGAAAAACATCTCCCTTTGGTGGAGTTTTCATATAACAACGGTTACCACACCAGCATTTAAGCCACTCCATTCGAGGAATTGTACGTGCGTAAATGCCGATCACCTCTTTGTTGGGCAGAGGTGGGTGATAGTCAGATCACGGTTCCAGAAATGGTAGTAGACGCAACGGAAAGAATTGCTCAGATACGGCAATGCATGGCGGCAGCTTGTGACCGTCAGAAAACCTACGCTGATAAGCGTAGGAAACCACTCGAGTTCCAGGTTGGTAAGCGAGGTGTAGTTCGCTTTGGTAAGCGAGGCAAGCTCAATTCGCGATATGTCGAACCATTCGAAGTCATAGAAAGAATAGGCAAAGTGGCCTACAAACTGAACCTACCAGCAGAACTCGGTGGGGTTCACAACTTCTTTCACGTGTCGAATGTGAAGAAGTGTCTGTCAGATGAGACCCTCATAGTTCCTTTGAAGAAGCTCACCATCGACGAATAGTTGCGATTCGTCGAGGAACCTGTTGAAACCACGGACCGGGATGTCAAGGTCCTCAAGCACACCAGAATACCTCTTGTTTGAGTTCGTTGGAACTCCCGTCGTGGCCTAGAGTTCACCTGGGAACGAGAAGACCAAATGAAACTCAAGTACCCCCAATTGTTCGCAAACAGTACAACCACTACTGAGGCTGAAGCTACTGCTGAATTTCGGGACGACATTCCAAACCAACGGGGGAAGGATGTGACACCCCAGGAAAACCGGGAAAACCATGCAACTTAACTAGCTTCCTCAGTGAGTACGTACCAAATTTCGGGACGAAATTTCTTTCAACTTGGGGATAATGTGACAACTCATAATTCGAACCTATCTTTGTGTTTGATGTAACGTATGTGAACTTTGTGTAATTATCTGATATGTTGGTTTAATGAATGTTTACGAGACATTATGTTTGCATTATGTGAATTTATGTAATTCGAGCCGCACAACATCCGTCCAATCGCACAAGTCAGTTGGGCCGCACAACTCGTTCCTTGTCATAGACATCCCTCGGCCCAATCTTGCACTCATTGTATTCGAAACCAATGGGCAGCCCAACTAAGGGTTCGGCCCACTCCCTTTTATACGCATACAAGCACTCGTGTGTAGGTTGCTTCTCATTTTGTTACAAAACTAGAACACACATCAAACCCTAAAGCTCCCTCTCCTCTCTTGGAAACCCGACGGCAGCCCCCCCCCCACTCGAAGCCCTTCACGTCAGTTCAATCAACCTACTCGAACATCACGGTTAGTTGTTAGTTTGTTATAATGCACGGCTTTGTGATTGCTAGGATCCTATATGTAAACTAGGGTTTCATGCTAGTAGATATATTGATGGAAATTATGATTACGAGTTGGAGGTATATGTTCGATTTTAATATAGGTAGATAATGGAACTGTTTTGTTGATGGATGTTATGTATTTGATCGTAATGCAATTGATAAGATTTGATGTCTTTGTATTTTGGCTCACATGTGTGATACATTGATAACGTTTGATAATTGTATGGTGCTAAGGAGGGTCAAGGATCGAATACATGTTAATCGGCTGAGGTGTGATTGGATTAGGATGATTAGTGTGTTTTGTCAAAAGTTGTTGCATGTTAAATTTTGGTGTTAACTCTACCATTGATTCGTTGATGATGATGATGAGTAGCTATGATATTACGGTTCATGTGAATTCATGATAATTGCTTGATTTGATCGAATAACTGTTAATTGGAAACTGTTAGAATTAATCTTGCAAAATAAAAGGAAACAAGTTAATTGCACAATTTTAGGAAACATGTAACCGATCACACAAGTCTCTAGATCGCACAAGACGTTCCGGTCACATAAGACAACACGCACAAGGGAATCGCACAAACTAATTAAACTAGGGTACCTTGATTAAAGCATCTTGTACGACCTCATTAAGCATTGTCGTACAACACCTTGTGGATTGCACAAGATTGTGCTGATCGCACAAGATGTTGGGCCGCCCAACGTAATTTATTATGATAAGCAGATGGGCCGATCAGCCCAAATTTGATCGCACAAGTCTAACCAAGACGCACAAGGCCAATGGTTGTTATTAATTGGGCCGAAGGTTCGATGGGCCTCCATACTGAATCATCTAAGTCGCACAAGTTCGAGAATGTTATGTTTTGACTGTTAACATGAAATTATGTGCTTGCCATGATCTATACGTGTTCGTAACCTGTTAGTTATGTGTAAACTTATGTGCATTACTTGAAACCAAAACCTGACTTGTATGGTAACCATGTTAGGACGTGGTTGACCACTTATAACTCAAGTAACCATTTCGTGTATCTTCCGAGCAAACCAAGGTGAGTTCACACTTCCAAGGCATGGGATTCCCGGAGGGGTTGGGAATGGGATTGATAGTTGTGATAGACTTGTACGTTCGCCACAACTAGACTACTTACCACTGTCCTCGGGTTGTGAAGGGCACTTACGTAAAACCTACGTAAACTCGTGCATACTACTGTCCTTGGTTTAAGAAGGGCACTTACGTAAAACCTACGTAAATCTCACATGTACTACTGTCCTCGGGTTAAGAAGGGCACTTACGTAAAACCTACGTAAACCTAGTACGTACCTCTGTTCTCAGATTGGGAAGAACCCTTACGTAAAACCTACGTAAACTCATACTGGTACAACTAGTCTAGTGTATACGACATGGGAAGCCCCCACTAACTGAACATACAACCGGCTTAGTTAAAAACGCAAAGTTATGCAACTAGCTTACTATTACTGAAACAAATCCATTGACTGCACAATCAACTGTGAACTCGCTCAACTAGTTGTTGACTCTCTGTTACATGCCTTGCAGGTCAATATGTATTCTTGGAGCTTGCACTAGGAGGCGCAGTCGTTGTGGACATGGATTGTGGATGTCATGTTAAACATTTATGACATTTCAAACTTATTACTTATGTTGGGTTTTACATTTATGCTTCCGCTACACACTTGATTATGTTTGGTTTTTGAACACCTTTCGTATTGATGAATGACTTATACCTAATTTTTAGAATGTTCAATATGATTGGTGGCTTGATCCTGGTCATGTCACGCCCCCATGCGGTGATACTCCGCGTGTGGATTTTGGGGGTGTGACAAATGTTCTTTTGGTATGGAAGAGGGAAAGTTCTTGGGTTTCGTAGTCACAAATGGCGGCATTAAAGTTAATCCAGAAAAAGTACAAGCCATAGAGCGGATGCCGTCACCAAGAACAATCAATGAAATGCAGTGATTGGCCGGCCGCCTAGCCACGCTTAATCGATTTCTATCAAACCATGCCGCAAAGTCATATCCTTTTATCAGCACCCTGCACAACTGCGTAAAAAAGCAAGATTTCAAGTGGACGCCTGAAGCAGAAACCGCATTTCAGCAGATGAAAGAATGTTTGATAAAGCTCCCTACTCTGACCGCGCCGTTTGAAAAAGAACCACTCATACTGTACTTATCTTCTTCGGATAAGGTATTAGGGTCGGTGCTGCTTGTGGAAAGAAACAGAGTGCAGATTCCAATTTATTACGTCATTAGGGTGCTTACCGATCCAGAAATGAGATATTCAACAATGGAAAAGTTGGTACTTGCGCTGCTCCATGCTTCTAGAAGGCTGCGCAGATACTTTACAGGGCACGTGATCACGGTACTCACCAACTTTCACATCGGCACAATATTACAAAAACTGGAGACGTCTGGGCGGTTAGCAAAGTGGGCGATTGAGCTAGGGGCCACAACATTTTGTACAGTCCACACCCAGCCATCAAGGGTCAAGTTCTAGCGGACTTCGTCATAGAAGTCCCAGCAGATAAAATCAAGGATTGTGAGATTGTTGAGACTCCCGTAAAAGACACGTCAAATTGGTTATGGTTGTTGTACACTATTGGGGCCTCAAACGAGGATGGCGCAGGAGCTGGATTGCGCCTCGTTAGCCCAAAGAAACATGAATTTACATACGCCATCAAGTTGGATTTCAAGAACACCAACAATGAGGCAGAATATGAGGCATTCTTGGCAGGCTTGTGCCTCGCCATAAAAATGGGAGCTCAAAATCTACAAGCACACGTCGATTCGCTTTTGATCGCCAGCCAAATCAACGGAATTTATGATGCAAAAGGCGAAGTTATGGCCTTGTATTTGGACCAGGCGAAAGAATTACTCCAACAATTCCAGTCATACAAAGTAGTTCACATCAGTCGTTCAGAAAACAAACCAGCAGATGCCTTGAGCAAGCTTGCTTCAACCTCTTTCCAACATCTTGCCAAGGATGTACGGATTGAAGTACTCAAAAACCCGTCAATTCTGCTGCGACAAGTGAATGTGATCGAGATAGGGCAGCCATCTTAGATAACTCCTATAATCCAGTATTTGCAAGAAGGAAGACTCCCTGAAAATAAAGCAGAGGCAAGGAAGATCCAGAACAAGGCCTTGCATTATGAGATGAATGGCAGTATTTTGTACCGAAAATCCTTCTTGGGGCCACTATTGCGCTGCGTGGACCCCCAAGACGCGAATTACTTGATCAGGGATATTCACGAAGGGATCTACGGCATCCATACAGGCCCGCGCATGGTTGTTGCGAAGATTATGAATGTTGGATACTACTGGCCAGGGATGCATGTTGACGCTCTAAAGGAGTTGCGCAAATGCGACTCATGTCAAAGACACTCTCCGAAAACCCTGCGCCCGAATAATGATCTCATCCACGTATCCACTGCTTGGCCTTTCCAGCAGTGGGGAATTGATATGGTGGGACCTTTCCCTGATGCTCTGGGAGCTGTGAAGTTCATAATCGTTGTCGTGGATTATTTCACCAAGTGGGTGGAAGCCAGAGCACTCGCATCAACAACTGCATTGATGGTGCGCAAGTTCATCTGGGAACACATCATTTGCAGGTTTGGCCTCCCACTTAAAATTGTAATGGATAACGGCACCAACTTTGCTTCCGAAGACCTTCAAAAGTGGATGAAAGAGATGAATATCGAACACACTTTCTCATATGTTGTGCACCCTCAAGGCAACGGACAAGTCAAAAGTGTGAACAAGAGTATCGTCGAAGGGATAAAAGCCCGCCTGGGCACTAAGAGAAGAGGCTGGGTAGATGAGCTCCCAAGCATCCAGTGGGCTCATCGAACAATGCTGAAAACAAGCAATGGCGATACCCCTTTCAGCCTAGTCTATGGCTCAGAGGTGGTTATCCCAGCTAAAATCAGCCTGCCCTCGCCACGCTTGACAGCAGTCAACACTATCGATAACGAGGCAGAACGTCGTCTTGACTTGGATCTGCTGGAGGAAAGGCGCGAAATTGCGCGAATTAAAGAAGCCAAGTACAAGACACAACTGGAAAGGTATTACAATGCAAGAGTGCGCATTTGTACCTTCACTCCAGGAGAATATGTCTTCAGACACAATGAAGCTTCAAATGCTGAACGCCCAGGAAAGCTAGCACCCAAATGGGAAGGCCCGTACTTAATACACGAGGTGCTAGGGAAAGGGGCTTTCAAGTTACGCACTATGGATGGATACATCATCCCGTGCACGTGGAACGCACAACAACTTCGCAAGTGCTATATGTAACTACTCTTGGCCTCGCGCCCTTACTCTCTCATGTTAGCCTCGTGCCTTTTTAATTTCCTATGTTGGCTAAACGCCCTACTTGCATGCAATGTATGTTGGCCAAACCGCCTGTTTCTTAATGAATGAAAGCATATGCCTTATGTTTTCTTTTATCATGATGACTTCAACGTTACAAATGCGCGAGACACTTCAGTAAATTACGAGCACTTGAGTTACGCCTCCAAGGTACTCCGCGAACACAGCGCGAGACCGGGCAATTACACTCGCACAAGAGCCACACTTACATTTATTCGCGCTAACTTAACCAAAATTTCTAACAACAGTGCAATAATTGTAACTAGGCAAAGGATAAGGATTACATTAAACGAGCACAACCGCGCAATAATTACATGGTAAATTGACAAAACACCATCAGTTAAAAGCAACAGAAGCACAACTGCGCAACCAGTTACATCTAACACTTAAAAACAAACTACAAGGCACAAAAGCCTATCAAATCTATTCATTCATGACCGTCACCATCATCGTCATGTTTGTTGTCATCATATTGGTCACCATCACCATCACCATCATTGCCCGCCTGGTCCTCCTCATCAGATAATTCAACCGTTTCTGGTGGGTCCAGAATGGCCTTAAGACGCTAGCACCAGTCGTCATGCTCTAGAGCCTTTGCGACCAAGTCCATCACAGGCAGTGATAAGTGATCATAAGCATTTTCAGCGTGAGCCAACTCGGCATCAGCTTCATTAGTCACTGAGCAATGACTAGTGTCAAACTCTTGCCCAAACACCTCTTCAACATGATGCATGCATTCAAGATAACCTCCACGATGACCAACCGTGGAGAAGCATCTATAAGAGCAGCAACAACTCCATCTAGTTCGCCAGCATTTAAAATGGAGTTGGCCATCTACAAAAGAATCAAATGAGAAATTGGTTCTAACAAATAAAGCCTAAGTTAAGGAAGAAAACAATACCAGGACTACTCCTCTGCCACGCATCCATTCAGCTTCGGAGACCAGCGTGTCAACAATGCCTTGAGCCTCAGAATAGTTATTTTGAGCCACATTAAGGGCAGCAAAGCTTATTGCATGCGCTTCCTCAGCAGAAGCAGCCTTTCCTGTCATACCCCCAAAATCCACACGCGGAGTATCACCGCCTGGAGGCGTGACTGACCAGGATCACGCCACCAATCATATAGAACAATGTAAATAGTAAAAGTAAATGTAATTAAACCAAACTCATCCATATGAAAGGTGTTCCAAAACATAGGTATAAATTCAACGTTTAGCGGAAGCAGATGAGTAAAAGCCCAACATAAATAAAGTATGTAATGTCATAATGTTCAATCAAAGCATTCACGATCCTTGTCCACAACAACCGCGCCTCCCCATGCAAGATACATGTATACCTAACGACCTGCAAGGCATGTAACAGAGAGTCAACAACTAGTTGAGCGAGTTCACAGAAAGTAAGTTCGTAATAGTAAGTTCGTATGTAATGTGTGGCTTTACTGGGCCGATAGTATGTTCTATTGGTGGGGGCTTCCCATGTTTGCATATACACTAGACTATTCGTAACCATAAGTGTTCTTCTTAACCCGAGAACAGTAGTACGTACGAGCTTTACGTAGGATTTACGTAAGTGTCCTTCTTTACCCGAGGACAGTAGTAAGCGTGGGTTTACGTAGGTTTTACGTAAGTGTCCTTCCTGACTCCGGAAGACAGTAGCATGTGTGAGTTTACGTAGGTTTTACGTAAGTGTCCTTCCTGACTCCGGAAGACAGTAGTATGTACTTGTTTACGTAGGTTTTACGTAAGTGTCCTGCTTAACCCGAGGACCATGGTAGATAGTCTAGTAACCGTGTAAATACGAGAAATCGTTCAATTCCATCATTCAACCCATTCCCAATCCCCAGGAGTCCCATGCCTTGGAAAAGAGTGCGAGCTCACCTCGGTTTGCTCGGTATGCTTAATTATTCGTTTATTGTTGGACACCCACACCCTAATATAGTTCCAATGATAATTAGTTTCATTTGCACAAAACCACACATTCTTTGTACACACTTCACAAGTAACAAACAACAATCGCGTATATCATTACTCATGTTACATCTATTGTTCGAGTCATAAGAATACCCACATCACACATTCATAATTCTAGTTGTCACATATTAACAGTTCAACAAACACCCAAGTATTCATACGAGTACATATATATAGCACACACAAGCATTTGAGTAACAAATCCGATTCATATTATATTAGACTACACTATTCGGGCAGCCCCTATTGATGTTGGGCCGATATCATCAATCCAGCCAAGTGGGCTGGCCCTGTGCCACCCACAACCGAATACTACCCAAGGTACAAAATGTGCAATCTATATGATACCCACATTTCCTATACTAGTTACATACATGTTCTTGGCCCATTATTTAAATCAGTTGATATTACCCGGTCCAGCTGCATTACATGGCCCAAAGGGAACTAATCTGTTTCAACCTAGTTTATCAAACAACATTAGAAAACATAAACACATGGCATAGATATTTACCAACCTGACTAATTTATTACCCCCTCTAGGTATCAAGTATCAACAATATACAAAACGATTAATAGCTTAACAGTCCAAAAAAACCCTCCTATAAGCATTCGGTCCAATAGCAATCAAAAGCACTTTCAATATTTCCATATTAAAAGGTATCTGACATACAATTTATGTTTTTAATCGGTCCAATCAGATTCAATTTCATTCTTTCAATACATGAAATAAACTCTTATTGGACACCATAGACCATCTCGATTTCACTGTTAGGCAACCTCCAAAATTCTGTTTATCAAATGATATTATTGGACCACCATACTTAACACTATCATCACATGAAAAACAATCATTAATGTTTGATCTGATCACACATATTGTAGGATCGGTTTTGACGCCGTTCGATTGCGTAACGAACGTTTCACGTGCGGAATCCGTGAACGTACGTGACCGAACACACAATAATGTACTAGTAACGTGAATTTATTGAATGATATGACAAATCCGGTGCAAAATTCACGATTACAACTACTTTCTCTCTCTAGACTTTCTCTCTCTAGAAGTCTTCCAAGTCTTCTCCTAAATCTTCCCGAAAATCTCACTAACTCATGACATAAACTCCTATTTATAGGTCAAGGCATTTTAATGTGATTTCTCATTAATTACAAGTTTGCCACCTTGCCTTTTAACTAGATATGACATTTATAAAGACTTGATTTCTTTGTTATCTCGCTACGGCTCGGTTTGACGAAGGCGATAGACAATAAATGCATCAACAATGTCCCCCTTGGATATTGCCGTAGTCAATCCGTGGTGAAACTCGTAGCGACTTGTCTTTCTCTATCTCTAAAACTCGAACAAAGATGTAGTCGACAGAAAACTGCACTAACAAACTCCCCCTTGGATGTTGACAGAATCTTTAGTGAGAGTCTTCAAATACTCTTGCTCGAACAGAATCCCGTTGGATCTGTCTTCAGCTTCTGTTGCTCTCTTTCTTCAGATTCTTCCGGCTCCCCCTTTCGTCAAGCTACCGTTCTTTTGGGATCGACACCTTGCTTTCCGAATACAAGCTCCTTTTGCGTTGAGCTCGTCTTCAGACTCCCCCTTAGACTCAGCTGTCGGGATCGTAGTCTGGCTTTTCGTAGCAACAAATTCGAAACTTGCACATCTCAACCTCTCAATTACAAATCAATAAAGTTGTGATTCAACTTAATGAATCAACTAAACATTTGAGGATCTTTTACATATTTAAAAACTTTTCAAAATTTGAAACAATCTAATTTCTGATTCAATTTACTGAATCATCTTAAACATTTCAAATCAATTAACCAAACCATCTGTTCATCATGTTTAGCCTTTGAGATTTTGAATATCATCTTTTCACCATCAGTTGTCGAAAATCTTTTTGGATTTTTCAAAATAAGAAACATAAATGCAAAGACAGAAATTAAATGCAGAAAAGAAATATGTACAAACATATTTTTGTGAGTTTGTACAAGAGCATCATATCAGTTTTGAGACAAATCACTAACACCATTAAGTTTTGAACATTGTAAGCTCTAAACAATTTACCTAGATTGTAAGTTATATCTTTACACAAAGTTTAACTGTTTCGAGATACAAGATTAATGTTTTAGATACTTAAACTTATTCGAGTGTCCCATCACTTAAATATACTCCCGTATCCAGATTCAAATATTCAATCTTACAAACTTAATTGAATGTCCCATTTCAGAATATACTCCCCTATCCAGATCTCAATATTCAGAATTACATGTAAGTATACTAAGATGATATCTGAAAAGGGTTAGATTTGAAATCATGAGAGCTCAGGTCAAAACTACCGTTCAGCAGAGAGATCATGATTTGTGTCCCCTTTAGAGGATCTTTTTACAACAACAAGAATGATCAATTTTATTGTCTCATTTTGCTGAGGGCTTATGCTATGTTTCAAGCATTTGCAGCAAGTATTATCCAAGGACTAGGTCAGAACTTCCATTCAGCAGAAGTCCCGGGATAATACCCCAGATATCACTGAGTATAAACAAACCTAGTATTTCAGAAAGAGAAACCTTTCAAACGAGATTTCGGGGGTTACCCATATATCCGTGAAATGTTACCCACAAAATAAGAAAGTTTGACATCTTATAGAATCTTTCAAACGAGATTTCGAGGGTTACCCATATATCCAAGAGATGTTCCCCACGAGATAAGCAAGTTTGACGGTTTATGTTTATATCTCGAAAACAATCTACTAAATGTGTAAAATTTTACTAACAAATCCATAATAAAATTGTTTATCACATTTAACATTCCATATCTTTAGCGTGCTGTGATAGTCTACTGATGTACTACCATCTCCTCTTTTTTACAACAAAACTCGTTTTTGACTTTTTCAATGTTTTTCACATTTTCAAATTTTCTAATTTTTTTTAAATTTTTCTCCCCCTAAAATCAAAATATGTTTCAATTTTGATTTTCTAAGAAAATTTGAAAACAAACTGTACAGATAAAGTGACAACATGATATCGAATCGCTTCAATTCTCCATCCTCTTGGCATAAACAATCAGGACTCCCCCTCACAACAAACTATTTTCCCATTATGATTTCAAAACACTTAAGTTTGTTTTAATCAAAATGGTTTTTCCTGAAAATTAGTTTTGTGTGTTGTTTCATAAACATGGGGTTTCATCACCTTGTTCTTCTTTAATCACTTGTAGGAAAGATGAATTAAGTACAACTTAATGTCCCCGATTTATCTTTTGAAAGGCAAAAAATCACCAGAGTGAAATTTCTCAAGAAATGTGCCGATTCATGTTCCACTCTTACCAACCTGGGAACTCCGGCAAGTCAGGTATTTCATTTAAACAGTTTCACCCAAGCCTGACTGTCCTTGGGTGATTTTGAATTCTTGTTCAACAATGGTGGAAAGTTTGTATCATCCATTGTTAAACCTGAATTCTCAGATTTTACCTCAATAACTGGCTCTTCTGGTTTTGACGAACCAGAATCATTGCCTGAATGTGGCTTGTCTGACTTTGATGAGCCAGATTCATCGCCGACACGTGGCTCCTTTGTTTTCAAAGAAACAGATTCATTGCCACCAAATGTTACCTTCTTCTTTATCTCCTCTTTTGTCCTCAGATTTGCATCTGATGAATTCATCTTGCTTGGATTTGCAGACGAGGGAGTTGTTCATCAGCACTCTTATTCGATCTGTCGGGTGAACCCGAGGACAAAATCTTCTCCAGATATTCTCTGGCCTTCTTCCTGTTCTTTCGCAGTTTGTCTTTTTTGTCACACCCCCAAAATCCACCCGCGGAGTACCACCGCTAGGAGGCGTGACATGACCAGGATCAAGCCATCAATCATATTGAACATAGCATAATATAAATAATATAGTTTGTAAAACCCAAATCAATACGACTGATGTTCCAAACCAAACATAGAATCAATAGTGGAAGCGTAATAATAAAATCCAAAGTAAAGTATTAAGTTCAATTGTTTAACATAACGCCTACGATCCGAATCCCACAACGACCCGCTCCTCCAGTGCAAGCTCCATAAGTACCTAAGGTCCTGCAAGGCATGCAGCAGAGAGTCAACAACTAGTTGAGCGCGTTCACAGTTAACAGTTCAGTAATAGTATGGTATGAGTAATAGTATGTTCGTTCGTTTATAACATATATCGTATTTCCATCGCGGCCTCCCAGGCAGGTATGCGAAGATATTAGGGGATAACTATCCCAAGTATTCTAGACTAGGTTTATTAGTATCGCGGCCTACCAGGCAGGTGTGCGAAGATGTTAGTATGTTTAGTTCGCGGCCTTCCAAAGGCAGGTGTGCGAAGTCAGTCATAATATCGCGGCCAACCCTTGGCAGGTGTGCGAAGATCAGTTCATTAAGTGTTACTAGTCTAGTCGGTTTGTATTCGATAGGTTCTATCATCTAAGTATACACAATAATCCATCAACCCCATTCCCACCCGGGAACCCATGCCTTGGCTGTGTGAACTCACCTTGGTTTGCTCGGTATGCTAAGTAGGTGCTCAAAGTAAATCAATCACGTCCTAGAGTATGCACGTATACAATCAGTTTGAATTCATACAGTTCACGTATAAGCATGATCAATGATTACCAAGTAGTACACATCACTAATCAACATCACACAAGTCATGCATAGTGTTTAACATCAGTTAGTTAACTCAGTTAACACTTAACAGAATTACATCAGTTTACTGTGCAGGTTATCCAGGTTGGCGAAACACAGGTATTGGCGAAACACATGTCCGACGAAACACATGTTTCGTCAACTACCCCCCTTTGGCGAATCAAACTTCTATTTCGTTGATTACTCTTGGCGAAACAAAAATCCTGTTTCGTCAAGAGTTCCCTTTCGTCAAGCATTCACATTCGTCAACATTCTATTACGTCAACATCCTAATTCGCCAAACCTTCTGATTCGTTAAGCAGCAGTTACGTCCACACGTCAGTTACGCAATCATCACAGAAAACCCTAATCATTCTAACAGCCGTTATCATCGTGAAGCCATACAATCGTTAATCACATAGTCATCATTTAATCATCATACAATAATCATTACCTAGAAATATACGGAATCATTATCATATAGAAATCGATCAATACCGCACATCATCATTCGTTTAACACATAATCAGCAGGATATAACTATGTACCGATTCATAACATGTAACGCGTATTCATTCCGTATATATCAATAAGTTTTGCAACACTAAATCAACACTATAGACCATAGCCTAGTCAAAACCATCAACCAAACATGAACACGGTCACAATCTAGCATGATTCTTCATGGTTACAAATAAGAACAGTAATGGATGATATAAACAAGCAATCATACATAGAAACAACTAACCGAAAAGAATCAAGGAAGCAACTAGATCGGTTCTTGGCTTCGGGTATGCGAGATCGCCGTCACAGAGCAAAGGGAGTTCTTAGGGTTTCGGTGGTTTTGTCAAAGTTGTGAAACAGGAGATCGTTTCACGTTTTAAACACGTTTCCATGTTTTGGGCCCGTAATGGGCTTCGGCGAATTTGGGCTTGGCGAAACACCCTGTTTCGTCGAGGTTGGGTTGACGAATCAACCTCTTGTTTCGTCGGGCTTTGGATTGGCGAGATACATGTGATTCGTCGGGTTCGTTCAAGTGCTAAACAATCTAAGTTTTCTAAACAAGCTCATACACGTAACATGTAATAATCACAATACGATTTATATTAACATCAAGTGCATAGTTGCAAGTCAAACAAGTCAAACAATCAAAGTCAATGGTCAAAGTCAATGTGCATTAAATACAAAGTGAAAGTCAAAAGTTCGAGTTGTCACATTATCCCCAACTTAAAAGAAATTTCGTCCCGAAATTTGGTACGCACTCACTGAGGAAGCTAGGTAAGTTGTATCGTTTACTGGTTTGCCTGGGGTGTCACATCATCCCCCCGTTGATTTGGAATTTCGTCCCGAAATTCTGTAGTAGTAGCTTCAGCCTTAGTAGTGGTTGCATTGGTTCCGAATAACTGGGGATACTTTTCTTTCATTTGGTCTTGGCGTTCCCAGGTGTACTCTGGGCCACGTCGGGAGTTCCAACGAACTCGAACAAGAGGGATTCTCTTGTGTTTGAGGACCTTAACATCCCGGTCCGTGATTTCAACTGGTTCCTCGACGAACTGCAACCGCTCGTCGATAGTGAGTTCCTTAAAAGGAATGATAAGGGTCTCATCTGATAGGCACTTCTTCAGATTCGACACGTGAAAGACATTGTGAACTGCCCCGAGTTCAGCTGGTAGGTTCAATCTGTAGGCTACTGGGCCTATTCTTTCTATAATCTCGAATGGTCCGACATATCGCGGATTTAGTTTTCCCCGTTTGCCAAAACGTACCACACCCTTCCAGGGTGAGACTTTAAGTAAAACCCGGTCCCCGACCTGAAACTCCAATGGCTTTTTACGCTTATCCGCGTAGGCTTTCTGACGGTCGCGTGCTGCCGCCATGCGTTGTCGTATCTGTGCAATCTTTTCTGTGGCGTCCACCACAATCTCTGGACCCGTGATCTGACTATCCCCCACCTCTGCCCAACAGAGAGGTGACCGGCATTTACGCCCGTACAATGCCTCGAATGGTGCGGCTTGTATGCTGGTGTGATAACTGTTATTGTATGAGAACTCCACCAAAGGGAGATGCTTTTCCCAGCCGTTGCCGAAATCGATAACGCATGCCCGAAGCATGTCTTCAAGAGTTTGGATCGTTCGCTCAGACTGCCCGTCCGTCTGAGGGTGATAAGCTGTGCTCATGTCTAACCGTGAGCCAAAAGATTTGTGCATCGCTTGCCATAGCTCTGACGTGAATCGTGCATCCCGATCCGAAATGATGGAGATGGGCACCCCGTGCCTTGAAACAACTTCTTTAAGATAGATGTCTGCGAGAGTGGAGAGCTTATCTGTTTCCTTTATAGCTAGGAAGTGTGCAGACTTGGTGAGTCGATCCACGATCACCCATATGGTATCATTCCCACGCTGGGATCTAGGTAAGCCCGTAACAAAATCCATGGAAATTTCTTCCCATTTCCACTGTGGTATCCTGGGTTGTTGAAGTAGACCAGCTGGTTTCTGATATTCAACCTTGACCCTCGCACAGGTCAAGCACTTGCCGACATAAGTCGCGATGTGAGCCTTCATACTAGGCCACCAATATGTTGTTTTGATGTCGTGGTACATTTTATCCGACCCTGGATGTACCGAGTAGCGAGACTTGTGTGCTTCGCCCATCACAAGCTCTCGTAAACACCCCCAAATACGCCCTGTTACATAGTAGGCGCCGTCCTCCTTTTGTTCCATTCGTTGCCTTGAGCCGCGTAAGGCTTCAGCCATGACATTTTCGGGTTTTAAAGCTTCTATCTGAGCAGCTCGAATCTGTGCAGGAAGATTGGACTGAATAGTAAGCTGTAGCGCTCGCACGCGCTTAGGTAGAGTGTTTTTCCGACTGAGGGCGTCAGCCACAACATTGGCCTTGCCTGGATGGTACTTGATGGCGCATTCGTAGTCGTTCAGTAGTTCAACCCATCTTCGTTGACGCATGTTCAAATCCTTTTGCTTAAGAATATGCTCGAGACTCCTGTGATCGGTGTAAATCGTGCACCTGGTACCGTACAGGTAGTGTCGCCATATCTTAAGCGCGAAAACAACAGCTCCCAGCTCTAAATCGTGCGTTGTGTAGTTCCGTTCATGAATCTTGAGTTGCCGCGAAGCGTAGGCTATAACTTTATCCCGCTGCATCAATACACAACCGAGCCCCTGTATCGATGCGTCACAATAGACTACAAAGTCATCCGTGCCCTCTGGCAATGAGAGAATAGGCGCGCTGCAAAGCCTATCCTTTAAGTATTGAAAAGCCGTTTCCTGAGAATCTCCCCAACGGTAGGTGACACCTTTCTGTGTCAGCATAGTGAGCGGCTGCGCGATCTTGGAGAAGTCTTTGATAAACCGTCTGTGGTAACCCGCCAAACCCAAGAATTGGCGTATTTCCGTTGGTGTACGCGGTGCAGGCCAGTTCCTGATCGAATCTACCTTGGATGGATCGACATGAATCCCATCCCTGTTCACCACATGGCCTAAGAAGTGGACTTCACGAAGCCAGAAGTCGCATTTGGAAAACTTGGCGTACAATTGCTCCTTTCGAAGAAGTTCTAGAATCAATCGTAGGTGTTGCTCATGCTCCTCTTGACTCTTGGAGTAAATCAAAATGTCGTCAATAAAGACAATCACAAACTTGTCTAAGTACGGCTTGCACACCCTGTTCATCAGATCCATGAATACAGCAGGCGCGTTCGTTAACCCGAATGGCATGACAAGAAACTCGTAGTGACCGTAGCGAGTTCTGAAAGCGGTTTTAGAGACGTCCTCATCCCGCACTCTCAGCTGATGATACCCTGACCTCAAGTCTATCTTGGAGTAGTAACTCGACCCCTGCAACTGGTCGAATAAGTCGTCTATGCGCGGAAGAGGATAACGGTTCTTCACCGTCACCTTGTTCAGTTCACGGTAGTCGATGCACATCCTGAAAGTGCCATCTTTCTTTTTCACGAAAAGTACTGGAGCTCCCCAAGGCGATGAGCTTGGGCGAATAAAGCCCTTTTCCAAGAGCTCTTGTAGTTGCTTCGACAGTTCTTCCAGTTCGGTTGGAGCTAAACGATACGGTGCGCGGGCTATTGGTGCTGCTCCAGGAGCTAACTCGATCTGGAACTCGACTTGACGATGAGGAGGTAAACCGGGTAAATCTTCAGGAAACACCTGAGGAAAGTCATGTACAATATCCTCCAATTTCTTTTCCTTTGCCGATGCGTCAGTGACAAGTGCCAGAATTGCAGTGTGCCCCTTTCGTAAACATTTTTGCGCCTTTAAGAAAGAGATGATGCCAACCACAGCACCTCTCTTGTCGCCTTGCACTTCGAGAGGTTCCTGACTAGAGCGAGGAATACGAATAACTTTTTCCTTGCATAAGATCTCTGCGTGATGTTGGGATAACCAATCCATACCGATGACGACGTCGAAACTACCCAAAACTATGGGTATAAGATCTATCAAGAAAGTCTGACCAGCTAAAACGATGCTACAACCCTTGATTACATGTGCGGCTTCCACACTTTTACCATTTGCTAACTCTACGTCATGTTTGGTGTTTAGGGGTGTTGGGGTACGTTTTAACAATTTACTCATTTTCAATGACATATAACTTGTAGCAGCACCCGAATCAAATAAGACAGTAACATAAATATCGTCGAGAAGAAACTTACCCATAACCACATTGGGATCATTCACTGCGTCACCCCGACCTAGCACGAACATACGACCACGAGCTTCGTTGCCATTGTTGTTGTTGTTTCCCCCGTTGTTGTTGTTGTTATTGTTCCCGTTGCCCTGGTTGTTGTTGTTGCGATTCTGATTCTGGTTCAGTTGAGGGCAATCACGTTTATAATGGCCTTCAGCCCCACACTGGAAACATCCCCGGTTTCCACGCTGTGGCGGCTGTTGCTGATTCTGTGGCGCTGGCGGTGGGAGTTGCTGGTTCTGATTGACTGGCCGAGAGCTTCTACAATCCTTAGCCTCATGACCCGGCTTGAGGCATCTTTGACAACGTTCCCTGCGACACCTTCCACTGTGGTGTTTGTTGCACCTGTTACACCACGGGTGAATTCCCCGATAACCACTCTGTCCTTGACTGCCCGATGATTGCTGATTCGGACTCTGGTAATCGTTGGTGCGACGCTGCTGTGCTTGAGACTGAGCAGAAACTGATCCCTTGCTGGAATCCCCATCCCACTTTCTTTTGTTCTCGCTGGGCGTGGCAGAAGTAGTAGCAGCTGGAGTAGTAGTAGCAGTAGTGGTAGCACTGATGCGTTTTGGCAGCTTGTTCTGATCAACTGCCTGATCGGTGAGTCGGTGAGCAAGACGCTGAATGTCTTGGATGTTGTTGAGGTTAGCCGATGTCACGTGGCTCTGGATCTCTGGCGCAAGCCCCTTGAGATACAACTCAATGCGTTTAACTGGAGGGTCCACCATCGTTGGACACAAGATAGCCAGTTCGTTTGATCGTTTCGTGTAAGCCTCTATCTCTGACCCCGTCATCTTCAAGTTGTAAAGCTCATTCTCCAGCTTATGAATGTCGTCTCGCGTGCAGTACTCACGCTTAATCAATTCCTTGAAATCCTCCCAAGGTGTGGCGTTAGCAGCTGCCAACCCTAGGATCTGTACTTGCGCGTTCCACCAGGTGAGCGCAATCCCTTCCAACGTGCCAGTGGCATACTTGACCCTGCGAGCCTCAGGGCATTCGCACATTTCAAATACTGACTCTAGTTTCTCAAACCAATGGAGGAGTCCCACTGCCCCCCTCGGTGCCACTGAAAGAATTTGGACGACAGTCCATGAAGTTCTTGAATGTGCAGACAGGCTGCTGTGCGTGCTGACCTATTGTGTACGAATAGGACGAAGTTAAATACGAGAGTTAATGTAGGATCTAAAGATCCTAGTGTGCGACTATACTGCAGGATATACTACCTGCTTGAGCTGCTGCAACTGCCGCAGCAACTTGAGCTTGAACGAGAGCCTCTAGCTGGGCTTGAGTCATGTTAATTCGTCCAGACATGATCTTCATATCAAAGGCAACATAAGTGAGAAAGGTTCGCGAATAGTGCGATGACAGAAGAGTGTAAGCACGTAAGTGTTCTTAAGCAATAACAGGTAGTGAGCAAGAGTAAGGTAAGCATACTACGAGCAAAATTCTAAGCAGTTCTAGTAAGCAGGTAATAAACATAAACCTTATTACCTAGGATGTCGAGTCTTGCACGTGGAGCGAAGCGTCGTTGTGGATCGTTGAGAGCACTGTTCTGGTTATAGTCCGGTTTTAATAAAAACGTTTTCCCATATTAAAACCAAGTTCTCTATAACCAATGGCTCTGATACCAATCTGTCACACCCCCAAAATCCACCCGCGGAGTACCACCGCTAGGAGGCGTGACATGACCAGGATCAAGCCATCAATCATATTGAACATAGCATAATATAAATAATATAGTTTGTAAAACCCAAATCAATACGACTGATGTTCCAAACCAAACATAGAATCAATAGCGGAAGCGTAATAATAAAATCCAAAGTAAAGTATTAAGTTCAATTGTTTAACATAACGCCTACGATCCGAATCCCACAACGACCCGCTCCTCCAGTGCAAGCTCCATAAGTACCTAAGGTCCTGCAAGGCATGCAGCAGAGAGTCAACAACTAGTTGAGCGCGTTCACAGTTAACAGTTCAGTAATAGTATGGTATGAGTAATAGTATGTTCGTTCGTTTATAACATATATCGTATTTCCATCGCGGCCTCCCAGGCAGGTATGCGAAGATATTAGGGGATAACTATCCCAAGTATTCTAGACTAGGTTTATTAGTATCGCGGCCTACCAGGCAGGTGTGCGAAGATGTTAGTATGTTTAGTTCGCGGCCTTCCAAAGGCAGGTGTGCGAAGTCAGTCATAATATCGCGGCCAACCCTTGGCAGGTGTGCGAAGATCAGTTCATTAAGTGTTACTAGTCTAGTCGGTTTGTATTCGATAGGTTCTATCATCTAAGTATACACAATAATCCATCAACCCCATTCCCACCCGGGAACCCATGCCTTGGCTGTGTGAACTCACCTTGGTTTGCTCGGTATGCTAAGTAGGTGCTCAAAGTAAATCAATCACGTCCTAGAGTATGCACGTATACAATCAGTTTGAATTCATACAGTTCACGTATAAGCATGATCAATGATTACCAAGTAGTACACATCACTAGTCAACATCACACAAGTCATGCATAGTGTTTAACATCAGTTAGTTAACTCAGTTAACACTTAACAGAATTACATCAGTTTACTGTGCAGGTTATCCAGGTTGGCGAAACACAGGTATTGGCGAAACACATGTCCGACGAAACACATGTTTCGTCAACTACCCCCCTTTGGCGAATCAAACTTCTATTTCGTTGATTACTCTTGGCGAAACAAAAATCCTGTTTCGTCAAGAGTTCCCTTTCGTCAAGCATTCACATTCGCAACATTCTATTACGTCAACATCCTAATTCGCCAAACCTTCTGATTCGTTAAGCAGCAGTTACGTCCACACGTCAGTTACGCAATCATCACAGAAAACCCTAATCATTCTAACAGTCGTTATCATCGTGCAGCCATACAATCGTTAATCACATAGTCATCATTTAATCATCATACAATAATCATTACCCAGAAATATACGGAATCATTATCATATAGAAATCGATCAATACCGCACATCATCATTCGTTTAACACATAATCAGCAGGATATAACTATGTACCGATTCATAACATGTAACGCGTATTCATTCCGTATATATCAATAAGTTTTGCAACACTAAATCAACACTATATGTCACACCCTCAAAATCCACACGCGGAGTATTACCGCGAGGCGTGTGACGACCAGGATCTTAGCCACTAATTATTTTGAACGGATTAGTTATTGCTATAAACATTAGGATATTTAGTGACCTAATTTAAATTTTTCAAAACAGAGTTTAAGTTCACAGCGGAAAGGGGAAGAAAACGCATCGTAATTGAAACCACAAGTTTATTAACATGTTACTTACAAACCACGCACTCCATCCGATTGCAACGTCCGTCCAAAGCTGTATCGAGCAACCTGCAAAGCATGCAGTAGAGTGTCAACATAACGTTGGCGAGTTCACGTGTTTGTAGTTTTCCAGTTTTAATTCCAAAAACTTGTTTTAACCAGTTAATTTACCCGTTTATACATGCCATGGGGAGCTACCCCATAAGTAAGCGACTAAACTGTTTTTCCAATACCGAACACTAGGTAACCGTTGCGTTTCCGCAGGATGCCCCGATGTCAATGTTCTATCATCATTGACAGATGCCTGAGTACATTAGTTCACGACCGATCCCATACCATGGCACGGTGTGAGGTTGGTAAGACCTAATAGAGCTATCAACTAATAACCCGTTCGCCTGGCCCCGGCGACTAATCGGTATTATGTAGTAGGGACTTAAGTGATAGAGTTTCGTTTAGTGTTGCTCGTTGCATTTCCGTATAAACAGTAATTAACTAAAAGTTCCCAGTAACAAGGGAAGAAAAGTAAGTTTGTATCCCTCACCGGGGATAATGTTGTTACCCGTATCCCACACAAGGAGATAGAAATACCGCATCCCTCATAAGGAGATAGTAAGCAATTCCAAACCAGGAAAAGTTGTTTCGTTCCGTTTCCCAACCACCGGGAATGCATGCTTTAAGTAAAAAGTAGTGAACTCACCTTTGCTTTGCTCGGTAGTCAATTTACTTGTGTTACGTTAGTCAACCATACCCTATTATGGTTATTAAATATTTATTAGGTTCGTATGCAAGTAATGTCACGCACAAACTACACGTACCTAACACATAACACGTAAGTCACACTAGCATATACGTTATTGGGCCTATCCTAACATATGAGCAGTTAAACACTAGCAGCACATAGTCCAGTTAAGCAATGGCGAATAACACACAGTCCAAAACAGGTTATCACATAGTGCGGCCCAATAACGGAGTCAAACAGCCCAGTCGAAACTAGGTAGTCTCGACTCGAGACCAAGAGATGTCGAGTCGCAACCAGGAGATTCCGAGTCGCAATCTAAGTGGTCTCGAGTCATGCACTTCTGAGTCGCTACTTTGAGGTCTCGAGTCAGGCTTGAGTCGAGATCAGAAGGTCTCGAGTCGCATCCATGACGGTCTCGAGTCCTTTCATGTGAAGTGCCTGGTTTTCGGGTTGCCAACATAATGGTCTCGAGTCGCAACCGTAGGTTCTGACTCGCAACCAGTGCTGACGTTTCTAGAATCCTTATGCAAATTGGTACTATCCAATCAAATTTCCTTAACATGCTCTACCATATCGTACGGTCATCAAATCAGATCAAAAACAAAAATTTCAAATATCCATAGCACATCATGTTCATAAATCAAAACAGATCCAATTCATATCTAATACAATGCTTAAGATACCAAAATGATTTATATCATATTATGCAGGCTTTTACATCTATTCATATTGACAGCAGAATTGAGAAAATCATACAAGTCACAGCTTCCATTTAACATGAATAATCTCTCAATATTCTACTGTTTGGATATTGCCATAAATTACTCATCAATAATCATTTATCTATAACATTATTTCATTAATCGATCCTGTTTCAGTTTGGCCATCGGGTGTGCACAAAAATCCGAAATTAAAGCTCATATTTAAGTCCTAACCTAACAAATCAACAACCAAGTCTATAACCATTATTTCAAAAATAAACAAGTTCGTTGCCATCATTCCATTAAACCCCCTATTATCAACATATGTATCAACACATATTTAAAACTTTAACCTAAACAATCATTTGTATCTAGAACAGCTTATGAAAAACATTTTAAAACATGCTTCTACATCTTAATTACACTAGCTTAGTCCACAAGTATGCACAAGGTCAAGAACCACAAGAGATACCAATAATAATTACATGCTATCCTAGAATCACAAAATGCAGATTATTACAACATACTGACCGAGTGATTATGGCGTTTGCTGTCCTTGCTCCGGACCTGAATTGGAGTTTTATTTGAAGCATGTTGTACAAACCAGACCCAAACCACGACAACTTCCACAGCGCCACCGCTGCTGCCGTAGGTTCCGCCGTCCATTGTCGCCTCCGTGGTCGATATTTTCGGCAGCTACAGCCGCCGTCAGCCACCACTGGTTTCTTCATCGATCAGACAGAGGTGAAGGGGTAAGTGTGCGATGCAGTGTTTTGTCGGAGGAGGAAGGTGGAGGTTGGAGAGGTGCTGGTCGGAGAACAAGGGTGCCGGTCGGAGTTCCGAGCTCCGGTTAACCGGAGATAGAGAGAGAGAGAAGGGTGAAGGTGAATGTTCTGCTTATGTGTGTGGCTGAGACAAAATGAAATAGGGTTTGGGGTGTTTTATAGTGTAGGGTTTCTAGGTCATTTGGGTTGGGCCTAGCCCAAGTGCGTGGATCCGCCTAATACTAGGTGTCGCTAAGCCCGAATGCTCGGTTTAAGTCACGAACAAAATACGGTCAACAACCATTCAAGCGTTCGATAAGTTATTAACTTTTGATTCGGGTCACCCGTTAAACTAATCGTTTTTTTTTTTTTTTTTTTTTTTTGTCGCGGATCATTAATATTAATAACGATAATAATAATAATATAAATAATAATAATAATAATAATAATAATAATAATAATAATAATAATCATAGTAGTAATAATAATAAATGTACGTATTCCCAAAATACCCTTCTCTGGACAACGAGAGTAACAAGCTCGTCTCACGACGATCAGGATCAAGGGTTTGAGTTGTCACACTATAGACCATAGCCTAGTCAAAACCATCAACCAAACATGAACACGGTCACAATCTAGCATGATTCTTCATGGTTACAAATAAGAACAGTAATGGATGATATAAACAAGCAATCATACATAGAAAACACTAACCGAAAAGAATCAAGGAAGCAACTAGATCGGTTCTTGGCTTCGGGTATGCGAGATCGCCGTCACAGAGCAAAGGGAGTTCTTAGGGTTTCGGTGGTTTTGTCAAAGTTGTGAAACATGAGATCGTTTCACGTTTTAAACACGTTTCCATGTTTTGGGCCCGTAATGGGCTTCGGCGAATTTGGGCTTGGCGAAACACCCTGTTTCGTCGAGGTTGGGTTGACGAATCAACCTCTTGTTTCGTCGGGCTTTGGATTGGCGAGATACATGTGATTCGTCGGGTTCGTTCAAGTGCTAAACAATCTAAGTTTTCTAAACAAGCTCATACACGTAACATGTAATAATCACAATACGATTTATATTAACATCAAGTGCATAGTTGCAAGTCAAACAAGTCAAACAATCAAAGTCAATGGTCAAAGTCAATGTGCATTAAATACAAAGTGAAAGTCAAAAGTTCGAGTTGTCACATTTTTGCCCTTGAGAAAGCTTCACTTTCGTTTCTTGAAATTTAGGTTTTTGGACCTTCTGTTCTTTGACTTTCTGGTCTGAAACTCTCAGTTCCTTGGGCTTGACATTGACTGGTTTCTTTGCCAATTTCTGAGAATTAACCCTCAATCTTTCATTTGATTTCCTTGGGCAATCTCTGGCAATGTGACCTTTAGTTTGACAATTATAGCATCTTCTCGTCTCATAGCTCCAATTCTGGCAGTTAACAGCAATGTGTCCTTGATAGCCACATCGGTAACACACCCTGTTATCGTACCATGTACCACTTTCACACCAAATGCTCAGATCATAGCATTGTTTAGCTTGGTGATACTCTTTCCTCTTCTTGATTGTTGGATTTGTCTTTTGAGCACTGTGATCAAACCTGCACCACATATTACCAACAATTTTTGAGTTTTCATTTTTCAATTTTTGTGCTTTTTGAATGCGATTCGATGATTGATCTGATAAGCTTTTATTTTTGTTTTGAATATTTTTCAACCTTTTAACAATTTGTTTTTGTTCAACAATCTTCTTAACAGGTTTTTGCTTTGAGCATTCACCTATTTCAGTAGATTGCAAAACAGTATTTTTGAATTTTTCTTTTAATTCTAAAAACAATTTTTGTTTTTCAATTTTGTATTTTTATCATCATCAGATTTCTCATCACAATCTTCAACTTTGACATTGTCAAAGTTTGTGACATTGTCAAAGTTTGTGACATTGTCACTTATTGGAATTTCATTGATCGGTTCTGGACAAACATATGATGCAGATGTCACAAAACCTTTCAACTTATTTTCTAACTTAGCAATTTTATGCCGATCACTTTTAGCTTCTTTTTCAAGCTGATTGATTTTAACAAGATGAGAATTTATTGCAATCTGTTTTTCAAGATTATTTTTACCAAAGATATCTTTGTCATCTTCTAAAATCTTTATTTGACTTTGAAAATCTTTTTCGATTTTTACTTTTTCAATTTCTGAATTTTTTATTTGAATTTTCAAAACATTTTCTGAATTTTTAAGATTTTTGTTTTCTAATGTCAAACTCTCTAAAACCCTCAAGAGTTTGGCATTTTCAGATTTCAGATTTTCACAGTTTAAGCACTTCTCTGTCATCTTTTCAGCTTTAGCTTTCTTTTCCACATTGATAGCTGAAATTTCTTTGACCTGCTCCTCTTCCTCTCGAACGATTTCCTCAGATTTGAATTTTGCTTGATCAGCTGCTTCTGCATTACTAATCTTTTGTAGTTCATGTTCTCGCTCTTTAATCTTCTCGATAAACAAGCTCAAATTCACGTCTAAGTATATCTTCTTCAAATCTGACAAATACGTTTTCCACATATCACCCGGTAAAGCTTTTCCCAATTTGTTAACCCATTCCTCATTGGTCTTGGTTATCTTCAATCGCTCCATCTCCCAATACAACTCGACATACCTTTTGATCAACTCTTCAGTTGATTCTCCCTTGATACCTGTAAAATTTTCAAACTTGTTCAGTGTAAGATAAATTTCAGAATCCATCTTCGATAATGAAAAATTCACAAAACCAATTTTCGAATGATACGAAAATTCACACACTTTCAATATCCTTTTCAAAACAAATAAACCAGATGAAGATCCGATTGAGTGATAAAAATCCGGCGACAACAGATTAAGCGTGGATTAGCTCCAGTAAATGTGCGAACTGATGATGATTTTCAACCGACTTGGGTGTTCACAAAATCTCAATTTTCACAAAACCCGCTAAACTATAGTTTCCCAATTTGATTCCACAAGCTAGCAGTCCACTAATCCAAAACCCGTTTACACTCGAAGCCCAAATTCCAAAACACTATCCTCGTCCCAAACTCGAATCTCGGTTCACCTTGAATATCTTGAATCACGAGGATTGATGTGATTTCGCGTGAATGCAAAACGATTAACTTGTGCGGAATGATAATGAACACAAACTTTCAGATTTGTGCGTATGCGTGGACTTCTAGAACCGTGCGGATGGAGCTAATTTCTGCGAATGACGAAAAGCAACTTGTGCGGATCGGTGAGTTAGTGAGTTCGTGCAAATGGACGAAATATGAACCCGAGCGAATGGATCCTGTTTGCGGATGGAATTCTGCTGCTGAAAATAGCGAACAGATCTGCGGTTTGACTAACTCTTTCGAACAGATTTGCGCGAATCAGTTCTGCAAATGTCTTGATTTCAAGCAAGTAAACAGATCTCAGTTCACTTAATGCACAATTTTTCAGCGAACGAATGTTTTAGTGACTGAATCGGAAAGATATGCAATGTTAATTCGTGTGCGATCCCAAATGTCGTAACTACCGTAAGAGTAGCTGACCAATTCTGCAGCAGATTCTGCGCGGACTATTTCAGTAAACACGATAGCTCTACTGTGGCTGTATACCGAGATTATTTTTTTCGAAATAATTTGCGCTCGTGATTCTGCAGATTCTTAATTCCTAACAAACTGAACCAAATTCTGCGACTAATCTTTTCAGCAAATGATCTACGAACTATCAGTGAATGTCAAAATTTCGACGACTGAACCAACTTCAGCTGATGTAATCAGTTCGGATTTATCAAAATTTCAACCATAAATTGTCAAATCAGTCCGAAATCACAGAAACTCAGTCCAAAATCAATTGAAACTCGATTTGAATCTTAAGCGAAAGTGTCCAAAATACACATACGATTCACCGAAATGGTCTGAAACAAACAATCGAAATCAGTAGGCGCATCTGTTTGCAAAATTTTTCATCCTTTTCTCGTTTAACTATTCACAAACTTTGACCCTCCACACTTGACACTTCACAAACAATTAACAGTCTTTGTTTTCCGTTTATTTTCTATTAATAAATCTGTTCCATTTGAAATACTATATTCACCTCAGATCGATCAAATCAGATTTAAAGAAAACCAAAAGAAATTCAACTATACTCTGAATATAGATCTGGTATGAATCGTGATGTATGTTTTTAATGAACTTCAATGAAACAGCTTCACCAAAACATATTGAAACAATAACACACGTTCAATGAAGTATGTGTAAACTTGTTAAAATCACACCAAAACCTTATCACAAATCAACCAAAATGGTCCGATATTCGCCGAAAAAGAACCGGTTTGAACAATTTTCACCGAAAGTAATTAAAACTCAGTCCATAATCGATCGAATTAGTCCGAAACTTATCCGAATCGAAACACGCTATTCTAATTCATTCTTTTTGCACAAACACTAACAGAAAATACTATCTCAATTTCTTTTAAAACATAGCAAACAATCATCAGCAAATTCTATTCAGATCTAAGCAAAACTGTGATTTCGATTTCAATTCAAATTCAACATCAATTAGCTTTGCATATGAACATCATATAACATTCAGATTGTTTTTCAGTCAATTTTGTCTGTCTAACAAGTTCAGGATCCAATGTAAACTTTTCGGAATGTAAAACTTCAAAACGAAAGCAATCGGATTTCACTAATATGAACTGAATTTCACCAAAACTCAACTAAAATCAGTATGGAGTTCATCGAAAACACACTGAAACAGTTTAATATTCACATACGATGCACAGAATAGAGAGATTATGAACAAAATGTGTTCCGAAATTCACCAAATCAGTCTGTAAAACACAATTATAGGACCGATTTTTTTAATACACGAACAATTTCGGACACAATCACATGCACCTACACCCTTTTTAATTGTTGTATTCACTGTGATTTGACCAACACAAAAACTACACCAATTTTTTCTTTTGGTCTTCACATACACATGCCGACAAGATCAGAAAATTTCTTTTCTTTCATTGAACCAAACAAAATACGGTCATGTGTATAATATATTGATTGATTGGGCCGCCCTATTTTTATATTAATTCGACATTTAACTAGTGGGCGGCAACAATTTTTCAAAACAATTTATGATTGGACCTCTATATAGGCCAATCACATGGGCCGTAACTCAAAGTTTAATGGCCTCAAAGATTGGACCGAATAAACTACAAAACTGACAACTTTATATGATCATATGAGCCTTAAAGATGATTGGACCGATTATAACATTCATCACATGCAGCCTGAAACATTCAAAAGAATAACAAACACTTTCCAAACGATAAGTTCAAACGGTGAACCACTTTCAAATGACAATTTAAACGGACGCTATTATTTCAAACGATATAACTTGATTTCAAACGAAAGACTAATATTTCAAACGATAGAACCTAATTTCAAACGGAAGAGGCTGTTTCAAACGACAGTTCAAACGATAGGACCACTTTCAAACGGAACGTGTCATTTTCAAACGGACATATGCTGATTCAAACGGATTTCGGACCAAGAAACGCGAATTTCTCCTAATAGGCTAAGATATAGGACCTGAAACTTTGTAGGGTTGTAATTCAAGGATTTTCGCACAACATACTAAGAAATCAGACGATTTGGACCGTACTTACCCGTTCAATTTGACGAAAAACGGTGAAAAACGTGAAAAATGTGAAAAAGATGAAGAATTTGATGAAATTCAGATCTGAAATCGATGTAATCAGGTACGAATCGATGTGTTTGATCGTGCAATCGAGCTCCTAGCTCTGATACCAATTGTAGGACCGGTTTTGACGCCGTTCGATTGCGTAACGAACGTTTCACGTGCGGAATCCGTGAACGTACGTGACCGAACACACAATAATGTACTAGTAACGTGAATTTATTGAATGATATGACAAATCCGGTGCAAAATTCACGATTACAACTACTTTCTCTCTCTAGACTTTCTCCCTCTAGAAGTCTTCCAAGTCTTCTCCTAACTCTTCCCAAAAATCTCACTAACTCATGACATAAACTCCTATTTATAGGTCAATGCATTTTAATGAGATTTCTCATTAATTACAAGTTTGTCACCTTGCCTTTTAACTAGATATGACATTTATAAAGACTTGATTTCTTCGTTATCTCGCTACGGCTCGGTTTGACGAAGGCGATAGACAATAAATGCATCAACAATCTCCCCCTTGGATATTGCTGTAGTCAATCCGTGGTGAAACTCGTAGCGACTTGTCTTTCTCTCTCTCTAAAACTCGAACAAAGATGTAGTCGACAGACAACTGCACTAACAAACTCCTCCTTGGATGTTGACGGAATCTTTAGTGAGAGTCTTCAAATACTCTTGCTCGAACAGAATCCTGTTGGATCTGTCTTCAGCTTCCGTTGCTCTCTTTCTTCAGATTCTTCCGGCTCCCCCTTTCGTCAAGCTACCGTGCTATTGGGATCGACACCTTGCTTTCCGAATACAAGCTCCTTTTGTGTTGAGCTCGTCTTCAGACTCCCCCTTAGACTCAGCTGTCGGGATCGTAGTCTAGCTTTTCGTAGCAACAAATTCGAAACCTGCACATCTCAACCTCTCTATTACAAACCAATAAAGTTGTGATTCAACTTAGTGAATCAACTAAACATTTGAGGATCTTTTACATATTTAAAAACTTTTCAAAATTTGAAACAATCCAATTTCTGATTCAATTTACTGAATCATCTTAAACATTTCAAATCAATTAACCAAACCATCTGTTCATCATGTTTAGCCTTTGAGATTTTGAATATCAGCTTTTCACCATCAGTTGTCGAAAATCTTTTTGGATTTTTCAAAATAAGAAACATAAATGCAAAGACAGAAATTAAATGCAGAAAAGAAATATGTACAAACATATTTTTGTGAGTTTGTGCAAGAGAATCATATCAGTTTTGAGACAAATCACTAACACCATTAAGTTTTGAACATTGTAAGCTCTAAACAATTTACCTAGATTGTCAGTTATATCTTTACACAAAGTTTAACTGTTTCGAGATACGAGATTAATGTTTTAGATACTTAAACTTATTCGAGTGTCCCATCACTTGAATATACTCCCGTATCCAGATTCAAATATTCAATCTTACAAACTTAATTGAGTGTCGCATTTCAGAATATACTCCTGTATCCAGATCTCAATATTCAGAATTACAGGTAAGTATACTAAGATGATATCTATAAAGGGTTAGACTTGAAATCATGAGAGCTCAGGTCAGAACTACCGTTCAGCAAAGAGATCATGAGTTGTGTCCCCTTTAGAGGATCTTTTTACAACAACAAGAATGATCAATTTTATTGTCTCATTTTGCTGAGGGCTTATGCTGTGTTTCAAGCATTTGCAGCAAGTATTATCCAAGGACTAGGTCAGAACTTCCATTCAGCAGAAGTCCCGGGATAATACCCCAGATATCACTGAGTATAAACAAACCTAGTATTTCAGAAAGAGAAACCTTTCAAACGAGATTTCGGGGGTTACCCATATATCCGTGAAATGTTACCCACAAAATAAGAAAGTTTGACATTTTATAGAATCTTTCAAACGAGATTTCGGGGGTTACCCATATATCCAAGAGATGTTCCCCACGAGATAAGTAAGTTTGACGTTTTATGTTTATATCCCGAAAACAATCTACTAAATGTGTAAAATTTTACTAACAAATCCATAATAAAATTGTTTATCACATTTAACATTCCATATCTTTAGCGTGCTGTGATAGTCTACTGATGTACTATCATCTCCTATTTTTTACAACAAAACTCGTTTTTGACTTTTTCAATGTTTTTGACATTTTCAAAATTTCTAATTTTTTAAAAATTTTTCTCCCCCTAAAATCAAAATATGTTTCAATTTTGATTTTCTGAGAAAATTTGAAAACAAACTGTACAAGAATGTGACAACATGATGAGAATCACTTCAATTCTCTATCCACTTGGCGTAAACAATCAGAACTCCCCCTAACAACAAACTATTTTCCCATTATGATTTCAAATTAAAACAATTCAGTTTTAGTGATAATTTCCTTCATGGTTATCATTTACATTACATAACCCACTATTGCATCTTGACTTTATTATCATTATTGGGATTGAACATGCTACCACATAACACTAAATCATTGATAACCATAATAGAAACATTGGACATCTACTCAAATAATATATAATATATGATCGCATACCCATCAGGAGTAAATATAACCAACAATACACGAAGATCTAGTTAGGCATCAGTCATCATTCACTTTACGATTATCCTTACCACACCACATTAATCATGAATAGACACAATACAATCGATCATTAAAAGCAACAAATGGATTAACAATATAACTTACTAACCGAATGCAAGTGTAGGGTTTGTAATGAGTTGTGGAATTATGAGTTGGTTACACGTAAATAATAGATGAGGGTGGGCTCGATGTGGGCCTGTGGCAACATAAAAAGGCCATATACAACAGTTTGATGAACACTTGATAACCAAACACTACTGGGCCGAAAGCCCACTTTGATTTCGCTGGCCATTGCTTGGATGAACACACTCTAGTGTTTTCGGCTAAGTGTGATTTCATGGGTGAGGGTGTGCTTGGCATGATTTAATTAAACAAGATAATAGTAATTCTAAATATAATACTAACCTTCAAATATGATGCACACCACATTTAAAACATATCACTCACAGTACGATTTAACATATTACAACGTGTACAGTTGTGAAACAAACAAGTCGTGTCAACAAACAATCAAAACAATTAACGTGCAATAGTGCCAAGATGGAATCTTGGAAACTTGAGTTGTCACATTATCCCCAACCTGAAAGAAATTTCGTCCCGAAATTTAGCACGTAATTACCAAGGAAGCTAGTTGTGTTGCGTTGTTTCCTGTTTTTCCTGGGGTGTCACATCATCCCCCCGTTGATTTGGAATTTCGTCCCGAAATTCTGTAGTAACTTCAGCCTTAGTAGTGGTTGCACTGTTTCCGAATAACTGGGAATACTTGAGTTTCATTTGATCTTCTCGTTCCCAGGTGAACTCTGGGCCACGACGGGAGTTCCATCGAACTCGAACAAGAGGTATTCGGGTGTTTTTGAGGACCTTAACATCCTAGTCCGTGATTTCAACTGGTTCTTCAACGAAATGTAACTGTTCGTCGATAGTGAGTTCCTTCAAAGGAACTATGAGGCTCTCATCTGACAGACACTTCTTCAGATTTGTCACGTGGAAAACGTTGTGAACTGCACCAAGTTCTGCTGGTAAGTTCAGTTTATAGGCCACTTTGCGTATTCCTTCTATGATCTCGAATGGTCCGACGTAACGTGGATTGAGCTTGCCTCGTTTGCCAAAACGAACTACCCCTTTCCAGGGCGAGACTTTGAGTAGCACTCGATCCCTAACCTGGAACTCGAGCGGTTTCCTGCGCTTATCTGCGTAGCTTTTCTGACGGTCACGAGCTGCCGCCATTCGTTGTCGTATCTGTGCAATCCGCTCAGTAGCATCAACTACAAGTTCTGGACCTGTGATCTGACTATCGCCCACCTCTGCCCAACAGAGAGGTGATCGGCATTTTCGCCCGTACAATGCCTCGAATGGAGCGGCTTGAATGCTGGTGTGGGAACTATTGTTGTACGAAAACTCCACTAACGGGAGGTGTTTTCCCAGCTGTTGCCGAAATCGATAACACACGCCCGAAGCATATCTTCTAGAGTCTGGATAGTGCGCTCCGACTGCCCATCCGTCTGAGGGTGATAGGCTGTGCTCATGTCTAATCGAGAGCCAAAAGATTTGTGCATCGCTTGCCACAGTTCTGAAGTGAATCGTGCATCACGATCTGAAATAATAGAGGTTGGCACTCCGTGCCTCGAAACCATTTCTTTCAAGTAGATGTTTGCTAACGTAGGGAACTTGTCTGTTTCCTTGATAGCTAAGAAGTGAGCAGACTTTGTGAGTCGATCCACGATCACCCAAATAGTATCGTTACCCCGCTGAGATCTAGGTAGGCCAGTAACAAAATCCATGGAAATTTCCTCCCATTTCCATTGTGGTATCTTTGGTTGCTGAAGTAGCCCTGATGGTTTCTGATACTCGACTTTGACTCTCGCACAAGTCAAACACTTGCCGACGTAAGTTGCGATGAGGGCCTTCATGCTTGGCCACCAATACGTTGTTCTGAGATCGTGGTACATTTTATCTGAACCTGGATGTACCGAATAGCGAGACTTGTGTGCTTCATCCATCACAAGTTCTCGTAAACCGCCATATAGTGGAACCCAAATACGTCCCGCTACGTAGTACACGTCGTCTTCCTTTTGTTCTAATCGCTGCCTTGATCCGCGTAAGGCTTCAGCCTTGACGTTTTCTGGTTTCAGTGCATCTACCTGAGCATCTCGTATCTGTGCAGGAAGACTAGACTAAATAGTAAGTTGCAGCGCTCGCACGCGTCTAGGCGTAGTGTCTTTCCGGCCGAGGGCGTCAGCCACAACATTGGCTTTGCCCGGATGGTATTTGATAGCGCATTCGTAATTATTGAGTAGCTCGACCCATCGACGTTGTCGCATGTTCAATTCCTTCTGCTTGAAGATACGCTCAAGACTCCTATGATCGGTGTAGATAGTGCACTTGGTACTGTACAGGTAGTGTCGCCATATCTTAAGCGCGAAAACAACAGCTCCCAGCTCCAAATCGTGTGTCGTATAGTTCCGTTCATGAACTTTAAGTTGCCGCGAAGCGTAGGCAATGACTTTATCCCTTTGCATCAATACACAACCAAGACCCTGAATCGACACGTCGTAGTAGACCACAAAATCTTCCGTGCCTTCTGGCAATGAAAGAATAGGTGCGCTTCATAATCTATCATTTAAGTGTTGGAAAACTGCTTCCTGTGTATTACCCCAATGATAAGTACCACCTTTCTGTGTCAGTAGTGTAAGCGGCTGCGCAATCTTTGAGAAGTCTTTAATAAATTGCCTGTAATAACCCGCCAAGCCCAAGAATTGTCGTATTTCCGTTGGTGTACGCGGTGCAGGCCAGTTCCTGATCGAATCCACCTTGGATGGATCAACATGAATCCCATCCTTGTTTACCACATGGCCTAGAAAATGGACTTCACGAAGCCAGAAGTCACATTTTGAAAACTTGGCGTACAGTTGTTCCTTTCGAAGAAGATCCAAGATAAGTCGTAGATGCTGCTCGTGCTCCTCCTGACTCTTGGAATATATCAGGATGTCCTCGATGAAGACAATCACAAACTTGTCTAAATAAGGCTTGCACCCTCTGTTCATAAGATCCATGAAGACTGCCGGTGCGTTCGTTAGCCTGAATGGCATGATTAGGAACTCGTAGTGGCCGTAGCAAGTTCTGAATGCTGTCTTAGAGACGTCCTCATCTCGGACTCTCAGTTGATGATACCCTAACATCAGATCAATCTTGAAGTAGTAACTCGAACCTTGCAACTGGTCGAATAAGTCGTCAATACGAGGAAGTGGATAGCGGTTCTTCACCGTCACTTTGTTGAGTTCGCGGTAATCTTTGCACATCCTGAAGGTACCGTCCTTCTTTTTCAAGAATAACACCGGAGCTCCCCAAGGAGAAGAGCTAGGACGAATAAAGCCCTTATCCAAGAGCTCTTGTAGTTGCTTCGATAGTCCTTCCAATTCTGATGGAGCTAAGCGATACGGTGCGCGAGCTATAGGTGCTGCCAAGAACTGTAGGAATGAGGTCGATAGAGAACGTCTGACCAGCGAGGATAAGATTACAACCCTGAACTATGCATGGCCTCTAGACTTTTACCATTAGCTAACACTACGACATGTTTGGGTGTCTAAGGGAGTTGGTGCACGTTTTAACATTTGGCTAACTTTCAAAGACACATAACTAGTATCCGCACCCGAATCAAACAATACAGTAGCATAAAAGTCGTCGAGAAGAAACTTACCCATTAATACGTTAGGATCGCTCCTTGCGTCACCCTGACCAATCACGTACATGCGGCCCCGGCGTCGTTGTTTCCATTGTTTCCCCCAACGCTATCCCCATTATCGTCCCTGTTTCCATGGTCATGGTTCTGTGTCTGGTCTTGGTTTATTTGCGGACAATGTCTCTTGTAGTGATCTTTAGCATCACACTGAAAACATCCTTTAAAACTCTGTTGTTGCTGCTGATTCTGTGGAGACTGAGGCAACCGCTGCTGTTCTTGAGTTACAGGACGTGAGCTTCGACAATCCTTAGCTTCATGACCTATCTTAAGACACCTCTGACAACGACCCTTGTTGCACTAACCGCTGTGGTGCCTATTGCATCTATTACACTTTGGATGATTCCCTCGATATCCACTCTGCCCACCACTACCAGAAAACTGCTGACTGGGACTCTGGTAGTCATCTATCTTTTGCTGCTGCGCCAGAGGTTGAACCGGAGTTAATCCCTTGCTCAGGTTTCCATCCCACTTGCGTTTGTTGTCACTAGAAGCACATGTAGTAGCAACTTTAACACGTTTCGGTAGTTTGTTTTGTTCTACTGCCTGGTCTGTGAGACGATGAGCAAGCCGAGTGACTTGCTGGATGGTGCCAAGATTGGCTGCAGTCACATGACTCTGAATTTCGGGCACCAAACCCTTGAGATACAGCTCGATGCGTTTGGTGGGAGGGTCTACCATAGTGGGACAAAATGTGGCTAATTCATTTGATCTCTTCGTATAAGCCTCAATTTCAGACCCCACCATCTGTAAGTTGAGGAACTCTACCTCTAGTTTGTGGATGTCTTCCCGAATGCAAAACTCTTCCTTAATTAGGTCCTTGAACTCGTTCCAGGGGGTGGCATTAGCAGCTTCCAGCCCTAACATTTGAACATGTGCTTCCCACCAGGTTAATGCAGCACCTTCGAGTGTTCCAGTAGCAAACTTTACTCTAACATTGTGTTCTGTGCAAGAGTGATCGGGGTAACTGGAGTAGCGAATGCGTTGTAAAATTCCCCTTCCATGATTCGGATTTCAAGGAATTCTCAAAACTGTCTTTCAAGAGAAATTACTTGTTCAAGCGGGATAACAAGTTCAAGCAAGATTACTCTTTGAAGCGGAATCTCTGATTCAAGCGAAATCAACAACACCTTTCAAGCGGAATACTGTTCAAGCGGAATCAACAAGACTTTTCAAGCGAAATAACGATTTCAAGCGAAAACAATCCAAAATCTCAAGTGGAAAACCAATTTCAAGCGAAATTACTGTCTGATTCCGTTTGAAATGTAGATGACGTCAGCAAGCTCAAATAACTTTTCAAGCGAAATAACCAAAATGTCAAGTTATAAGTCGATTTTAATTCTGAAACTTTCCAGGATTTGTTAAAACATAATTGCGCGTGTTATGTGAGAATTTGAGCCGATTTTAACCGTGAAAAATTTTTCAATTTGAAAAAGAGAGTGTAGAAATCAGAAAATGCAGCTGAATTGGTATGAACTCTTCCTCCTGAGCTCTGATACCACTTGTATGATCGTTTTCAGACCCGAACGAGTCGATCAGAAGAGTTTTTCTCAATACGAAAGGCGGAAACAGACGTATCGAGGTCAATTCAGCTAGATTTACACTGTAACTGTCGATATTATTGATATAATAACGTTTTACAGCAAGACGAGACTTCGGCAGCACTTCGTTGCTCAGACCGGGAAAAGATTCTCTGATTTCGCTTGGAATGGCCAATATATAGGCGTTGTGATTCCGCTTGAACATGACGATGTTCATTTCAAGCGGAATTAACATAATTGCTTCAAGTGAAATCAGCATGTTAACTCAAGCGGAAATAGAACATTATGATTTCGCTTGAAATAACCTGGTGTCATTTCAAGCGGAATCACCTCTAATTCACACTTTCTTGTTTTTCGTGCCCTGATCTAACTAGATACAAACAAGACTCGATACAAGACGAAGTCGACAGACGCATGCACCAATAAAATATATATATGTTAGTTTATAAACACTTAGATGTTTAGGCTTAAACCTTTTCATCAAAACTTCCTTAATGACAATTAAGGTTACTAATCGCGTTTAACTCGGTTAATCTCCTCGTTAATCTATATTTAATCGCAATTAGATTTTAAGAAAATCTCGCCATAGTTTCCCCTAAACTATGGCATTTTCCCACATTTTCAAAACGTGTTTAAAACCATTTTTCAATTTACCATCATCATCATCATACTAATCTCATCAATCTACAACTTTCAAATAATCAAATACCACCATTTATTTCCTTAATTCATGAGTTTTTACATTTTAAATTTCCTAAAAATTTCAAGACTTTTATGTCTTGAAATTTAAGACTTTTTATGTGTAGTTTTTGTAACCGTTTATTTACTCACTTGTTTTATTTAAAAATCACATTTATTAGTCTTTAATCATCAAGTTTAGTCCATTAAATCCTTAATCTTTCAAATTTGAAAACTTATATAGATAAAGCTCATTAATACAAGGGTGATGATCTTTCTTAATTTAAACCTCTAGGTGTTTAAATCAACTTTTTAAGACTAATCTAACAAGATCATCACTAATCAACAAGATCATACAAATTATTCAACCCTAAAACACATAATAATCACATAATACTTCATGATTAGTAAGTTGTTAAGTTATGTTTAGGGTTTTAAGTTAGAATTTTCTTGATTTTCAAGATGATCAACGCAGGATAATTCTGGCGATGCTCTACTCATAGACATCGATTCCAATGCCACACCAACCTGCACATATGTTCCTAAACAGTTATCCAGAGAAGAACTTATCTCCATCCATTAATGGGCCTTGTAGGGGCAAGTGAGTATCCCAGTTTCCACCCAAATCCATCACACAAGCGCGTAGCATGTCCTCCAAAGTTTATATCGTCCGCTCACTTTGGCCATCCGTTTCTGGGTGAAAGGTCGTACTAAGATTCAGTTGGGATCCAAAGGCCTTTTGAAATGATTGCCATATCCTTGACACGAACCGACCGTCTCGGTCCGATATAATAGAAACAGACACTCCATGTCATGCCACAATTTCCTTAAGATCTATTTCAGCCAGTTTCTTAGTGCCATCCTTCTCACTGATAGGTAGAAAATGCGCGGCTTTGTAAGTCGATCTACAATTACCCAAATCATATCATGGCCTCTTGAGGTTCGGGGTAACTTAGTAATGAAATCCATCGAGATTTGTTCCCATTTCCATACGGGAATTTCAGGTTGTTGCAGTAACCCTGAAGGCTTTTGATATTCTGCCTTAACCTTGGCGCATGTAAGGCATTTTCCGACATATGTAGCAATATCGCCTTTAAGATTAGGCCACCAATAAAATCCTTTTAAGTCTTGGTACATTTTATCTGATCCCGGATGTAAAGAGTACCTTGACTTATGTGCCTTGTCCAAAATAATCGTCCGTAGGTCGCCGAAGAATAGAACCCAAATTCCACTACAAAAAAAGCCATTCATTGGCATACTATAAAGTGCCTCAAAAAGCCCAAAAAGCCCAAAAAGTGCCATTAAAGACCCCTGTTAGAATGTGCGGCATACAAAAAAAGTGCCACTAAAAGTGATGTCACTAAAGCCCTTTAGTGGCACTTTTTAATATGCCACTACAAACGTTTAGCCTTTTAGTGATACTTTTTTATCTACCACTACAAACTATTAAGCTTTTATTAGCACATAAATTCTACCACAAAAATCACATCAAATTCATATTAACCTTATTTAACTAAATTTTTATTTATTCACAATTAAAAATGAATAGAATTATGAAATATAGAATTCATAACATCGATTGAATTAAAAGTTAAATCGTCTTCCAAAAATTCAAACATTTACAAATCTAACTTTAATTCTTAAACATATAAAACATAAAACTACCAAATATTTGAATAAAAACTCAAAACTTCATTGCCTTCGTGACCCTTTTTGCAATCGTCATACATAATGATCCCCATGTTAATTCTTTCTTAGCAATTACATTCCCACATCATAGTTGTTCCTGCACTTACTGGCCCCACATCAACCTACTCATTGTATTCAACCTGAAAATTCACAGTTAATGTAAAATCAATTAGCTCTCATAACTACAATTATCAAAGATGTAAAAGCAATTAATAAAAGGAAACCTCACTTCTTTTGAAGTTAGTTCAAGCTATTCAACCAAGATGGCTGATCAGTATTTAGAGCAAGTAGTTAGAAGTTAAAACTTAGAATATGAAAAGGTAATATAATAGTGCTAAGTGTGTTTTTTAATGATAACCCATACCGTGTCTCTTCCACCACAAGTAAAAACATAGTGCACTACCTGTTGCATACCTGCAAAAAAAAATCGCTTAAAAGTCCAAACTTGTATACGTTTATTCGGTTTGATTTAGTCAGGTATCAGTAAAACCAAAAACCAAATTCATGCAACTAAAGCTACAAATTTACCACTAATTCAAAAAAAAAAAAAACCAAGCTATAAAAATGAAGCAATCTATATAATTACATAATAATGTGTAAAATTTTAAGTTTCACTTACATTTTAGTAGAAGGTTTGTCACCATCTGAATTAAACCTCTGCCATGCATATGATTTTTGATAAGTATCCAAAGCCTAAACAACGGACAATACTTTCTTTCCTACAAAAGAGTGATACTATTAATAGTGATAGAAACCGGAAAATTTAATAGAATAGTGAAAACGAATAAGCAATGATTCCAAATAGCAAAACCAACTTAGGGGGTGGTTTGCCTAGCTTTTTTAACAAAGCTTATAGCTTTTTTAGCTTTTTTATTTTACAAAATATAACAAATCACAAACCTCAATATACATAAAATCAAACAATGTTTTATCTGAGTTGGTTTCCAAAGCCCTTTGTCGATTCATCTTCTCCATGGCCGACGTTTCACTCCTCCACGAGAATCCGGCGTTCCTAGGTTCCGCCATCAATTGAAAGCCTTAGTTTCTTACACTCGGCCCAAAACTGAAAATGTATCAGATTCATCATGTTCATATATCAGAACAAGTGAACAACAAACAGAGCAGCACATAAACATAGCAAGTTTCAGTATTATAACTTAGCAAGTACAAAAAAGCACAGCCAGTTGTAAAAGATAAAGACCAAATAATGTTCATATTCATTAAAAAACTATAAAATATATAAATTTAGAGCCACCTGTGAGTTACAGATTTAACAGACTGTTGAGTTGTTGTAGCCTTCTTACAGAAAATTCTCGATTTAATAAACTGTGAAAATGCACAGCCACCTGTGAGTTACAAATTAGTAACCGTATAAGCAAAACAAATTAAAAGACATTGTAGATTATGACATGCAACACCATATAATAGGTTGGAAATGTATAAAACAATATAATACAAGCCAATTGTAGAAATATTATTAACTTGAGTCTTTCTTACTAGGAACAACAAGCTACAACCGGTAACATAAAATTTGTTGTCTGTGTAATATATGCTACTGTAAGATGAATAAAAGAAAAAATTCTACTTTAACACCATAGTTGGTCAATGCTTACATTAACTAGCTTTTCTGATAGCATGAAGCTCACTTTCTGAGTTAGCCAGATTTAACTTAATTTACATATATATTATATCTCATATCATCCACACAAACGAACACGAGAGAGTAGTAGCATGGGTGGTATATAAAATTCATTTTGAACATATGATGACATTTGTTTCGGTTATATAATCTAAATTCACAAAATGAGGCAACAAACAGCATAACTTGAACATAAATACAAGCCTTTTTCTCCTCTTCAACTCTTCCCTACATAAAAATAAAATAATGATATCATACAACCAAAAATATGACCAACTACCTGTCATGGTGAAGTGTGAAACTATCAAATAAATACCCCCCAAAATGATTATTAGAATGAAATATTAATCCACTTTAAAGAATTACTTGAACTGATTCTATTAAAAGTTTACAATAAATCCCAAATGAAATCGGTATTTGAGCACTAACAAACACATTGGCATCAGTGGTCTTCAGCATCTGCACCCAAATCAAGATATTATCAAACAATGACTAGAGAAAGCTATTTTTTTATCAAATAATAGTAATCCCAATGAAATAAGTGATTTTACTCAAACATTAATCAAACAACTAATGTGGGTAGTAACCTACAACATAAATATCACAATATTGTAAACCATAAATAAAAAAAATCTATGAATTCGCAACCAGAAAAGAATAACTATCTAAAAAAGAGATTTGTTACTCATATTACCATGAATATTAGTTGTTTGCTCGTAATTGGTTAAACACAATTAAATAGGAGATGGTTTCTTACGATTGTACGAATTGAAGATAACAGAGCTCGAATTTCACTGGGCCAACTAGTTGCCAATGAATTCCCTTTTCAGTTCGGTGTCTACGACATCTAAGGCAGCGTCACCACCGCATCTCCTCCACCAGAATTTTCATAGGAGGACACAAATGCCCTTTTTTTAACCAAAAATCGTTCGAATATCCTTCTTCGTGTTGCCAAAAACCTTGACGAGCCTTCACATACTGTAATTTCTACCATAGTCGTTGCTCAACTCAACCGTAAACTAACCCTAGCAGTAAAAACTGACGCCCTAAGAATTGCGGAAGCCACCGTTGTTACATATATATGGAATGGGGAGGGTGCAGGGGTAATTCTCAGGAAAATAAATTTTTAAAGGGTTGAATTGAGGAAGCGGGTATTGGAGGGAAATTAAAACTTTTGAGAGGGAAATCAAAAGTATTTTTGATTTTATGTATTTTATAAGTTAAAAATTGTATTCTATGAAAAAAACTAAGATAAAAATCGTGAAAAGTATACTATATTTTCTAAAATGTGCTACTTACTAAATCTTTTATATTATATTCTAAAAAGTATACATAAATGCATGCTCAAATCTTTATTTTTTTTCAAACTTATATATATGCTTGTTAAGGTTTATGAAAATGATCTTACGTTTATTTGGAGAATGAATTTGGGGATCAGGAATTTGGTGTTAATATTTTTTGGGGGATTGTTTTAATAAAACGATTTAGAAAATGTTTGAGAAGAGATGCTTGAAATTTTCAGTGGCATATGTAAAGTGCCATTGAAAATCTAAATTATTAACACAAAAACTAAATGCCACTAAAAGTGTGTGCTAAGTAATTATGGCATACGTAAAGTGCCATTAAAAATCTAAATTAGTGGCATAAAATGTAAATGACACCAAAAGTGTGTGCCACTAATGGCATTTTTTTTGTAGTGTTCGTCCCATAAAAGTATAGTGTTCCATCCCCCTTTGGAACCAATTGTGCCTCTATTCCCTGTAAGGATTCGGCTCGTATATTTTCTAGTTTAAGCGCTTCTTGCTAAGCATCGCGAATCCGAGAGGTGAGATTAGTTTGTATAGTCATCTCTAAGGCTCGCATCCTTAGAGGTTTTGCACGTTCCTTGCGGCTCAAGGCGTCTACCACGATGTTCGCCTTGCCAGGATGATACTTTATCTCACAGTCATAATCGTTCAATAACAATAACTCGACCCGTCGTCGTTGCCGCATATTCAAGTTCTTCTGATCAAATATGTGCTGCAGACTCTTGTGATCTGTATATACTGTATACCGAGTACCATATAGGTAGTGACTCTAGATCTTTAACGCGAATACCACCGCACCTTGATCGGAGTATCGCGCTCCGCTCAAAGATAAGATTTATATGCCCAAATTACCCATAACAAATAGTTAGTGGTAGCAAGGGGTCGAACCACGAAGAGTATGTGGTTTGCGAATGGACTTGATTGATTTTAACGGTTTTTGTTTGTTTTGAAAAGATATTGAAATGAACCTACAAGTTTGGTTTTTAATTATGACTAACAAGAACTTAAACAATTGCACGAAATTATAATTGATGATGTAAACAAGATAAATAAACTAGGTTCACACCCAGTTCGGTAATTGCAATCCTAGGATTTCTACATGTTTTAGATTTGATTCAATTGCAAAAGCGACTAACGAATTTAGTGTTACAAGGCTTAGGTGCTAATAGCTATCAACGTTACAAAGAACGGACAAAAATGCACTTCATTACCAAGAACATGTAAACTCTAACCTAGACAAGGCATAATTGCACATAAACATTTCATAAAGTCAAATTTAATCTTCACTCGACAATTTATGAATTCAATACAAATGCAAGACATTTGTCATAAGCTTCAAAATCAAATAGCAATTTTTCACAAAATCAAACCAAGAACAATGTTAAAACCCTAGACTTACAAAAACCTACACCGGGGTGAAACCTCCAAGAATTTAGCCGCTCATGGAAGCATGAAGCTATCACCGAGTGTTGAGAACTTGAACATCATCATGTTGAAGCTTTGAAGTTGTGGAGATAGTGGTTAGGGTTTGGAATAGTTGGTGGTGATGAATGGATTGAAGGATGAATGATGATTAGGGTTATGGAATGAAGATTGGATGGTGAAATAGAATGATTGTGGATGATTGATTCGGTGTTCTTGATGATTGGGGAATGGAATGATGATAGGTTGTGGCTCCAAGAAGTGGTTTCAAACTCAATTCCAAGTGTAACTCCCGAAATGGGTCAAAACAAGCATTAAAACTCGTCACCAACCAAGAAAACCCCAAAAATCTCGTTTAGCACCAGTGGCGTAGGCTACGCCTCACAGAAAACCCTTTTTTCTGTTTTTTGTGTTTCTCGCTTCCGATTGACCCGTTTTGCATTCCAGTGGTCCGTTTTTCATCCCGATAGTCCATAAAGCTCCCAAATAGCTCCCTAAACTTCATCAAACCTGCAAAACACAATTTTAATTAAAAGTAGGCTATTCGGAATTAAAACCCATGTAAAAACATCAAGTTACGCCAATCCGAACACCGGTTTTCGACCGCGTATCACATCCCCACACTTGTCCTTTGCTTGACCTCAAGCAAATCTGTTTTTCACTTTAACGTGGGTCGAACAAAGAATACACTCTCCATTCCCGAGGTGAAGGTGAAGGTCAATCTTCATGCACAAGTTCAAACTCTTTACAGTTTTCAACATATTTAACGGTAAAGTGAATAATCACATATAAACTGGTTATCTAAGATTAACCCGCCCGAGAAACCGACAAATGATGCATATCCCTAACAATTTTCTTTCCACTCGGTTTAAAATTGGCTAATAGTTGATGCATTAGCACTTTTGAAATAACCACTAAAACCGATTAGAACAGGTACCCGCATAGGCTTGCAACTCAATCATTCTCCACCACTGATCACGAATACTAAGCACAAGTCAACAGGTCTTTGTAAGGGTTGTAGCGGGGCTAGGTTAAGGGTAGGAATTAGGATATTTAAAGTGGCTAAGGTGATGAAAATTCGATTTTTATTACAAAACAACTATTCTAAACACGAGTAAACTATAAACATCATCTACGAGGCAATGATTTTCGCCTTTTATTCAACAACTAGAAACACATATTTTTGTTCTTTCCTCAATAATTTTCCATTCTTTTTCACAACATTTTCTGATTTCTCTCTCTCTCTCTCTCTTTTTACAATACAATCAATTCACAACTATACAAACTTAACTCATACAATCGAATTTCCATCACACGGGTTTAAAAGAAAAGGCTTAAGGTTATGGGCTAAATGGGTGGTCAAACGAAAGGATTAGGCTCAAAGTTGGCTACTAAGGGATAAATTTTTGGGTAAGGATATATGAATTGGTGTAAAAGGAAAAAGTTTTACCTAATGCCTTAATCATTCTTGTGCTTGTATTTGATCTATGGTCTCAAACGTATCAAACGTATCAAAAGTTGCAAGTTCTACAATACATGACTAATGGTCCACTCAAACAAAGAAACACAAAAATATGTAATTCTATCAAACATAATCACATAATCACGTTGTTTTGTATGAATCAATCTAGTTTGACAAGTCTATCCCATATAGACTATGTCCCCAAATATTGTCCTCGGATTCTTCTCTTGAAAAGAGTTTTGTTAGGGGATCTTGGCGTTTTGTATATGAAATGAAAAACATTTTACAAAAACAAAATGTTTTCGTGAGAGGATCGTAGTGACTGTAGACTAGACTCGTGAGGGAATCCTAGTTCACTACAATCAAAGCTCTGATACCAATCTGTTGCACTTGTTCATTAGCGGAAGCGCGTGGTGTGAACTTGATAAGTTATCATTGCATGCGATAATAGTAAACAACTACATGATTGAAAACATATGATGTTCATCCATTGCCATAATTTAAAAGTTACACACCATAAGTTGTTTACTTACAAGATAACATAAGTCTATGTTTTTACAACAATCTAGCATGACATAAGTTTTAAAATACAAGGCTTTGCATCCTATATCGCATTAAAAATGTGATATATAGACCAAACCCTTCAAAAAGGATGACATCGATATCTTGTTAATCCAAAAGCTTCATAATAATCACCAGCACCAAGATCCCATTAGTTTCCTGAAATACATGTAAGTTTGAAAACATCAACAAAAGTTGAGCGAGTTCATGTGTTTTGCGTGAGCTCCAATTAAATCTTTAAACATGTAGGACCGGTTTTGACACCGTTCGATTGCGTAACGAACGTTCGACGTGCGGAATCCATGAACGTGCGTGACCGAACACACAATAACGTACTAGAACCGTGATTTTATTGAAGAATATGACGTGTCCGATACAAAAATCACGTAGAGAGAGCTTTCTCTCTCTAGACTTTCTCTCTCTAGACTTGAATCTCCAAAATCACAAAATGAGCTAAAAAGTCTTAGACTTTAAATCTAAAGCTCCTATTTATAGGCCTTGGAATTAATAAGATTTCTCATTAATTACCAAAATGACACCTTGCTAATTCTATCTAAATATTACAATAAGAGCTTGATTTCTTCGGTTTCTCGGTACGGCTAGGATTGACGAAGGCGATAGACATTAATGCACTAACAATCTCCCCCTTGGATATTGCTGCAGTCAATCTCGTAGCGTCTTGTCTTTCTCTTTCTCGAACAGAATCCCAGTGGATCTGTCTTTGAGCTTCCGTTGCTGTTCCTATCGATCATACTTCTTTTCTTCAGGCTCCCCCTTTCGTCAAGCTTCCGTGCTTTTAGGATCGACGCCTGGCTTTTCGTAGAAACAGATTCAGAAACCTACACATCTCAAACACTCTATTACCAAACGATATTGTGATTCAACTAAATGAATCAACTAAACATTTGAGGATTATCTTTCACATTTAAAATTTAACAAAATTTGAAACATTCCACATTCTGATTCAACATTTCAAACCAATTAACCAATCCAACTGTTCATCTTGTTTAGCCTTTGAGATTTTGAATATCAGCTTTTCAACATCAGTTGTCGAAAATCTTTTTGGATTTTTCATACTATGAAACATAAATGCAATAGCAGAAATTAAATGTAGAAATGAAATATGTACAAACATATTTTTGTGAGTTTGTGCAAGAGGATCATATCAGTTTTTGAGACATATCACCTACACCGTTAAGCTTTTAAACATTTCAAGTTTTAAACAATTTACCTAGATTGTTAGTATATTGTTCCACTTTAAATTTTCACACAAATTTCATTTGATTTGAGATACGATATTAATGTTTTAGAAACTTGAACTTAAATGTGTATCACTCCACTTGAATATACTCCTGTATCCAGATCTCAATGTTCAGTCTTACAGGTGAGTATACCACAGATGATATCTGTTAAGGGGTAAATCGCGAGGGCCGTGAGAGCTCAGGTCGATACTGTAGGTCCCTAAATCGGAGGATCGATTTTCACTACCGAATCCTTGTTTATAACAAACAAAGTTAAGTGTGCGGAATCCACTTAACTTAGCCAACCAAACATAGAACAAGATAAACACAAGGTTAACCAAAAAAACACAATCGTTTGATTAACTGGATGAGAAATGGTAACTGATACAAACACAGTTCTTACAAGCACAAAGGGTAAACTCTCATCTCTGACTAAACTGTGAACATTCTGTGCCTATATATAGCAGATGGGCTTATCTGCTTGACAAAACTGAAATTGGGCCGACGAAACACAAGTTAGCCCAGTAACAAGCCCAACAGTCAACGAATCACATTTGATTCGTTGACAACCTTGACGAAACACAAACAAAATCAACAAGTCTGTTTCCTCGACATCTCTTTGACGAAACAGACCTATTTCGCCAAGGCCTGCAAAATGGTGAACTGTTTCTTCAAACTGTTATGCACAAACAGATGGCACAGACTGTATAAAAACATGACAGAAATACCCTTAGATGCGACATGCATTGTTTTACGACAAATACATATAAAGAGAGACAAAACACGTCGGACACAAGCGGATAGGAGGCTATCCGACTTTGTCGACTACGAATACAGACTCGATAATCAAATAAAGACCGTACAAAATACGACATTGCATACAAGACTAGTGACAGACACAAAAAGTGCATCAACAAACCCCCCTTGTCTGTTAGACTTTGAATCCTTTAAATGAAGCATAAGCGAGAAAGATCCGAATAGCTTCCAGACGAGCAACTGGTGCATAGACTTCATTGTAGTCAATCCCCTCGATTTGACGAAATCCCTGAACGACCAATCTTGCCTTATTACGAATAACCACTCCACGGTCGTCCTTCTTGCATTTGAAAACCCATCGAGTGCCAATTTTCTTGTAGTTCTCTGGTCTTTTAACAAGCTTCCAAACACCAAGCTTTTGAAATTGCTGCAGTTCCTCCTGCATGGCTTCAACCCAAGCATTATCTTTTAAAGCTTCTTTCCACGATTTTGGCTCTTCTTGTGACACATAACAAGCGAAGGACCAGTCATTCTGAAGACCAGATTCTCTTATGGCTGAATACAAACCAGCATTCTGGTTGTTTCTCAGCTGATTACGCGTCTGCACACCGCGTTGGACATCTCCTATGATATTCTGCGGTGGGTGGATATCGTGAATCCTCATTTCAGGATTTTCTGCGGTGGGTGGATATCGTGAATCCTCATTTCAGGATTTTCAGATACACGTGAATTGATACCCAAATTGTTGAAATTAAGATCAACAACCAACTCCACACCAGGATTGTGTGTAGAGGTGGATGCATTTCCTTCAGCAGTATCCACATTCTACACATGAGGTGTATCAACAGAAGCACCTTGAACAGGAGCAACTGGAGCGGAAGATCCTTCAGCTGCATCATGATATTCATCATCTTCAGAGGACTCATTATAATCAGCAGCATCTTCATAAACCTCATTTTAAACTGTATTGTTAACCGATGAAGAGCCTTGTGGGTCAACAATAACAGGTCTAACCAATGGCGAGTCAGCAGCGTTGTCACTTTCAAACAACATTCTAGCAGCTGCTGATTCTTCGTCAAAGGTTGGCAGATTGAAGGAGTCAAATAGTCCATCATAATCGAACATCCACGGATCACCCGGAGCCCTAACAGGACTCGTGTACCTTTGAACCCTCACCTCACTCCATAGCTCAATCTTTTTGGTAGCTAGATTCCAAACACGAAAATTCGGAGTAGCATATCCAAGGAAGAAGCCCTCGATAGCCTTTGCTCCAAATTTTCCATCCGGCTCAATCATAGTACATGGAGCGCCAAACGGTTCTAGGTAAGAAAGATCCGGTTTCCTTTTCTGAAGGAGTTCGAAGCAAGTTTTGCCATGTCTCTTCACTATAAGAACTCTGTTTAATGTGTAGCACGCAATCGACACAGCCTCCCCCCAGAATTGAACAAGGATTTCCGACTCTACTAACATTGTTCTTGCAGTTTCGATTATCGTCCGATTCTTCCTCTCCGCGACACCATTTTGTTGTGGAGTATAACGAGAACTGTATTCATGAAGAATGCCTTTAGAAGTACAGAAATCATCCATAACTTGATTCTTAAATTCGGTTCCATTGTCGCTTCGGATCCTCTTCACTTTCAGCGAATAGAGATTCTCCAACATTGTAAGAAGATCCTTGAGGATGCCAGGAGTTTCACTCTTGTGTGCCATGAAGGATACCCAAGAAAATCTAGAATAGTCGTCAGTAACTACTAGACAATAAGCATCTCCGAAAGTTGTCTTGTGCTTCATAGGTCCAAAAAGGTCCATGTGAAGACGTTCAAGAGGCATACTGACAGTGTTGATTTTCTTCAAAGGGTGTGATTTCTTCGTTTGCTTCCCCTTTTGGCACGAGACACAGATATCTTGTAAATGAAAACTTCTCACGTGGACACCATTCACAAGATTATTCTTCACCAGATGGTTCATCTTCCTCAAGTGAATGTGCCCCATTCTCCTGTGCCAAGATATAGACTCCTTTTCAGTGGCTTTTGAGACAAAGCAAGTGACTTGTGCAGATGTTGTAATCGCTTGGCTCATATCGAGAATATAAAGATCATTAACTCTCGGAGCCGATAAGAGAATCCATTTTTGTGGAATTTTGAATCCGGGCTTCAGCACATAACAGCCGGCATCATCAAAATGCACGGTGAACTTCTTATCGCAGATTTGCGACACACTGAGAAGATTATGATCAATTTGACAAACATAATTGATCTTATCGAAGCACACAATACCATTGGAGATACTTCCCTCTCCAGCGATGTATCCGCCTTTGTCTCCAGCAAACGCGACATAGCCTCCCCTAATATTTCTCACGTCGTACAGAAGCCGTAAGTCGCAAGTCATGTGCCTGGATGCTCCACTATCAACAATCCAATGACTATTAATAGTTCCTCCTGGAACACCCTGCACATGTCGTTTAAACATCAGTTGAGGATGGGGACCCAAGCCTTAGTGGTCTTGGGTCGTCCCTGAGCATCACGAAACGTGATCTCGATTTGTTGATGATTCTCAAAAACATTTGCTCCCCCTGAACTGTCACCCGTTTTAGGTTTCCAAGTTTGTTTTTGCCTACCAGTTTGTGTTTTGTAAACAGTTTTTGAAACTTCTGGTTTTAATGGTTGTGACACACTTGGTTCCCTTTTTACTGTTTTAACTTCAGATTTTAAAGCTTTCTCAACAGTTTTTACGTTCTTCCGTCGCAGTTTCGTTTCTTGTTCTTTAATTGTTCGTTTATCATGCTTTGGTGAAACTGACTGACGTTGAGGGTGAACCTTTTCAGGTGGTGCCTTCTCAACAAATTTTTCTTTTGGAGCGTTTGGGCAATTCTTAATGATATGCCCAAATTCCCCACATTTAAAGCATGTTCTCCTTTCAACAAATTTAGGAGAACTCGATTGACCATGAGATGTCGAACCCGTGGACCCTGAGGTACTAGCCTTTTCATCACACCCATTTGTACGTTGAGTGTAATTATTATCACTGTTACGCTTTAAGATCGTGACTTGTAGTACAAAATCGGTGTTTAATTTGTTCTCAAAAGTCTCAATCTTATCAGTACCCTTGGATGACACGAATTTGACATCTTTTGCTTTCTTTTGAAGCTGAGCTCCTTTTGTTTCAGATTTCATTTGGGAGACATTAGGCTTTTGAGCTCGCTTGATTGGTTGTTTACCATTAGAAGCACTAGGTTGTTGAGTGGTTAGTGATTTTCGATTACCTGACTGTTTTCTGATCTCACTCTTAGGGATTGGATCACATTGTGTTACAGCAATTCCCGGAAGTGTTTTTCCCAAAAATTTGTTTGTGTTATCTTCAAAAACTTTATCAATCAAAGATTGATTGACATTTTCAATTGGGAAATCGTGATCTGAGTAAATTTTATCACCACCAACCAACGTATACAACACATTACTGCTTTTAACAGCCGACATCAATGTCTTGTCAACTTTGACCGGATCTATCACTTGTTTCTCGAATGATGGAACAGCAGGAGTATCAGGATCACAAAGGATGTGATTCTCAGGTGGAATAACTACTCCTTTCATCTTGCCAAGTGATTTATCCTGATCACTTACATCCATTTCTGATTCATCATCTGATGACTCATAGTCCTCTATAATTGGAGGACTTTGCTTCACAGATGCTGAAGTTTCTTGTTGCTTAGAGGATGTGTTTGAAGAATTGTCCGGTTTGAACCCTAGGCCAGTAGAAAATTCCTCAAAATTCAGAGGCACACTGGGTTCATACCGTGGCATATCTTCCTCATCAGGCATCTTGGTATAGTTATGCCTCAAAGGGGGCGGACATTTCTTATATCCTATGCCTTTCTAATTTCCCTTTAGTTGTTGAACATCGATGATGTGATTAAGCACGAATCGGGAGTTAGAATAACTTTCCAATTTTTGTTTGATCGCATCATGCTCACATTGGGCAATGGCTAGTTGCTTCTTGGTTTCCTCAACAATATTTATGTATTCATTTATACTTACGTGTTTATGGTAAACCACTTTGTTCACTTCGGACACGCTTTTCTTTAAAGTTTCTATTACAGATTTAAATTCTTTTTCGTTCCGAGTTAAAGCCATATTTGCCTCTTTGCATTTTGAAAGTTCAATAACCAAATTTTGATAATGACTATGAAGCTTTTCAGATTCAAGCTTCATATCTGCACATGATTTACAAACACTAGGAGCAGGAGGTTCAGAATTTACCTGACTCGAAGAGGCTGAGACATTTGCCATAAAGGCAGTTTGAAAAGAAAAAGCTCCATCTTCAGAAAAGAACTTCTCCATTTCCTTTGATGCAGTAGCAACCTTCCTGATTAGAATTGATTTCTGACATTTAAGCTCATCAGCTTCATTCAATAGATCTTGAACATCAGCACCTCCTTCCTCCTTCACATCAGGCTCAGATTGATTATCCCCAGAAATAGAGCCTTCTTCATCAGAACTTCCAGAATAACCAGAACTGTCATCACTCTCAGAAAACTCTTCTTTATGAACATGCTTGATGTGATTGATGATCTTTGCATAACAAGCTGTTCCACCACCTTGATCACCTTCTCCAAACTGCACAGACCAGTCACATCCTTCATCAGCTTGAACGGTCAAAGCCCGATTGGGATTTGATGGTCCAAACTGGTTCTGATTGTTGTTGACTGCCACAATCCTCCTGTCACGATTTTCTTGCTGGGCATTCACATTCGAAGTACTCATCTGGTTTCTGAAAGGGTTATGATTGCCTTGTTTTGTTGGTCGAGTGCACTCACGTTTGAAGTGCCCTTTCTCGCCACAATTAAAGCATGTGACATCATTTATATCAAACCCATACCTTGTGTCTTTCTTTCATTCCAACGAAGTTCTTCCAGCTCGAGCCATGAAGTCTATTGCCCTTCTAACTGCACTAGCAAAAGCCCACTTGATATCCATCAACTCCATTTCATCCTTGTCGATCTGTTGATAATCTTCATGGGTCATGTTGATGTTTCCTATATGACCCGCAACCAACCCGCAGTAAGTACTGACCATAGTATTAATAAGTTCTACATGCTCCTTTGCTACTTCAATGCTGACTTGAGAGAGGTTTGAAGTGTCAACTCAGACAGTGTTAGGGTTTTGTGGTTGAGGATTGTTGGAAAAATGAGCTTGTTGTTGTGGTTGGACTTGAGGTTGTGATGGCACTGGAATGTAAGACCTTGGATCAAATTGTGGTTGTGCCGGATTGACTTGAGGTGGAGGTTGAGGTGTTGGAATATAAGCCCTTGGATCGAAAGCCGGAGCAGTAGTTGATTGAGGAAACGGAAAGGAACTTGTGTTGGACACAAATGCAGTTTTCAGTTTTGGTTGCTGAGCTGCATTAGACCTCGCTAAAGCATCGAATCTTGGAAGATACATTTCTGTATTCTGAGGAGCGGGAACTCGCTTGGCTTTCCTGATTTCTTCATCATTTTTATGTTCCAGCTTCTGGATGAACTCATAGATGTTAACTGTGTCTAGAGTACCCGTATGCTTCAACAACTCAATAAAAGAACTCCACTTTGGAGGTAACGCATCAGCAAACCTGTTCACCATATCCTGTTGAGTAGCCAAAACCCCATAAGCACACATTTCACTAATCAAATGATAAAAACGCGTAGTCATATCATTAAGGGTTTCATTTTCCAAAAACTGGAAAGATTTAAACTCTTTCTTCAACAGATCATGACGAGACTTTCGAGTAGCTGCATTGCCTTCTCCTCTCACAACCAAGGCATCCCACAATGTTTTTGTGTCTTTACAGTAGGAGAATTGATGATAGATATCTTTGTTGAGTGCTTGTGTCAGTGTAGCAAAAGCCTTTTTCTCCAAATCATAGGCTTTCTTGTCATCATCCATCATGTTAGCATAACCCGCTGAAGTGGATGCTGCAACTTCAAGATTGGGGTTGAATGCATTGATAAAACACGTCCAAAGCTCGGTGCTTTGTCCTTGCACATATGTGTGAAACCGGCTTTTCCATGATGGAAAATCGTTCATATGGTTTAACTTTGGTGGACGATTGTTGCTGCCCGTTTCACTTTCGCTAATTGGCGGATTTTGAATACTTTGACATTGATTGGATACCAAAGCCCATTGACTGGCACTGATCGCTGGTTGTGGAAACATACTTCTCGCCCACGCTGCTGCGGAAGTTTGATCTTGACCGGGTTGTGGGTCCGTACTCCAGTCCCAAGGACTTGTACAACTCATTTTCGATGACTACTACCTGAAAACTTGAACAAACACTTGAAAACACACTCTTATGGTGAACTTGCAAACCTTCTGTTGAAAACTTTGAACTTTCTTGACGAAACTGAAAAAGATTTTGACGAATCAACAGACGACGAAACATATCCTGTTTCGTCAAAGAAGATTGAAGAAACAGATATGTGATTCGTCAAAGGGACCTTTGGCGAAACAGCCTTTGATTCGTCGAAGGGACCTTTGGCGAATTGGTTTTGATTCGTCGAAGGGATCTTTGGCGAAACACTTTTCAGTTTCGTCAAAGAGACCTTTGGCGAGATGCTTCCTGTTTCGTTGACTTTGTGTTTCGTTGAGTCCTGATTCATCAAAAAGAGATTGTCAGAGGTTGGTAAAAGTTGGTGAAAAGGTTATACCCAAGCTGTCAATTCACACGATTTTCAAGCCTGCTATTTCACCAACTTAGGAGTTGGTCAAACACATTTCAAATAAACATAACCTTATCTTTTAGATTCACAGGATGCTTTTACCAAGAACAACTTGAAGATATTATGAGAATATGAAGAACACAATACAAACTGGTGAACTTTTATAATTTTTTGAACATAATTTTGGCTAAAATTTTCAACAAAACCAACTTGTCAATATGTAGCCACTTTAAACAAGCAATGGTTTTCGGTAAAATTTTATCCGAACACACAATATTCAACAGTTTTAAGACCCCTTTTTCCAGAAAATGATAATAATTTTTTTAAGAACAATTTTCAGAGAAAAAGCACACAAACACTTTCAAATACCAAACTATGTTTGATTTTAAAAAAGGATAAGAGCCACGGCTCTGATACCACTTGTAGGTCCCTAAATCGGAGGATCGATTTTCACTACCGAATCCTTGTTTATAACAAACAAAGTTAAGTGTGCGGAATCCACTTAACTTAGCCAACCAAACATAGAACAAGATAATCACAAGGTTAACTAAAGAAACACAATCGTTTGATTAACTGGATGAGAAATGGTAACTGATACAAACACAGTTCTTACAAGCACAAAGGGTAAACTCTCATCTCTGACTAAACTGTGAACATTCTGTGCCTATATATAGCAGATTGGTTTATCTGCTTGACGAAACTGAAATTGGGCCGACAAAACACAAGTTAGCCCAGTAACAAGACCAACAGTCAACGAATCACATTTGATTCGTTGACAACCTTGACGAAACACAAACGAAATCAACAAGTCTGTTTCGTCGACATCTCTTTGACGAAACAGACCTGTTTCGCCAAGGCCTGCAAAATGGTGAACTGTTTCTACAAACTGTTTTGCACAAACAGATGGCACAGACTGTATAAAAACATGACAGAAATACCCTTAGATGCGACATGCATTGTTTTACGACAAATACATATAAAGAGAGACAAAACACGTCGGACACAAGCGGATAGGAGGATATCCAACTTTGTCGACTACGAATACAGACTCGATAATCAAATAAAGACCGTACAAAATACGACATTACATACAAGACTAGTGACAGACACAAAAAGTGCATCAACAGATACTTCTGTATACGCAGAGAGATGACGGCTTCGACTTTTGGTGGGTCCCCTTTAGAGGATCTTTTGTTACAACAGCAGTGACTATCAATTTTATTGTTTAATCAACTTGCTGAGGGCTGCGCTTATATTTCAAAGCATTTTGCAGAAAGTATTATTCGGGGACTAGGTCAGTATTTCCATCCAGCAGAAGTCCCAGAATAATACCCCAAATATCACTGAGTATAAAGACCTAGTATCTCAGAAAGAGGGATCTTTCAAACAAGATTTCGGGGGTTACCCATATATCCAAGAATAGTTACCCATGAATTAAGCAAGGTTGAATTTAGGTTTATATCTCATTTCAATTTACTAAGTGTGCAAAAATCTACCGACATATCCGTAGTAAGATCGTTTATCACTTATAAATATTACATATCTTTAGCGTGTTGTGATAGACCACTGATGTACTATCATTTCCTCTTTTATGCAACAAAAACTCATTTTTGATTTTTCAATGTTTTTGACATTTTCAAATTTTCTAATTTTTTTAAAATTTTTCTCCCCCTAAAATCAAAATATGTTTCAATTTTGATTTTCTGGGAAAATTTGAAATAAACTGTACAAAGTTGACAACTTGATGATAATCACTTCAATTCTCCATCTACCTGGCGTAAACAATCAGAACTCCCCCTCACAACAAACTATTTTCCCATTATGATTTCAAAACACTTAAGTTTGTTTTAATCAAAATGGTTTTTCCGGAAAATTAGTTTTGTGTGTCATTCATAAACTCGGGGTTTCATCACCCGGTTCTTCAAATTACCTCTTATAGGAAAGATGAATCAAGTACAACTTAATGTCCTTAATTAATCTTTTGAAAGTCGAAATATCACCGAAGTGAATTTCTCAAGAAAGATGCCGATTCCTACTCCCCAATTACCAACCTGGGAGTTCCGGCAAGTCAGGTTTTTCTATTTGAAAAGTTTCACCCAAGCCTGACTGTCCTTGGATGATTTTGAATTCTTGTTCAACAATGGTGGAAAATTTGCATCATCCATTGTTAAACCTGAATTCTCAGATTTTACCTCAACCAATGGCTCTTCTGGTTTTGACACACCAGAATCATTGCCTGAGTGTGGCTTGTCTGACTTTGATGAGCCAGATTCATCGCCGACAACTTTCTTTTTCTTCTTTCTCTCTTCTATCCTCAAATTTGTATCTAATGAATTCATCTTGCTTGATTTTGCAATCGAAGGAGTCGATTCATCAGAACTCTTATTCTTACCAACAGATGAACCCGAGGACAAAATTTTCTCGAGATACTCTCTTGCCTTCTTCCTCTTCTTTCGCAGTCTCTTTTTGCCCCTGTTCACTTTCTTTTCTTGAACTTTGGGTTCTTTGACTTTCTGTTCTTTGGGCTTGACGTTGACTGGAATCTTCGCCAATTTCTGAGAATTAGCCCTCAATCTTTCATTTGATCTCCTTGGTCAATCTCTGGCAATGTGACCTATGATTCGACATTCATAGCATCTCCTCGTTTCAAAACTCTTACTCTGGCAGTTAACAGCAATGTGTCCTTGAAAACCACATTTGTAGCACACTCTGTTATCGTACCAATCTTCACCATCAATCCAAACACTCAGATCATGGCACTGTTTGGCTTGGTGATACTCTTTGCTCCTCTTGATTGCTGGATTTGACTTTTGAGCACTGTGGTCCTACCTCCACCACTTATTACCAACAAGTTTTTAGTTTTGATTTTTCAATTTTTGAAATTTTTGACTTTGATTTGATGATCGATCTGATGAGCTGTTATTGTCACAACCCCCGATCCCTCAGGAACGGGCGGCCGTGAGCCAGTTTCGGTGGTATCGGATATGGTCTAATTTGGCAGCGGAATTTTTCATCAGGACCGTAGTTAGGAAATATTTTATCAGAGTAAAACCACCACATTTTCGTTATATTAAACACATGGGATAAAACCCAAGTTTTTCAGTACATACATTTTCATAGGTATAAATCCTATTTTATTTAATAAAAACATCTGTTTTATTTTAGGTAACTTTATTGCCACTTTTCCAAGCCTTCAGTGCTCTCCAGCTGGCTTCTATTGGCTTTACGCTAAGTTACCTGAAACACGTGTTTAAAAACATTTTATCAGCAGGAAATACTGGTGAGTGAATCCTAGTTTAATCAGTTTTAAATAAAAAAGTCACAGTGAACAGTATTGAGGGCGATCCCGCAATTACATTTGTTTACAAGTTATATCAATTATCACCCGTGGTACTGTCGACACCCGACTTGTGGTAATGTTACTCCATATCCAGGTTTCCTATCCAGGTTGTAACAATTTTGTATACAAAACCCCAACATACCCGTGATAATTGTATTCTTACAAATACTCAATAACTGTTATTTGCATAGACAAGTATGCAAGGTTTTGTAAAAACATTTAACAAAAAGTGGATCAACTCACAAAAATGAGTTCATAAAAAGAAGGATCACTCACATTGCTATTATAAGGCTTTCCTCTGTGATTCCCTGGTTATAGTCTAATTAAATAAACAATGCACACGCGTTAGTATAATAACCCATTTTAACATTAGTAATACCCTCCCCGAGACGGCATTCCAACGACTACGTCGGGCAGAACCACGACAGCCGTTACGGAACCCTAGATCAATCGGGCAGAGTATCTAATACGTATCCAGGGGTTATGATACTTACAACGAGGCAGAGCTTCGCTAATTAGGGGGTATAATGCCCGGGTATTACTTCTACTACTCAGAAATTAAGAGAGAAAATTGAATTCTGAACGAATTGGACTGAAGGCTCGACGATCCAATTTATAGGACTGATACTGAACTCTCTCGCGGCCCGCGTCAAATAAGAACAGGTCTTACGCGGCCCGCGTTGACTCCAGGTCAACGTATAGCTTGTCCTGGTCATGATCTAGCCTCGCCACGATGATGACACGTGTCATCACCGGGCTGCGCCACCAATTGGGACACTCGCGGCCCGCGTAAACTAACGGTGTGGCCTTACGCGGCCCGCCTAGACTTAAGAAACCAAAGGAGTCCGGTTCTAGCTTTCATACGGCCCGCGTAAGGGTTTGGGGTGGGTCTACGCGGCCCGCCTCAACTTACTATTTCTTGTTTTTCATTTATTTTTAATGCTATATTATATTTCGGGCTCGGTTTTCACATATGTGGTGTATTTTAGGAAGTGTGGGGGTGTCAAGGGTGTTTTAGGAGAGTTGTTATATTTTGGGTATCACTCCTGAGTGATTTGGTAAAATATATAGTGCACTCACACTTAAATATAGTAACCCAATTCTACCTTATCCCTACGTCACGAGACAGAACCCCAACGAATTTAGGCAGAGCCTTGACATACGTTACGGGGCCCTACGTCAGTCGGACAGGGTATCGGTGATAGGGGTTACAACACTTAAAATGGGGTAGGGTTTTGTTTATTAGCGGTGTAATACTTTAAATAAAATATGGAATATGTATATGAGTACGAAAGAAAAGAAGGATCTGAGCATTTAGAAGGTAGGATAGTGTTTGCTATATATACTAAATGTAAATCTTAACATTCACGCAAAGAAGTTGTCTGGCAGTTGTAAATTGAGCCACGTGTATTATCATTTAATTCATTTCATGATGCATGCATGTTTGTTTTCAATTTCTCATAACTTAATTTCTTTTCATATAAACGTACACATGGATTTCAAAATGTAAGTTATAAAAGTTTATTATTTTATTATTATAATTAATTTAACTACTTCACTTATTTAGCGCTTATAACATATAAAATATAACGTTTTATAAAATAATGAATATGCCATTAGGACGAGCATATTTTTATCTACATTTTGAACCAAGTTTCATTAAAAACGGAGTAGGTCCAAATATAATGTATTTAGTTATTAAACAGTTCCTATGGTTGCCAAACACTTTATATTTTTATTGGTCAATTTACCCATGATGCATTCTTTTAATAACATAAGTTTTTATATATTTTTATATAGATAAAAATTTTGGGAATGTTACAGTTATTTTCTTTTTGAACATTTTTCTCATTTTTAATTTTTTGTTTCTGTTCCATTTTCTTCTTCAAAGGTTTTTGCTTAGAGCATTCTCCCTTTTCAGTCGATTGTAGAACAGTTTTCTGAAATTTTAATTTTAATTTCAAAAACAATTTTTGTTTTTCAATTTTTTTCATTTTCATCATCAAATTTCTCATCACAGTCTTCAACTTTGACATTGTCAAAGTTTGTGACATCGTCACTTATTGGAACAGAATTGATCGGTTTTGAACATGGAAAATTCAAATACTCTGAAGAAGTCACAAAACCTTTCAATTTCGTTTCAAGCTCGTTGATTTTCTTTCGAGCTTGCTCACCTTCTTTTTCAAGTTGAATAATCTTCTGAAGATGAGAATTTATCATTTTTTGCTTTTCGATGTTATTTTTACTAAACACATCTCTCCCATCTTCAAGAGTTTTTATTTGACTTTGAAAATCTTTTTCAATTTTTCTTTTTCATTTTCTAAATTTTTTATTTGAATTTTCAAATCATTTTCTGAATTTTTAAAAATTTTATTTTCTAATGTCAAACTCTCTAAATCCCTCAAGAGTTTGGCATTTTCAGATTTCATATTTTCACAATTTAAGCACTTTTCAGTCATCTTTACAGCTTCAGCTTTCTTCTCAACCTTGATAGCTGAAATATCTTTAACCTGCTCCTCTACCTCTTGAACAATCTCCTCAGATTTGACTTTTACTTCATCAGTTGCTGCTTCATGATTCTTCTCTCCTGAATCAGTCTTCAATTTTCTAATCTTTTGTAATTCAAATTCTTGAGCTTGAATCTTCTCGACGAACGTGCTCAAATTGAATCCAAGATATCCAAAACTATTTTTCCAAGCCGACAAATATGTATTCCACTCATCACGCGGTAAAGCATTTGCCAACTTGTCAACCCATTTCTCATCCATTTGATTAATGTTCCAATGCCCCATCTCTAAATGCAACTCGACATACCTTTCGATCAACTCATCAGTTGATTCTCCCTTGATACCTGTAAAATTATCAAATTTGTTCAGTGCTATATAAATCTCAGAACTCATGTTTAGGTATTAAACGATTCACAAAAACATATTTTCAAACAGTACAAAATTTCACAAAATCAAACGACTATCCGATTGAATATCAAAGATTAGGCAACAGTGGATCGAGTGTGGATTCGCTCAGGCAAGTATCCGATGCTTGAGAAATACCTGAAACACGGACAAATAAAACTGACTAGGACCGAGCGGTAATCCGTTCGAATTGCCACTCGAATTGTTGCACTTTAAACCTTTGAACAAATACAATCTCTTGAATCGGATTGTTACTGAATGTGATACCAAACCTTTCAAACTAGAAATCTTATACAATTTCACAAGCAACCTGTTCACTTACACTTTATTGGTACTTTGAAAACAATAGCCAACACTACTAAATGATCACATGACAATCAATATTCAAATGCCAACAACTTTGATAGTAAACACCTTCTGATTGGACCAAACCTTTTAAATGTTCAACAAATTGATTGGGCCAAAATTTTAGGTTTTAATGAAAAAATGCAATATACCCACATCAACAACAACATACATCAACAACATAATCAATATGGCCGACATCTCGTTTAAAGACTACTAATGGATGATGATGGTGATTGAGCCATTGAACCTCATTTGATGATGATTGAGCCGTACAATAATAACATCAAACCGATAACATCAATTGTTACACTTGTTATAAGTTTTTTAATTGGGCCACACAATTTACACCACAAAAACTATGATTGGGCTGTAAACTAATCAAATCATGGGCTGCCACACTATAGTGATTCTTTAATCTCTCATTGGACCGTAAATGTTTTATGTTTGTCACATATAGGATTGGACCTTTACTTCCACATAAACCGACTAGTTAATGATTTGACAAAACTTAAAACTTCAGACACTTAACCGCACATGGGCCGAACAAAATGCTTACACTTATCCACACATCAAAATGGCACTAGTTTAATTGTGACACTAGTTGATCTCATTGGACCGTTCTTTTGACACTTATCCACACATGGGCCGGTGCCAAAGATCCTTTTGACAAACTGATTGTCACTGTTTTCTTTTAATTCAACACAATTTAATTGGACCTTCAAACTAGTGTTGCCGACATCATCAATTACTGATCTGAAAACTTCAGATGATTTTTTATTTCATTTGACCGATGAACCTACATGCAAAGTTTCGATAACACCTGTTATGAATATCACATGCAACCTTTTCTATTCGAAAACTGATTGGCCAAGCATTTAATAAACTGCTATATCACATGACTTTAATTGAATGCCCGACAATCTTTAAATGTTCAGACAATACGACGACAGTTCAAGCGTGATAAGCGAAACCACTATTGGACCATATGAGCGGAACCTTTTGGAAACCACAAAAGCGAAACCTTTTGGTCGTATGAGCGGAACCTTTGGTTCACAAAAGCGAAACCTGTCGTATGAGCAGAACCTTTGGTTCACAAAAGCGAAACCTAAAGCGAAACCTGTCGTATGAGCGGAACCTTTGGTTCACAAAAGCGAAACCTCTCTGATAATGACGCGAAATCGAACCGAAAATCTTCAATTTCTCCTAAACGGCTAGGAATTTGGATCTGAAACTTGGTAGGGTTATAGATCAGGTGTTTTCGCACAACATATAAAAAAATCAACGATTTGGACCGTAAAATCCCGTTCAATTTGACGAATTTCAGTAAAAACGTGATAAAAGTGAAAAAAAATGAAGAATTAGATGAAATTCGGATCTGAAATCGCTGAAAACTGGTACGAATTAATGCGTTTGATCAAAGCAATCGAGCTCCTAGCTCTGATACCACTTGTAGGACTGGTTTTGACACCGTTCGATTGTGTAACGAACGTTCGACGTGCGGAATCCGTGAACGTGCGTGACCGAACACACAATAATGTACTAGAACCGTGATTTTATTGAAGAATATGACGTGTCCGATACAAAAATCACGTAGAGAGAGCTTTCACACCCTAGACTTTCTCTCTCTAGACTTGAATCTCCAAAATCACAAAATGAGCTAAAAAGTCTTACACTTTAAATCTAAAGCTCCTATTTATAGGCCTTGGGATTAATGAGATTTCTCATTAATTACCAAAATGACACCTTGCTAATTCTATCTAAATATTACAATAAGAGCTTGATTTCTTCGGTTTCTCGCTACGGCTCGGATTGACGAAGGCGATAGACATTAATGAACTAACAAAACATTAGAGATACCTTATATAACAAACTAGTATGTAAAGTGTCTATGAACATATCATTAATGTTTTGCAAGGACATTAATATATGCGGTGACATTGGAAGCACTCAACCCTAGTGAATTTCCTCTTATCCACCTAGTTGGAACAACAAAAGCACTATATGGGCCACACAAGGACCCAAGAGTGGGGCTTGCTACACCCGATAGATCTACCACTCTTGCCTCGCGGTCTTATACAAGATTAATGGCACTTAAGAGAGATACTATTCACTCACATGATCTAACAGTTCATTCCCTAGCTAAACTATACCATTGAGACATGTATTTCACCCCCGAGCGTTATAAATCCAAAAAATAGTTAAGAGAAAAGGGGGACATGAACTCGCAGCTTTGAATTCTTGAGAGAGATGTATGCTAGCAACGTGTTCCAACGTGAGTTACCTACAAGTGTTCTAACTTCACTACTCACTTCGGTCTTTTCTATACCTTGTACTCGTTGCTCATCTTGAACGTTTATTATTTTCGTTTTATTTTTGGAACACTTGTGTATTTTAATAATATGTTGGCATTTGTTTCTAGTATACTTTGGTTCGAGACTTTATACTTGTTTCACAAATATAATATCGTATGTCTTTTATGGATATAAGTGTTAAAAGTATTTATTTTTAACGTCGTAAATACGTTGTCGTGTACGACATCCTTTTGAGAGTACACTTCAACAAGTGTATGTGAGTACATCATCATGTACCTGAGTCTTTTATACGTATACATATACCGTATCTATACTTGTATTTGCGTGTTCTATACGTGTACGTATACCGTATTTGTACGTATTGGTATACCGTATTATACGTGTAGGTATATCGTAATTATACGTGTAGGTATACCGTATTACGTGTAAGTACACCGTATTTATACTATAGGTATACCGTATTATACGTGTAGGTATACCGTATTATACGTGTGGGTATATCGTATTTATATTTTATTTTTACAATATACATTTATAAAAATATACATGTATTTTTCATTGGGTCTAGTCCACATCTATACGTGTAAGTAGGTGGAAATTGAGTTTCCCGTACGGATTCAAGTGTAGATGGAGTTTGTGATAGAGGAGTGAGTGGCTGTTGTGGAACCCTAAAAGGTAGGTTGTCAAGAAGATGATTGTATGCTAATATATGCGCATCCTTAAAAAGTGGTTGTGTAGGTCAACTCGGAGGATCAAGATAAACCTACTCCCTTGTTGTATAACACACACACGAGTGCGGAATCCAAGTGTGTGTGTAAACTAAGCCAAAGAACACGCAAATACAAGAAAGAGTTAAAGATTAAAGCTCAATGTATTAAACCAGAAGAGTTTTGTTACAAATATTACAAGAATGCTCTCAAACTATAATGGGTGTGCTCTCATGTCTAAATTGTGCTGCAAGTGTCTATTTATAGCCAAGAACCCAGTAAACACCACGAATGATACAAGTTGAGGCCCACTAACAAATGATCCTTCGTGAATCCTCTACGGAAGAAAACGAAACCATAAAAAATCAGAGTCCGAAAAGGGAAAACAAAAGCGGATCGCCGTGTACATCCGTAGACAAACGAAGAAGAGTTGGTGTTGACGAAAGCCTGACTTTCGATTTCAGAGAATTCGGTTACATGTATATTTTGATTTTTTTATTGTAAAAATACATTCCATAACTATAACATATTTTTTAAATGTATATTTTTTGATAGGTATCAACTAACATAATGCCAATTTTTGTAACCGAATTAACGATATTTATCACAATACTTTGTGACGAGATTTCTATCAGAAAAATGATAGTCTCTCGTCTAAATGGCATGAAATAAAAACCACCATGACCGCCTTCAATGGCCACTACAATAACCTAAAGAACAACCCAAAAAGTGGCGAAACGAATACCGATTTGTTGACGCGTGCGATGTCCTTGTATTCGGAAGGAAAAAAAGGGGCCACCTTTAAATATATTCATTGTTAGTGCATTGCGAAAAAAAACTCGCCAAAATGAGCATGGGAACCTTTAGCGGGACAATCGTCCTCCAAGAGGTCAAAAAGTTGTTCCTCCACTAGTCGCTCGGATGCTCGTACCGACTTTGAGATCAACTTAAGCTACAATGATTTTGAAGCCGAACGACACCGGGAAGAGATAAAGATCGATCACCTTGAAGTCAAAGAGCGGGAAACGTACATGAAACTAAAAAAAGAAATCATGGATAAATATCATACCTAGTCTCGGTTATTTTAGATTATGTTTTTATGTTTCGTTTTTTAAGTTTAAATTATGTAATCGATTTTTTGAGTAATGCAATCTTTTTTTATTATTTAAATTTCGTAAGTGTTTTCATTACTGATAATTATTGTATTAGTAATAAGCTATTCTTTTATAAAAATTAATAGATAATATATAATTATTAAATAAAAATATAATAAAAAATATGCGTCACATGTTGAATAACGCTCATTCTTTAAGCTCCTCCACACCGTGTGATCTACTTATGAAATGACAAATATGATGTTTTATGACTTTTTACAATTTAAAGAAAATTTGGACTAGAACACCGTTCTATTATTTAAACACTATGTAGTATACGGGTATCAAACCTAGTTTTTGATAAACAATATTGAGATGAAAAGAAAAAAAAAAGTCAAATAGAGTAGTTATATATCGTCTTTCCCGAAGTCAAACAAACCCATATGTGATGATATCCTCTTTTCCGAAACACCCTATGGAGAAAAAGGACGATCAATTGTTTTTCAACAATGGAATTTAGTCACCACATGAGCTGCTTCATGCCTCCAAACCAACCCTAATCTCTATCTCCACCGCCACAATTGATTTCTCTATCAGCAGCTATAAGATGAACAACCGTATGTACTCAACTCGATCATCCAGCAAACAGCATCATGAAGACGCTCTTATATTTCTCAATTTCCTTAATTTTATACTCACAGTTTTTATTCACACAATCAGCAAAGCTAGATACGCAAGAAGGTACGTGTTTGTTTTCTATTTTCACTGATTACTTGGTTTGCACCATTGAGGAACGAAAGAAGGATTAACGGTGATTGCTGTGTGTGTGAACTGATGCAGTGAAGGTACTGAAACAAATTTGGGGAAAGTTGGGGCTGGAGGACAAGAATGAATGGGACTTTGAAAAGGATCCGTGCAGTCCAGGAAGATGGAACTTCTTTGTTGTCTGCGATTGCTCTTTTGAAAGTAATACCACCTGTCGTGTTACTCAAATGTACGTATTCCGATCTTATTCTGGTAGTTTGCTAGCAAAATGTGAATTGGGGAAGACGAAGTCATGTTCTTAATATTTTAAGGAAATCCATTGAATCTGCATTTGGGATTTTAGAAATATAATTAATCTGAATAATCTTTTGATTTCATCGTTTACCTTACCCTACATCTCAGAAAACTAGTAAACGATCACAAATACTCTGCTTTACACTAATAAATCTAAACTACTCTGTTTGAACTTCGACCTCTCCTGGCGTGGAGGCTCTTTCATGCCAGGAACACCACCCCGGACATGGCGTGGAGGGCGGCGTTGTGGTGAGGGCGGAGGATTCTCCACCGGCGTGGGGAGCTTAGGTTTAATGATGTGGAGGCTTTTCATTGGTCAGTGGATTTTGATTGGTTCTTGTTTTTTTTTTTGGGTTTATAAAAACGCCAGTAACCACGCCGCTTCCACTCGTCCCTTTTTTGCATTACGTCACTTTTCAGACGCGTGCTGACGTAGCAGCCACATGTCAAATAATGCAACTCTTTCATGCCCCCTCTCCGTATAGGTGGTGTTTGTTTTTGAAGAGGTAAGAGGTCTGCAGTCTGCGGACCACATCTGCAGGAGAAGAGGTGGACTAAAAGACTGTAGTCTGCAAGGAGAAGAGTGTTTGTTTAAGACCCATCTCTCCTCTTTTCACTTCTCAGAACCACCACTCTCCTCTTTTCACTTCTCCTCAGCTTCTTCTCTGAACCCTTCATCTACCACCACCACCACAAAACTAAGCCTGACCGGAACAACCCAAACTTGAACCAAAAACCCGACACCACCGTGCCATCGGGTTCCGGTCGCCAGTAAACGGCTTGTCGACCATCCGCCGCTGCTCGAGTCACAACCACCACTGAAACACCACCATCGATTCCGGCGGGTTTTACTGCCGTCATGAACCACCATCACCACTACCGCACTTCAATCGGAGAAACCGACTTTAAATTCATGCTCGGAAGGGGTGTTTTAGGGGGGGTATACCCTGGTTCCGCCGGAAAAAACACGTCGGAATTCCACTGTCACCGCCGTGAGCGGCGGCGCCGTCGCCGGAGTTGTCACCGTCCTCCCCCTACTTCTGTCGTGCCTTTGATGAAGATGAAAGAATGTGCAGATGGTTGAGAAGAGGTTTGAAGAGGCTGGTCCATGTCTTCTCCAAGAAGAGGACGCGCAGACATTTTTTAGTAAAATGTCTTCCGAAAAACAAACGCACTTCCGACCTCTATGTCTGCCCTTAGTCTTCTTGGCGCAGACAGAAGTGGTCAGGAGGAGCTTCTCACAAAAAACAAACACCCCTTTAATATTTTAAGGAAATCTATTGAATCTGCATTTGGGATTTTAGAAATATAAAAAGAAATAATTAATCAGAATAATCTTTTGATTTCATCGTTGACCTTAATTACCCTACTTCTCAGAAAAACTTGTAAACGATCACAAATACTCTTCTTTACACTAATAAATCCAAACTACTCCCTTGTGTGGTTTGAACTTCGACCTCTCCTGGCGTGGAGGCTCTTTCATTGGTCAGTGGATTTTTATTGGTTATTGTTTTTTTTTTATTTTATCTTTGGTTTTATAAAAACGCCACTAACCACGCCGCTTCCACTCATCTCTTTTTTCCTTTACGCCACTTTTCTAACGCGTACTGACATGACAAACACATGTCAAATAACGCCACTCTTTCATGCTCCCCACTCCGTATATAGTCTAGAAGACAAAATGCTTTTAACAAGTGGGCTAGCCCTATATTGACCTATCTATACTATATAATTTAAAAAAAAATGTTGGGGACAATTATCACCGTTATAGGTCATCTACTTTATGGTTTTCCCACTTCTCTTTTCTAATTATCATTTAACCATTGGTAGTTAGTATATTCATTTCTTTTTTTTTTGAACCGCAAATTTCTTTTATTCCTGTCGACTGTGGGACTTGAACCCCAAACCTTCTTCTTCCAAGGTGTTTAAAGGTTTTGCCTTTGCCAATGAACTACTACCCCATTGGTAGTTATTATATTCATAAACAAGTGAATCTGATATTAAACAAATTATGATTTTTTTAAATAAACTTTATTTTAACTTAACGAAATTTATAAATATCACGTAAAAGTTCAGTTCTTAAAGATATCTTGACGACTTTATGTATTAGCCAGATGATATGCATAGTTTTATTCAACTAGTGTATTACACGGGATTTTAACATAGTTTATATTTTATATTTGATATTATTAATTATACTTTCTGCTTCATATATTCTGCCAAGATCTCATTTTTTTTAAACAAAATGTTTTTATTCAGCTCCAGATTTTAGTGATTAACATTGATTCTCTTTTTATTAGTTATCCTGAACCATCAAAAAGTAAGTCTGAAAATCCAAAAACATCGAAAAATTTCAAAAACACAAAAACAATAGAAAATCAAAAATGAGTTTCCTGGCGAGCAAAAGAGAAAATGATAGTACATCAGTGGTCTATCCTAACCTCTTTAAACCTTAAATGAAAAACGATAAGCAGCTCTATATAAGATGTATCGGTAGGCTCACAATCATTTTAAAGTGTGCAGGGTGATATAAATCTTAATCGACTGAAGACCAGGTGGGAACCATTCATTGGCATATGGTCTTAGTACCGAAATTTCGTTTGATAGATTGCCGAGGTTCTGAGATATTCGGTCTTTATGCTGCTTATCATCTGGGTATCATGGTTGTATCTTTTACCGAAAAATAACGGGGACGCAAGTCTAGATCTTCCATGATACTATACATACGTGTACATATTACATACTGCATTCGACCTCAATAAGTGATAAACAATCACATGTCCATATCAAATAAGTGATAAAATATCACATTTTTCCGGGTGTCAAGTTCGTCTCTCTGCTGTACGGAAGTACTGACCTGTTCACGGACTTGCACCTGTGCCCTCATGCATACGAAAATCAAGTTCCTCATCAATAAGTGATTATATCACAAAGGACTTGTTTTCAATTCAAAATAAGTGAGTATCTCACGATTTATACGGTCAAACAGATGATAATCGGTATACTCACCGGTAAGATGAACTCTCGTGCATACCTTGATACGGGAATGTGTCGTGATGTGGATGAACACCGGTCGGTAAGTATAAATCATACGTTAACGTATCCTCTAAACATGATTACATCTGATAAGTTGAGCTTAAGTGGACAACAATACCGATAATTGTTATAGGATGCTTATCTTAATGTTAACTAACTGAACAACAAGAGTGTTTTGGCATGACCGTACACTGATATGATTCTCTTACCCTCGAAACTCGCAAAAAGAATGTTTGTATATATTTATTTATTTACTGCTTAACTTTTATTATTTCTTTTAAACAGTTTCGTCGTTTGGTGCATATCAGCACGACATTAGCGGTGATGTCGTTTGATAACACTCAAAGGATCTTAAATTGTTGTCTTTTAATTTCAAAATACCAAAAAGATTTTAGGCTTGTTTTAATATAAACTTTATAAAAGCCAAAAAGATTTTATTTCTGCTTTATTTTCGATCGTACGATGTTGGAGCTCAAGTCTTCGTTACCTGAAACCTGACTGAAAACCGAACTGACTAAATCTTCATAAACGGTCGAAATTTGCATGTTTTGAAAGTTAAAAACTAAAATTGACAAATTTTATTAAACTTTCAAACTGTCGGACGGTGTTTGATTATGACATGGTCATTCGTGTGTCATTTGTTTATACTATATTCCAAGCAATTGTTCTCATTACGCGTTTAGTTTTCTTGCATGTGCAGATTCTAAAGGCTAGGAGAACATGGTCGTTGACGAGCTTTGGAATGAAGACACGAAGGCACTCAATGAATGAAGATGATCGAGTTGCCGCTGGCCATCATCATCACCTCAAGGATCTTACTTCATAAAGTTAAAGTCTTTTCACGAGCATAACTCAAGGGGGAGCTTATGTTAAGGGGGAGTTTGTCAACACACTTCCTACATGATACGGGTAGTTTGTTGATACACTCTCTACTTTCAAGACGTGAAGACTTTGAAGATCCTCCGACATTGAAGACTTGAAAGGACATCAGAGTCTTGAAGACCTGAAGACCAAAGACCGTCGAAGTTCAAGACGAGTCTACACCTTTAGAAGAACAAGACAAAGCTTAAAGATCAAAGACAAAGCTACAGCCAAGGGGGAGTTTGTTGGTGCACTTGTGTCTGTACTTTGTCTGTATTGGGTCTGTATGTAAACGATGTCCTTAGTAGTCAAATGTTGTCCAAGTCAAACCGGAGGATGGTTGACTTGGTCAACTTACAGACTACTAAGGACATCGTTTACATACAGACCCAATACAGACAAAGTACAGACACAAGTGCACCAACAAACTCCCCCTTGGCTGTAGCTTTGTCTTTGATCTTTAAGCTTTGTCTTGTTCTTCTAAAGGTGTAGACTCGTCTTGAACTTCGACGGTCTTTGGTCTTCAGGTCTTCAAGACTCTGATGTCCTTTCAAGTCTTCAATGTCGGAGGATCTTCAAAGTCTTCACGTCTTGAAAGTAGAGAGTGTATCAACAAACTACCCGTATCATGTAGGAAGTGTGTTGACAAACTCCCCCTTAACATAAGCTCCCCCTTGAGTTATGCTCGTGAAAAGACTTTAACTTTATGAAGTAAGATCCTTGAGGTGATGATGATGGCCAGCGGCAACTCGATCATCTTCATTCATTGAGTGCCTTCGTGTCTTCATTCCAAAGCTCGTCAACGACCATGTTCTCCTAGCCTTTAGAATCTGCACATGCAAGAAAACTAAACGCGTAATGAGAACAATTGCTTGGAATATAGTATAAACAAATGACACACGAATGACCATGTCATAATCAAACACCGTCCGACAGTTTGAAAGTTTAATAAAATTTGTCAATTTTAGTTTTTAACTTTCAAAACATGCAAATTTCGACCGTTTATGAAGATTTAGTCAGTTCGGTTTTCAGTCAGGTTTCAGGTAACGAAGACTTGAGCTCCAACATCGTACGATCGAAAATAAAGCAGAAATAAAATCTTTTTGGCTTTTATAAAGTTTATATTAAAACAAGCCTAAAATCTTTTTGGTATTTTGAAATTAAAAGACAACAATTTAAGATCCTTTGAGTGTTATCAAACGACATCACCGCTAATGTCGTGCTGATATGCACCAAACGACGAAACTGTTTAAAAGAAATAATAAAAGTTAAGCAGTAAATAAATAAATATATACAAACATTCTTTTTGCGAGTTTCGAGGGTAAGAGAATCATATCAGTGTACGGTCATGCCAAAACACTCTTGTTGTTCAGTTAGTTAACATTAAGATAAGCATCCTATAACAATTATCGGTATTGTTGTCCACTTAAGCTCAACTTATCAGATGTAATCATGTTTAGAGGATACGTTAACGTATGATTTATACTTACCGACTGGTGTTCATCCACATCACGACACATTCCCGTATCAAGGTATGCACGAGAGTTCATCTTACCGGTGAGTATACCGATTATCATCTGTTTGACCGTATAAATTGTGAGATACTCACTTATTTTGAATTGAAAACAAGTCCTTTGTGATATAATCACTTATTGATGAGGAACTTGATTTTCGTATGCATGAGGGCACAGGTGCAAGTCCGTGAACAGGTCAGTACTTCCGTACAGCAGAGAGACGAACTTGACACCCGGAAAAATGTGATATTTTATCACTTATTTGATATGGACATGTGATTGTTTATCACTTATTGAGGTCGAATGCAGTATGTAATATGTACACGTATGTATAGTATCATGGAAGATCTAGACTTGCGTCCCCGTTATTTTTCGGTAAAAGATACAACCATGATACCCAGATGATAAGCAGCATAAAGACCGAATATCTCAGAACCTCGGCAATCTATCAAACGAAATTTCGGTACTAAGACCATATGCCAATGAATGGTTCCCACCTGGTCTTCAGTCGATTAAGATTTATATCACCCTGCACACTTTAAAATGATTGTGAGCCTACCGATACATCTTATATAGAGCTGCTTATCGTTTTTCATTTAAGGTTTAAAGAGGTTAGGATAGACCACTGATGTACTATCATTTTCTCTTTTGCTCGCCAGGAAACTCATTTTTGATTTTCTATTGTTTTTGTGTTTTTGAAATTTTTCGATGTTTTTGGATTTTCAGATATTTGGATTTACTCCCCCTAAAATCAATAAACTAAGATAAATTTAAAACACAAAGATATTTACAAAAATGATTTTCCGATGTTGGTTACTCTTGCTTGACCTTAATGCCGTTTACCAATAATAAAAAGTCAAATCTTGATTTGTCAAATGCTTTGGTAAATAAGTCGGCACGTTGGTCATCGGTGTGGACCTTAACAACATCGATTAGCCTTTTCTCAAAGCAATCACGTATGAAGTGATATTTGATTTCGATGTGTTTGGTCTTTGAATGCTGCACAGGATTTCTAGTGATATCTAAAGCAGCAGAATTATCAACGTAAATAGGAGTAGTTAGGAATTCAAAACCGTAGTCCCGCATTTGTTGTTGGATCCAAAGAACTTGGGAGCAACAACTTGAGGCAGCAATGTATTCAGCTTCGCATGTTGATGTAGCTACACACGTCTGCTTCTTGCACTGCCATGTGACTAGGCGATTTCCTAAAAACTGACATCCAGCCGTTGTGGATTTACCGTCGATTTTGCATCCGCCAAAATCAGAATCACTGAAAGCTACCAATTCAAAGTTATTATCCCTAGGGTACCACAGACCAGTGTCGGGGTACGTCTTCAAATAACGAAAAATCCTTTTGACAGCAGCAAGATGTGAGGCCTTCGGGTTAACTTGATATCTGGCAAGCAGGCACGTCGGGTACATTATGTCTGGCCTTGATGCTGTGAGGTACATGAGAGATCCGATCATGGCACGATAGATAGAAGGGCTAACAGCTTCTCCCTTCAAGTCTGGAGTAATTCCGTGATTAGTTGGCAATGGGGTACCAATGGGCGTTGCATCAGACATCTGGAACCGGCTCAAGATGTCACCAACATATTTAGTCTGATGGATGAATATCCCAGACTCCGTTTGTTGTACTTGTAGGCCCAAGAAGAAGGTCATTTCCCCCATAGCACTCATCTCGAATTTATCCTGCATAATGCGCTCGAATTCCCTACACAAGACATCATTAGTAGAACCAAAAATAATGTCATCAACGTATACCTGTACCAGAAGAAGATCTCCATCTTGTTCCTTGATGAAAAGAGTACAGTCGATAAGACCTCTACGAAAACCGTTCTCCAGCAGATAGTGAGATAAGGTTGCATACCAAGCTCGTGGTGCTTGATGAAGACCATAAAGAGCTTTGTTGAGCAACCAAACCCGATCGGGATGGATAGGATCTTCAAAACCTGGAGGCTGTTCGACGTACACCTCTTCTTCAACCACACCATGTAAAAATGCACTTTTCACGTCCATCTGATAAACCTTGAATCCTTTGAAGGACGCATAGGCTAGAAAGATTCGAATTGCTTCGAGACGTGCCACTGGTGCATAGACTTCGTTGTAGTCGATCCCTTCAATCTGACGAAAACCTTGAACGACTAAACGAGCTTTGTTTCGGATAACAACTCCGCGGTCATCCTTTTTGCATTTGAAAACCCAACGGGTACCAATCTTCTTGTATCCAGCAGGTTTCTCTACTAGTTTCCAGACACCCAGCTTCTGGAATTGTTGCAGTTCTTCCTGCATTGCTTCAACCCAAGCATTATCTTTCAAGGCTTCTTTCCATGTTCTTGGTTCTTCCTGTGAGACATAACACGCGAAAGACCAGTCGTTTTGTTGTCCGGATTCTCGAATGGCTGCATACAAGCCTGCATTGTTGTTGTTTCGCAACATGTTTCTTGTTTGTACGCCACTTTGCACATTTCCAATGATGTTTTGTTGAGGATGGGTATTATGAATCCTTGTTTCTGGATTATCTGGAACTGGAACATTTATACCCAGGTTGTTAAGATTAAGATCAACAACCAATTCAAGACCCGGAATTGACGAAGAGGATGATGCAGTAGCCTCAGCTGTTCTATGAGCATCTACTGGAGGAGTACCCTCTGAAGTACCATGAACTGCTGTTGTAGGAGCTTCTTGATCTGCATCTAGAAATTCATCATCCTCTGAAGATTCGTTCAATTCGTTTGCATCATGAAAATCCTCATTGTTGAGAGTATTGTTGTTCACCGAAGAAGATGGTTCTTGATTAACAAGAATCGGACGAACCACCGGTGAATCTGTTGCATTGTCACTCTCGAAAAACATCCTAGCCGCAGCATTTTCTTCAACGGCTTCAACATTGATCGAATTGAAGAAGTCATCGTACTCAAACATCCAAGGTTGACCCGGATTTTTGACTGGCAAAGTGTGCCTTTGTACTCTGACCTCAGACCATTCCTCGACCCTTTTAGTCTCTAGATTCCAGACTCGTAAGTTGGGAGTGGCATACCCAAGAAAGTATCCATCAATTGCTCTTGCCCCAAACTTTCCATTAGGATCGATGATAGTGCATGGAGCTCCAAACGGTTCTAGATAAGACAAATCTGGTTTCCGTTTTTGAAGAAGCTCAAAGCAGGTCTTGTTGTGTCTTTTGACTGTAAGGACTCTGTTCAATGTGTAACATGCAGAGGCCACAGCTTCAGTCCAGAATGGAATGGGTAACTGTGACTCTACCAACATTGTCCTAGCAGTCTCGATCAATGTGCGGTTCTTACGTTCAGCGACACCATTCTGTTGAGGAGTATAAGCTGCACTAAACTCATGAAGAATACCTTTTGAAGTGCAGAACTCCGTCATGGAATGATTTTTAAATTCAGTACCATTGTCGCTACGTATCCGCCTAACCTTCAACTTATATAAATTCTCAATCTGAATGATCAAGTTTTTGATAATGCCGAAGGTTTCACTCTTGTGTGCCATGAACGCAACCCAAGAAAATCTTGAATAATCATCAGTAACCACGAGGCAGTATTGATCACCCCGAATACTCTTGTGCTTGACAGGACCGAACAAATCCATGTGCAAACGTTCAAGAGGAACTGCCACTGTGTTGATCTTCTTTGTAGGGTGCTTCTTCTTTGTTTGCTTTCCTTTCTGGCACGAAACACAGATGTCTTGAAGATGGAAATTTTTGAGGGGAACACCATTCACCAATTCATTTGAAACCAAATGATTCATTTTGCGTAAGTGAATGTGACCCATTCGTCTGTGCCAAGAGATAGTGTCTTTTTCTGTGGCTTTGGAAACGAAACAAGTTGCTTGTGCAGACGTAGTAATAGCCTGGCTCATATCAAGGACGTACAAATCATTTATCCTTGGAGCCGACAAGAGAATCCATTCTTTTGGAATTTTGAAGCCGGGTTTCAGCACATAACATCCATTAGCATCAAAGTGTACTGAAAATTTCTTGTCACAAATTTGAGAAACACTGAGAAGATTGTGATCAAGTTGTTGCACAAAATTGATCTTGTCAAAGCTGACAATCCCGTTAGATATCATTCCTTCTCCCGTTATGTATCCACCTTTATCTCCAGCAAAAGCAACATAACCTCCTCTAATAGATTTAACGTCGTAGAGAAGCTTCATGTCGCCTGTCATGTGCCTGGATGCCCCACTATCAACAATCCAATGACTACTGATAGTTCCTCCTGAAGCACCCTGCACATGAACTCAAATGAATTAGTTGGAGATGGGGACCCAAGCCATTGTGGTCTTGGGTCTTCCATTTTCATCAATGACAATAACTTCTTGTCTTTGATGGTTGGTGTATTGTGATGGTCCCCCTGATTCAACAACCGTTTTTGGTTTCCAAGTCTGTTTGGTTTCACCAGTGTTTTTCTTTAAAATTTTAACTTCTTGATGATTTGAAGTTTTAGAATTTTCTGGTTTTACGACAACAGATTGTTTTTGAACCACATCGGTTTTAATCGCTTTTTCAATCTTTTTGACCTGTTGGCGTTTCTGTTTCTTTTCCCTTTCTTTTACAAGGCGGGGATCTTGTTTTGTGGAAACAGTTGGCTTACGGTCAGTTTTGCCACGGGGATCATCAACCTTTCCTTTCTGCTTATGAAGATATGGGCAGTTTCTAATAATGTGCCCAATGGTTCCACACTCAAAACATGATCTTCGTTCTACAAACCCCGAAGAATCATGTGATCGTCTAGCCGATGATGTTGAACTTTGTGAACCCGAGGTACTAGGTTTTGAACTGCTTGGTTCATTTCTTTTCTCGACAATAGCTTTCTTGACAAAATCTAAGTTAGATTGATTTTCAAACTTTTCAATTTTGTCTGTTCCCGTCGATTTCACAAAGTTAACAGTGTTCTTCTTCTTTTGATTCGGCTTCTTTTGCACTGGAGCCGGAGCTTTACCTTTGGGTTTGGTGTGATTTTGCTGTGTTGGCACTGTCGGCAATTTCTTGTTGCCAAAATGCTTTCGAACTTCAGCCTTTGGGATTGGAGGACACTGTGTGACTGTAACTTTAGGTCCTGCCTTTCCCAAGAACTTACTCGTCGAATTCTCAAAGACTTTACAGATTAAGGATTGATTAACATTCTTAATGGGAAAATCTTTGTCTGAGTAAATTTTATCATCACCAACAAGAGTGTACAGCAAATTCACACTCTCCAACTCTTGTGCAGATGAGGACTCAGTTGCAACAGTCTTAGCGGGTTGAACAGGGGGATCACATAGAATGTGATTCTCAAGAGGTATGTCCTCATTTTTGGCTACCGCATCAGACTTTGCTGGGACAGTATCATCAGATTCATCATCAGACGAATCAGCATCCTCAATTACAACTGGAGGATCTTGATTCTGTTCAGCACTCACAAATGTATCTGCTGACACATCTGAATCTGAGGATACTTCCTTTTGGTATCCGAGTCCTGCAGCAAACTCCTTAACATCTAGAGGCACAGAAGGTTCAAAGAAAACTCTGTCCTCTTCATCAGGCATGGCGTCATAATTATGTCTCACTGGTGGTGGACACTTCTTGTAGCCAATGCATGTGACATCTCTCTTTTCCTTCTGAACGTCAATGATGTGATCTAACACATAGCTAGAACTCAAATAACTGTCTAGCTTGAGTTGGATCGCATCACTTTCGGTTTTCACACAAGCCATCTCTTTTTGCATACTCTCAAGGCGAGATATATACAAATTAATATCAGTTTGTTTTCTTGAAACCATTTTAGTCAGTTCAGTTTTATCCTTCTTTAATGTTTCAATTACTGACTTAAATTCTTTTTCATGGTTTTCATAAAACATGTTGGCTTCTGTGCATTTAGAGAGATCCACAGTCAACTTCTGATTGTGGAGAAAGGTCACATCATATTTTTCTTGCAAAGCGTCATGCTTACTTTGCAAGTCACTCAAATTCTCATTCACAGTAGTATGTTTGTCTTGCAAGTCAAACAAACTAGCTTGTAAAGCATCATGTTTGCCTTGCAACTCAGACATACTTTTCTCAAGATCAGCACATCTAGCATGCAACCTAGCACATTCATCACAATTAACAGCAGTGGGTTCATCGACACATACCTGACTTGATGAACCGTCGACATTAGCCATAAAGGCTGAATGGAGAGAAGACGAAGAGTAAGCAGCTTGATCCACCAGAATAGATCTTCTTTGAGTTTCTGCTACAGCTTCCCCCAAGAGTTCATCAATGTCAATATCATCCGAAACATTAGATGTCTCACCCACATGATCATCACCAGAGTTGGATGATTCTTCATCAACACTCCTGCTGTATCCAGAGGAGTCTTCATCTTCAGACAATTCATCACCACTGGCAGAAGATTCTCCACCATTGGTGTGAACTAGCTCCTTCACAATCTGAGCAAAACATGCTGTTCCATCAGGAGCATCGCCACCCAACTGGATTGACCAGTCACAACCTTCATCCACCTGTACTGCAAGTGCTCGGTTGGTTTGGTTGTTGACAGGCACCAATGTACGATCATTGTTTCTGTTCTGCTGATTGCCTTGGTTTCTGAAGGGGTTTTGATTCCCGTGCTGGGCTGGCTTTGTGCACTCCCTTTTGAAGTGGCCCCGTTCTCCACAGTTGAAGCATTTAACAGCCTGCTTATCAAACCCATACTTGGTGTCTCGCTTACTTTCCAAGCTGGTTCTGCCAGTACTTTCCATCCAATCCTTTGCTCTTCTCACAGCACTCGCAAAGGCCCACTTGATATCCATCAAGTCCATCTCTTCCTTATCAATCTGCCTGTAATCTTCTTGTGTCAGATTAATGTTTCCAATCTGACCTTCTATCAACCCACAGTACGCGCTCACTACAGTGTTAAGCAGCTCCATGTGTTCCTTAGCTACTTCTACACTGATTTTAGAAAAACTTGAAGTGTCAAGCTGTACTGGATTTGACTTTGATTGTTGACCTGCAGCAGATGATGTTCCTCCATAACAGGCATATTGTGGTTGTTGAACAGGAGGAGGAGGAGGTGGTTGTATTGGATTTCCATACAAATCTGTGGTTGGAGGCGGCTTTACAGGAACTTGCACTGGATTGCCGTACATATCCGTGCTTGTGACAAACGCCGTTTGAAGTGGAGCATGTGAACCGGCTTTTGCAGATGAAGTAGTGGAGGTGCCATAATACATCTCTGGATTCTGTGGCACTGCAACTCTCTTTGCCTTCAACGTTTCTTCCTGATCCTTGTTCTCCAGAAGCTGCACGAAATCGTTGATATTGGTAGTTCTCAACGTTCCGTTGTACTTCAAGATTTCCAGGAAGTTATTCCATTGAGGCGGCAATGCATCGGCAAACTTCTTTACCACCTCTGTTGGAGTCGTTGTGACTTCAAAGTTTGTCAGCTCAGTAAGCAGGTGATAGAAACGGCTTGTCATATCTCCTAAGGACTCCTTATCCATACATGTGAAGCCATCAAATTCTTTCTTCAGTAGATCTCGCCGTAGTTGACGTGTGGCTTCATTACCTACTCCTCTTGTCTTCAAGGCATCCCACAGCTTCTTCGTAGTCTTGAAACTGACGAACTGATGATAAATATCCTTGCTCAGTGCTTGAGTAAGAATAGCGTATGCTTTCTTTTCTAAGTCATACGTCTTCTTTTGATCATCAGGAAGATCGGCAAATGTAGCTGTCGAAGAAGCAGCAACCTCGATAGTTTGATCGAATTCCGTAATGAACCGTAACCACAACTCTGTATTTTGACCAAGAATGTATGTATGGAAACGATCAACCCATCCTGGATATTCATGAAGATGCATCAACTTTGGAGGCCTGTTCAAACTTCCGGTTTCACTTTCGCTTAGAAGAAGACTTTGAATACTCGGAGTTTGATTTGAAACAAACGCCCATTGACCAGCTGGAGTGGCATTTGTTTGTGAGGATGTAGATACCGGAGATTCGGCCCATGATGGAGATTGACTAGTATTCATGTATTTTCCACTGTCTGGAGCCGGACTTCCCCACCAACTCGGATTCATGATAGATAAGCAAAATAAATGCTAAGTAAGAAAGATCCGAAAGATAACACAACCGAAAGATTCTGGTCGAAAGATCTGAAATCACAGAAACTTGTTAACAATAAACAAACCTCAATCGAAAGATATAACCTTGTTCGAAGGATCAACAGTACTCGAAAGATTACTGTTGACTCTCGAACAATGATTTCGAAAGATTCAAGAACTCGAAAGATTCCCTTTGAAAGATCCTTATCTTTCGAGCCAAATCCTTATCTTTCGAACAACAGATCTCGAAAGATTCACCAATACGAAGGATCCTAATCTTTCGGACACTAGTCTTTCGAAAAGATTCCTCTGTCGAAGGATATGTTTCAGACTTCGAAGGATGGGTCGAAGGATATAAATCTTTCGAGCCCTCCTTGATCGAAAGATATCGAAGGATGATCTTTCGATGTCGAAAGATATCTTTCGAGAGGCTCTGACACAACTGACTTTGATGTGAAAGGTTGGTGAAAAGGTGACAGGTTGGTAAGGTCAAACTTTCGGCAAAAGGGGATGTCAGATCAACTTTCCCACCAACTTTTGAAAGATTGCCCAAAAAGGATAACCTTATCCTTAAGCCAGTCACCGGAAACACACCGGAATACCACCGGAAAACACAAAGTTTTCTAAAAACCAATTTTATGTTACCCAACCCAAACTTGAACACTCCCGAAGGTTTAGAAACCGTTTTTCAGTTTAAACAAGCAAGAAAAACCACCAAAAACGGGTGCTAAACCAAGTGTTCAAACACACCAAACACTTGAACAAACCCGGTTTTAAACAAGGTAAAGAGCGAGGCTCTGATACCACTTGTAGGTCCCTTTTCGCGGAGGATGACGAACCTAAACCTTGTTATACAAACCTACTAGCGAGTGCGGAATCCAAGCTAGCAAGCAAACCGAGTTAGTAGCAAGTAGAGAAACAAACACACAAAGATTCACCGATTAACACTAGTCGTATTAATGCAATGAGGGTTCGGTTACAAGCTCAATGTTTACAAATCTAACATGTAAACTCTCAAGTGTGTGTGTGTGTGAGTTCTGGACAGAATGCTCTCAACACTCTCTATCTCTCGGTGCAAAATGGCAGAACTTCAGAACTCTCAACACATGCATGGGTATATATACCCAGCTCAGCAGGTCTGCTCGAAGGATTCGACAGATGGTCCGAAGGATCATCTGTCGACCACATGTTACACGAAAGATCAGCGTGGACCTCGAAGGATCATCCTTCGAGGTCTAATGGTCGAACCATGGTCGAACCATATCTTTCGATCACCTCGAAGGATCAGGTGTATCCTTCGAGGCTATCCTTCGATCAGAACATCTTTCAAATGTTGTCCAAGTCAAACCGGAGGATGGTTGACTTGGTCAACTTACAGACTACTAAGGACATCGTTTACATACAGACCCAATACAGACAAAGTACAGACACAAGTGCACCAACAGGTTTCTATACTAATTTAGCTAGAAGATCAAGCCCTGTACATGAGGAAGCAATACATGTAGGTTGGTTTCTTGCATGCTGCTCATGAACATGGTTCTTGCATATTACTTATATTGATGATATTGATTACATTAAGCTACCTAAAATCACCATCCCACTTGGTAATTCTTGAATAAAATCGTACTATGATTGCTAAGACCCCCTGTAGTGTAGTGGGGCGTGATGTTTGTTTGTTTTTTTCTCCCATAGCGCCACATAACGCCCTGAACACCACGACGGGCAGCGTTATGGGGCAAAAAAGGGTGCAGCTTTATAGATATAGCGCTGGTATGGAGGTTTGTTTTTAAAATGGACCAATCAAAAATAGCTAAGTGTTTTTTAATTAATTAATAAAAATGAAAATTAATAATTAGGTAATGATAAGGTAGGGCTTTATGACTACGGGCTCTAGTGACATAACGCCCCATAAAGCCCCTGTGTGACGTGGCACGACACGTGTCGCATAACGCCCACAAAGGAGTTTTATGACTACGGATGGCCTAAGTAAGGCTTAGTATGTATTTTAATGTGAACACTTTCCCATGGAGAGAGAATCAAAATTTGAAGTTTTTTTTTTCTTTTACAATTCAGACTTATATCATCGCATGTAGCCCGCTTGTGGTATGCGCATATAATGTATATATGTGTGGGCCTTCAGTGGAAAAAGTGAAAGTGCCCAAATTTTAACGTTATTTTACTAATTTCGTGAAAATAATGTTAAAACGAGAGTGACGGTTAATCATGCATAATTTGATGGCGTTGATAACCGAAAGACAAGGGGTACATGCACTAATCTAATAGATCAGATTTGCAGATTAGGGTTTGAGTGTATTGAATATTTGATGTTAGTATTCGAATTGGTGAATTGCCAGAAGCGATACAAGAATGTATATATACACGACGGCAGGTTTTGTTAACCGCCCATACTTATGTTATCTATCTATAATACTAATAATGTTATTAATGTTACATCTTATTCTAATATCATATAATATTTAGCTTATAATAATAATAATCCTTCTAATATTCCCTCCCGTAAGCTAGATTGGATTGACGTGCAGGAGTTCTTTAATCCGCTTGAAGTCTCTTAGCTGCAATGCTTTGGTAAGGATATCCGCAATTTGTTCCTTTGTTGAACAGAAGCTAACTTCTACATCATCATTCTTTATTAGATCTCGAATAAAATGATACTTAACCCTAATGTGTTTACTTTTCCCATGATAAACTGGATCTTTGGCTAGGCATATTGTTGACTTGTTGTCACAATAAATAGTTGGAGGGCAGTCCATATTCATGTGAAGTTCATTAAGTATTCCCTTCAACCAAAGTGCTTGACATCTAGCCATTGACAGAGCTATATATTCTGCTTCGGTTGATAATAATGCAACCACCTTTTGTTTCTTCGATTGCCAAGCGATTGCTCCAGACCCTAGGTTGAAAATATAGTCGGATGTGCTTTTACTATCATCAATATTCCCTGCATAATCGCTATCACTATATCCCACTAATTTTCCTTTACTTCCTTTGGAGTAAGTTATTCCAGGATTTATCATTCCTTTTATGTATTTCAAAATCCTTTTACTGGCTTCCCAGTGATTTCTTCTTGGTCTTTCCATGAATCGGCTGACTTTACTCACTGCGAACATAATGTCTAGGCGAGTATTTGTAAGATACATCAGGCTTCCTACAAGAATTCTGTACTTGTTCTGGTTCACTTCTTCTTCGGGATCATTCTTGGTTAGTCGATGACCATATTCCATTGGTGTTGAGATTGTGTTGCAGTTTTCCATCTTGAACCTCTTGAGTAAACCTTTTGCATATCTATGTTGAGACACTAGAATGTTTCCATCTTCATACTTAACCTCCATACCTATGAAGTAATGCAAAGTTCCTAAGTCTGTCATTTCGAACTCATGTTTCAATGATGTCTTCAGTTGATTTATCATGTCTAATGAGTCACTTGCTATGATAAGATCATCTACATAAAGGCACACCATCATCTTTGAATTCTTTGTGGTTTTTATGAACAAGGTATGTTCATAAACACACTTTCTAAAACCGTTTGATCTAAAAAATTCATATATTCTGCTATACCGCCCTTGGGGCTTGTTTTAGACCATACAAGGCCTTTTTGAGATGGCATACCTTATGTTCCTATCCGGGTTTAACGTATCCTTCTGGTTGTTCAGTGTAAACTTGCTCATTCAGGTTACCATTCAAAAAAGTCGTTTTTACATCCATTTGATGTAAATACCAGTTATTGCGAGCGGCTAAGGCTAAGACCAATCTGACAATGTCGAAACGGATTACCGGTGCAAAAACATAGAGATAATCAATGCCATATTTTTTATTGTAACCCTTTGCCACTAATCGTGCTTTGTACTTGCTCACATTTCCATTTTCATCATATTTTGTCTTGAAAATCCATTTCACACCTATAGGTCTTTGATTATTGGGTGGATCTACTACTTCCCAGGTTTCATTTCGATGTATTGATCCCATTTCCCTATCTATAGCTTCTCCCCATTTATTTTCTTTATGGGCCTCTCCGTATGACGTTGGGTCTGCATCAGCATACAAGACGAAATTTGCTGCATCCTCCGTCACGAGTTGAGCATTGTATAACTCATCCACTTGTTCTTTTGTAAGCGGCTGTGTTTCTTCGTATACATCAGCGATATCTCTAGTCCTCAACACCTCATTTTCTGATGAGGTTGATGACGAGTCTTCCTCCTCTTGGCTGTTAATCTGACTTCCTGCTTGACTATTACTAACCTGTCTCCATACGGCTCATTCAGATTTGCAGCATCTGCATTATCTGTTTGCTGACTACCTTCGGCATCAGACATGTTACTCGTTTCAGTTGCATTTCTACCAGAATCTTCATCGTCTGGATAGTTTAGACGTAAACTTGAGTCTTTTTCATTTCTTTGAGAACCTTCCCTGTCTTGACTCTCATCAAAATGGACATCTCGACTAATAATGATTTTATTTGTTATTGGATTATGAAGTTTGTATGCTTTACTATACTCACTGTAACCTCTCATTATGGTTTTCTCTGTCTTGTCATCCAATTTGCCTCGATGCTGTTTTGGTACATGAGCATATGCCACACTACCAAATATCCTTAGATGTGATACACCGGGTTTCCTTCCGCTCCATGCTTCTTGTGGTGTCACGTGTTGTATTCCTTTAGTTGTGGCCCGATTCAAGAGATATGTGGCACATGCCACCACTTCAGCCTAGTAAGTGTGAGACATCCGTTTCATCTTTAACATACTTCTACTAAGATCCATGAGTGTCCCGTTTTTCCATTCGGCCATCCCGTTTTGTTGTGGGGTGTAACTTGTGGTGAGTTATTGTCTTTGAGGAAATTTTGAAATTCATGACTGGAATATTTTCATCCTTTATGAGTACGTAATCCTTTTATCTTATAATCAGCTTGATTTTCTACAAAGCTTTTGAACGTCTTGAAGTAGATTAAGGGGCTGTTTGGTAGCCTCTGAATGGTTATTAAGAGGCTACCTCTTAATGGAACCATTAAGAATTTTACCAATGAGAAGGTAGAAGAATGTGACATGTGACGATTTACCATTCAGAGGTTACCTCTTAACCATTCAGACTTGAGGTTACCTCTTATTCATTCAGAGTTTTTAAACCATTAAGAGGTAGCATCTGAATGGTCATTAAGAGGCTACCAAACAGCCCCTAAGGCATCTGATTTTAATTTTAAGAAATAAACCCAACTCTTTCTCGAAAAATCATCTATAAAGTAATGAAGTATCTACAACCTCCAATAGAGATTGTTCTCATTGGGCCACATATGTCTGAGTGCACGAGTTGTAGGGGCTTTCTTGCACGCCACGTGGTTTGTTTCGGAAAGGATTTCCTAGCATGTTTTCCGAACAAACAACATTCGCAAACACTTTGTGGAGACTTGGAGCTTATTTTGCGCAATCCTTTCACAACCTCCTTTGTTCCCATGTTATGGAGTGTTTCAAAATTGATATGTCCATAACGTCTGTGCCATAACACTGACGGTTCTTGAGTCATCATGTTGCATACTCTTGGAATAACATCATAATTCAGGTTCAAGGGAAACATCTTATTGTCGGTCATCTTAACTGTTCCTATGGACTTCCCTGTCGGATCTTTGATAACACATGCATGATTATGAAAGTTTACTTCATAACCCTTTTGCACGAGTTGTCCTACACTTAAAAGATTATGTTTTAGACCTTCTACATAGAAGACATTGGGTACCTTCTTCTCCTCACCTCTCACTTTGATTGTTACATCACCGCTACCTAGCACTTCGAGTCTTTTATTGTCACTGGTCCTAACTTCCCTTCTTTCTGACTTGTTTAGGGTAGTAAATAACGTCTTATTTCTGGTCATGTGATTGCTACATCCACTGTCTAAATACCAGCAATCCTCTTTGGTGAGTTCTTCCATATTGAAAATCATAAATAATGTCTCATCATTTCCTTCACCGTTATATTCTTCATGCATTAAAACACTATTGTTCTTATCATCATCATCATCATTTTCTAACAGAAACATGCCGTATGCCCCAGTCTTTGGCAATTATAGCATCGAACTTGTCCATAATTTCTACCTCTTCCCCTACTTCTTCCTCTACCGGTGTTGTCTGATCTGAAAGATCTTGACCAATCCTGATTTGTATCCTGTACTTGAAATGCTTGTTCTATTGGAGCATCATCGTATTGTTTAAGTCTCAATTCATGAGACTGTAGTATTCCGAGTAATTCTTCGGTGGATATGGCAGACAGATCTTTGGATTCTTCTATCGTTGCTACTACTACCGATTCATATTTTCTTGATAAACTACGAAGAATTTTCTCAATGATTCGTTGTTCAGTGATATTTTCTTCATTTAATCGTAATTGATTGACTATCACCGTCATTCTATTAACAGAATCTTCTATTGTTTCACCATCTTTCATTCTTAAAGCATCGAATTTACATCTTAAAGTTTGAAGTTTTACCGTCTTAACTCTGTGTTCTCCTCGGTAAGCCTTATGCAGAATATCCCATGCTTCCTTTGACGTTTTGCTTGTTGCAATTCGTTCAAATATTGTATCATTGACCGCTTGAAACATGACATGCAGTGCTTTCTTGTCTTTCTTAACAGTTTCTTTGTGATTGTTTCGATCGCTCTCTGATGCTCCGGCAGCGGGTTCTCTATATCTTTCTTCTACAATTGTCCATAGATCTTGAGACTCCAACAACACCTTCATCTGAATATGCCAGTGGAAATAATTTTGGCCCAATAGTTTAGGGATTTGAGTTTGAATTCCTCCATTTGTTGTTGTCATTTTGATTGAATAAACTGATGGACTTCTAATTTTAGTTTATCGAATTCTGGATCGATGTGGCTCTGATACTACTTTAATAGATCAGATTTGCAGATTAGGGTTTGAGTGTATTGAATATTTGATGTTCGTATTCGAATTGGTGAATTGCCAGAATCGATACAAGAATGTATATATACATGACGACAGGTTTTGTTAACCGCCCATACTTATGTTATCTATCTATAATACTAATAATATTATTAATGTTACATCTTAATCTAATATCATATAATATCTAGCTTATAATAATAATAATCCTTCTAATATAATCGACTTTTGTCCCAATTGCTGAGTGTTATTTGCCTTATGTCCCAAGCTTGATGTAAAACTACTATCGAGACGTGGGTCAGTCTCTCTATCCCTACCAGAGGTTTGCCATTCGTGGAATTTACTGAGTATGATGATGATGAGTTATATCATCCCATGGAGAGAGAATCAAAATTTGAACTTTTTTTCTTTTACAATTCAGACTTATATCATCCCATGGAGAGAGAATTTGAATTTTTAAACCATCAAAGTTTAAAGGTTTTTTTTTTTTTTTTTTTTTTTTTTTTTTTCATTTACAATTCAGAGCTATATCATCCCAGAATATCTCGACTTCCCTTCCAACGGAGTTTACCAAGCTACAGCACCTTCAGATATTGTAAGAAAAATCTTTGTGCTTTTGATCTGACATTAATCAATGCATTTTTCGATATTTATATTTAGTGTTTTGCTAATGCAGGGATCTTAGATTTAATTATCTTAGGGGAACTATACCATCTGAATGGGCTACTATGCGTTTGAGCAACCTGTAGGAACACTTATATCTCAACAATCAACTTTGGCGTTTTTTGCCTGCAAAATAACTATTTTATTGGATAATTAATCATAATTCTTTTTTGTTTCTAATAACATGCATCTTAACTCCTCATTATGTATATATGTAGCTCACTCATGGGAAACCGATTGTCTGGGCAGTTTCCAACAACTCTCACTAGAATGACCACACTTCTAGAATTGTGAGCCACATCTCCATTTTTTTAGTTATATATTACAACAAAAAAAAATAATAATAATAACAAACAAATTTTAAAATTATTAAGATGATGAAACTTTACTTAAATTTGATGGTGAAATGCTTCAACTTTTTTTTGTAGGAACATAGAAGCAAATCGTTTTTCAGGACCCATACCCAAAGAGATTGCAAACTTGAAGAATTTGGACAAGCTGTACTAAATTTTTTATATTCCTTAACAATCCGACAAGGGAAATTAATAGATCAAAATTGGGGATTTTCATAAATACATATTCACGTGAAACTTTATATTCCCAGTGATCTATCTTCAAATGATTTCAATGGACATCTGCCTGCTGCACTTGGAAAACTTACCAAGCTGACTAATTTGTGAGTGTAAATGTTGTAAATTTGGATTATAATCCATAAAGAGAGGTGATATGTAGAGCTTATTTTCTATTGTGCATTTTGACTACTTTGCCCCATACATTACTTTAACCTTTTACCTGGCAGAGCGGTCAAAAACCACTCAAAACTAATATTTTTGAGTGGTATGATCTATATATAATCTCATATCTATAAAGCTTTAAGCATTTTTCTAACTTCTGTGAGTTTGTTACATTTTTAGGAGGATATGTGACAACAATTTCACTGGAAGGATACCGAACTTCATTAGGCATTGGACACAAATTTGGAGATTGTAAGTATTGCAATATATTATCATTAGCGTAAACTAATAAACCCTAATAACAATAATAATAATAATAATAATAATAATAATAATAATAATAATAATAATAATAATAATAATAATTTATTAATAATGACAATAACAATAATAATAACAATAATAATAATAACAATATACAACAATAATAATAAGAACAATAATAAGAAGGAGAACAATAACAACAATAAGAATCATCACAAGAATAAGAACCATAACAACAACAATAATAGAGATAGTGATACTCTTATCACTTGTCAGGGATCACAAGAATAAGAACCATAACAACAACAATAATAGAGATAGTGATACTCTTATCACTTGTCAGGGAAATTACACACAAAAGGTAATGTATTTTTGGTGGATTTCTGTTCTAACCATTGAACTTCCCAGAATTTTTTTCAAGATAACCAAATTCCGTAGTTTCTGTTAAGGTAACTGGTAATCCGATCTGCTAGACAGCTGATATGTCGCCAGTAACTTTGTCCATGTTGACTTTTTTTATGTGACGCTGTGGTAGGGATGAGCATGGTACATGTTCGGCGGGAAAAATTGGTACGTCTCCCAGTACCGAATATACCAGTACAATACCTGTATTTACTAGTGTTTTACCCGTAAATACACCCGTAAATACTGGTACCGGTAGAAAACGGGAAAATGAGTACTGGTACGGAATAATATACCTGGTAAGGTATCGTTAACTGGTACCAAATACTCATCCCTGTGTTGTGGCATGTCGAAACCATATAACTCACCAATTTAACTAAAATTTAGTTGTGTCTAGAATTTAGGGATTTTTATAGGGTTACTTGAAATGGAAATCTGTGTGTAGTACATTACCTTTTCTCATCCTTTTTATTTATGTAGTTGGAAATTTCCTTCACTCTCTAAGCGCGTATTTATCTCATATATTGCAATGTTTGGTTTAATATATATGATGCAGGCATATACAAGGTTGTTCTTTTGAGGGTCCCCTTCCTTTGAGCATCTCTGCCTTAACTCAACTGAAGGATCTGTAAGCTTTTTTCCACCTAAGTTTTTTTTGTCTTTGATCTAATGAGGCGGTCTAATAAGGTGGCCGAATATACAACGTCATTGAATATATATATATTTGTGATTGAATATATATATATATAATAAGGTGGCCGGATCTACAACGTGATTGAATATATATATTTGTGATACAGGAGAATCAGTGACTTGATAGGTGGAGCTTCTACTTTCCCGTCACTAGAGAAAATGCAACACCTAAGTATACTGTGAGTTTCTTATGGCTTTGTATGGCAATTCCCTTTTCGTAGTAAGTAGTACTCAAGTTATTACCACCATCTCGAGTTATGCAGGGTACTTCGGAATTGTTTGATCCGTGGGACGATTCCCAATTACTTCAGGGATATGGTAAATCTGAGTACCATGTAAGTGAACCAGAAGATGTTCCTTGCTTCTCATATGGATTATCATTAAGTTACTTATTGTAAATAATAAATAGGTTTTGAGAATTTTCTACTTTTGGAAACTAGAACATAAAAGTTCGATGCCACTAGCAAGCATGAAACAACAATTTTATTATGGTAATTCTTAGATGAAATTTTACAAGGGGGTGTTTGGATCTTCGTTTTGAAACTAAAACAACAACACCTATAGCTATAAAGCTATTAGTAGGGTCTTGGGAAGGCCTTACCTCCATCCTAGGGGATAGAATTAGAGAGGCTGCTTCCTGTGAGAATCAAGATATAAGAGTCATAACAGTATACATATGCATACATCTATGCAAAAAAGCAGACAAACATTCTTAAAATCACACCCAAAAAATGAATTACAAAAACTAAAGCCTCTAAGACAAGAAAGCACCCTACAACTCCTTAACCTTAATCCTACGTCTCCACAAACTCCTATCATCAACCATGTCCACAGAGAGGTATAAGTCTAACAAATCCTTTCTAACTCGCTCTTCCAAAGTTGGTTTCAACCTGCCTCTACTCCTCCTTCCCTCAACAGTGAGAGTTTCTACTGATCTAACCGTAGTTGTCACTTGTCTCTTCCTTACATGCCCAAACCATCTCAACATCTATTTCCTTAATTAGTCAATCTCAAACTTTCCCTAAAAACCTCATTTCTTATCCTATCCAACCTAGTGTGCCCACACATCTACCTTCGCATCCTCATCTTTGCTACCTTTACCTTACGAGCTTGTATCTTCTTAATTGGCCCAACAATTTGTACCATATAATATAGCAAGTCTAACTGCAACCCTATAAATTCCCCCTTTAATTATGCTGGGAATCTCTTGTCGCACAATACCCCAGAAGCTGCTCTCCACCGACACCATCCAACCTGAATGCGATGGGCTACGCCACTATCTATCGCCCCATCATTTTGTACAAACGATCCTAGGTTCTTGAATTTAGTTACCTCCGGAACCACTTGCCTCTCAATGGTGATCTAAGTGTCCTAGTCATCGCTTACACAACTAAAAGCACAGTAAAGATACTCAATCTTAGAATGAGTAATCCTTAAACCATTACCCTCTAAATTGTTGCACACCACTCCTTTAACCTTGCATTCAAGCTTTGTTTACTCTCTGTCACTAAAACAATATCATCCGTAAAAAGCAAGCACAACGGAACTGACTGCTGAATCAACTTTGACAACTCATCTAGGACAACAACAAAAAGAAACGAACTCAATGCAGACCCTTGATGGAGTCCTACCTCCACATAGAAGAAATTGGTATTCCCTATAGGTGCACGCACACGAGTTTTAGTCCTAATATATATCCCTAATTATGTCTATATATTTCCGAGAATCCCATGTACCCCTCTACATTCCAAACTATCCCAAATCAGTCTTTGTGGTACACTGTCATATGTCTTTTCAAGGTCATTGAAAACTATATGAAGTTCTCACTTCTTTTCCCTATACTTTTCCATTAATCTTCATAGAATGTGTTTTGCTTCCGTAGTTGACCGCCCCGGATTAAAACTAAATTGATTTACCAAAACCTTAGTTCTCTTTGTTCGTATATAAGGGAACTATGACACCACTCCTCCATTGATCTGGCATACTTCCAGAATACAGATTTGAAACTAATTATTTAATTATTACAACTTAAATATGCAATAATAATTTTTTAATTGTTTGGACAACAAATCATGCAATAAATTTGATTATCTAAAAGGAAAACAACTACTTATTTATCACTCTAAACTAGTTTAAAACTTTGATTTCCATTTACACATCATTTCTACTTTTTATTTTGAACGGCAAGTAACGACATGCCAATCACCATGACACCGGGCCACCATGACACCGGGCACTGTAGCCAAGGTTGACTACTCGACCGCCGCCAGCCTCTTGGCTCTCCCAGATGCGCGGAAACCCGACCTCCACCCGCTCGAAGGAACGACAGTAGAATAATCTGTTAAATCTCGCCTCCCATACAATACGAACAGGTGCCACCCGTATTCGCCCTTCATCTGGATGCCGCATAAAATAATGGAGAGAGTGGGAGTCGAACCTGGGTCACAAGAAACATTAAGTCTTTCCCCAACCACTCCACCACTATCTCATTGGCACACATCATTTCTACTTATTTTTACAATCCTTTTTGGTCATTTTAATGGTTAAATATGGAAACAATAACAATCAGATATTTGATCATCAATTACTATTACTACGTCATAGAACAACGAACATCCACACATTATTTTCTACAACCCGTTTTATTACTATGATTCTCATTGTTCATTATCCCTTTATAAATTTTGAAACCACAAGTCCACAGCTCAACATCCCCTAAATACGACTTACACTAAAAACATATATACTACAAAGTAGTTGCGCTGCGCCAATGATGGCCAGTCCAACTGGTCAGAGGGGGGGAGTTTTCTCCATGTTGTTCCTGCCAGGGACGGGGGTTGTGTGTGTAGACTGGTGTCTTCGGAACCAGTCGCTCTAGCCGTCCAAGAAAAGAAACTATAAACTAGCTGCACTATTGTTTATCAAATATAGTGTTTTCTAATTATTTCACTTGTGACGCATTTGACATATTTGATGGTATTTTTTAAATTTTACATCGCCTTGGAACTTATTTTCTTTTATTTGTTTTGTAGAGATCTAAGTTTCAACAATTTGACTGGCGAGATACCATCTTCCTTTTCCCAACTAGAAAATGTAGACTACATGTATGTGAATCATCTTCCACAATATTTCCTTGTCTTCTAATTTATATCTGTGATCAATTCTCTATGGATGACCAACATTTGATAGGTATTTGATGAAAAATAATCTTACTGGACCTTTGCCTGGATGGGTCTTCTCAAGCACCAAGAACGTGTAAGGATATATTTCCCCTTTACTTACCATTTCATTACATTACATGATTTACATGATCAAGTGATATAAAACAGATTTCATAAATATTAGGTGATTATATATGCGGAATGAAAAAAAATGGGATCAATATAAGTACTAAAGATATTAATGATAATAATAATATTATTGTAAAATAATTGTAATTGTTTTAGTCAAATGTATTTATAGAATAGGTTATAACAGTTATTGACATATCAATTGTAGGCTAGGATTGCTCCTTTCCTTTGTAATCGTCTGTTGTACTTTGGCTATTTATGCCTCCAATCTTGTAGTTCAGTATGTACAATTTTCCTTCAACTTTATCAAACATTCTCATGGTATTAGAGCCTTTCATCTCAATCGAGAATAGATCCCAACTGTGTTTTATTTTTTTTTTCAATCAAAACTCTTTCTAATCACCTTCATGGCACCAATCACCATCGTTCAACTCACTGCCTCCACTCATTTTAACATTCCCCTCACCAACCAAAATTTTCCAGTATGGCGTAAGCATGTTTACTCAACACTCGTCGGCCTTGATCTGCTTCACTTCATCACCGGAACACAAAAAGCCCCGGCAGAATTCATCGATGCTGAACGCACCAAACCAAATCAGGATTACTATTCTTGGTTTCGCCAAGATCAAATCATCCTAAATCATCCTGGCGGCTCTCCTAGGCAGCTGCACACCCACCATTCAACCGATGATTGCATCGGCCGACACCGCTCGAGACGCGTGGGATAGATTGGTAACAAGTTTTGCGAATCCATCTCGCTCTCGTGTTATATCTCTAAAATCAAAACTTGCATCGAACCCCAAAGGTACTCGAACCGTCACGGAATATCTACGTGACATGAAGTCAATAGCTGACGAACTCGCCCTAGTTCAAAACCCGGTGAAAGACGAAGATCTTATGGTTCACATCCTTTGCCAATTGGGTGATGAATTCAAGAATGTTGCACAATCTCTTCGACTACTCGACTCCAAACTCACCTTTCCAGAATTATTTGAAAAACTTGTTGACTTTGAAAGAGAGCTTCATCAAACAACTGTTGCTTCCCCACTTATGGCTACTGTCAACTTTACACAAAGACACACACGAACCGGTTCCAGATCTGCCAACGACCGTCGCAACATACAAAGCAACTCCAACACCAGATCATTCCGCAATCACTAGTCTAGTGGCTCGAACCCAAATAGCGGTAACCGTGATTTCGTCAACATATCTACTGTCAATTCTGTAATTTTGCAGGGCATGAAACAAAGGAGTGTAGGAAACTCGCACGTTTTCTCCGAGAAAACCATGTCACTACAGGAAATTCTGTGGCCCAAAACAAAGCTTCACCAACTGCTAATGTCGCAACATCCTCCTATATGTTTGACACCGGAGCTAATAATCATGTCGATCCGGATCGTACATCCTTTCACACTGTATCTGAGTATGGCGGACCAGATGAAATTGTCCTTGGCAATGGTAACACTCTATCCATAACTCATATCGGTCAAACGCACCTCAATACGTCAAATGGTTCTCTTACCTTAGAAGACGTTTTGTGTGTTCCTCAATTCAAAAATAAACTTATTTCAGTTGCAAAATTGTGTAAGACTAACCATGTTTCTGTGGAATTTTTTCCCACCCATTTTTTTGTCAAGGATCTTCGAACGGGGGCACGTCTAATGCGGGGCGAGAATTACCTTGACATCTACTATGCACACCTTCCTACTTTACCTCAAATAAATGCGGTCTCCACTACATCGCCACTTGATTGGCATCACAAACTCGGGCATCCTTCCATTCGTATTCTCAAGAAAATAACCAAATGTTTAGGTTTAGGTTTTAATTTCGTCAATTTTCATTGTACTTCGTGTTCCATCAATAAAAGTCATAAGGATTCCTTTGGCATGAATTCATTTACTACCCAACAACCCTTACAATTAATCTATTCGGATGTTTGGGGACCGGTAGAAAAATCGATTGACGGTTTCACCTATTTTTGTAGACTATCACACAAAGTACATTTGGCTATATCCAATGAAACACAAATCCAACGTCTCGGTTTTATTTCCTCAATTCAAAGTGCTAGTCGAAAATTATTTTCAAATGCCTTTAATTTCTCTTTTCACCGATAATGGTGGAGAATATATTGGCCTCACCGCATATCTCCAAGCTCAAGGTATTTCTCATTTGACCACCCCCCCCCCCCCCCCCCCGCATACCCCGGAACAAAACGGTGTTGCAGAAAGACGCCATCGACACATTGTTGAAACCGGTTTATCACTTCTACACTATGCTAATCTTCCTCTTTTATTTTGGACACATGCGTTTCAAACTGCCGTTTACTTAATAAACCGTTTACCCACTCCGATCCTTGACTTCAAAAGTCCGTACTCCGCTCTTTTCCAAAAAGAACCCACTTACAACAAATTCAAACCGTTTGGATGTTTTTGTTACCCGTGGCTACGTCCCTACGCAAAATCCAAGTTACACCCACGCTCGGAAAACTACATTTTTTTGGGCTACTCATCATCGAAATCTGCGTACAAATGTTATGAACCGAAGAGTCGACGTCTTTATCACTCGAGACATGTGGAGTTTGTTGAAACAACCTTTCCACAACGTTCACAACCTCAGTCATCTACCCACACTCCCACTGTAGAAATGTTCCTAGTGGCCAAACCCAATTCAATGGCCATTCAAACTCTTCACCTTTTTCTAACCTCAATTCTACCCCACCAGCCTCCAGTCCTTCGTCATCCACCCAGCAGCCCACCATTTCATACGATATTAGGCCGCCCAGCCCAAATAACCAGCCTCAATGCCCACACCCACCTGCTCCTCACTTCGATTCGCTCTTTCCCTCTGCCAACTCAACCACTCCATCCGAACCACATGTCACACCCCAAAACCAACACCAACCATCTACCTTCGACTCCGCCACACCTTCACATTCTGATTACTCTTCATCCAATAATACATCACCTCCCTCAACTCAATCAGCCTCCTCCAATTCGCAACCAACATCACCAAATCATCTTTGTCGACTTCGAAAATCGCTTTACGGGCTCAAACAAGCACCCCGTGCATGGTACTTGGAGCTTTCCACGTTTCTTCTCGAACTCGGGTTTAAAAATCATTTGCCGACCCATCCTTGTTCTTCTATAATCGAGGTGGAATTATTTCCTACTTCCTAGTTTATGTTGATGACATTGTCTTAACCGGCAACGACAACTCTTTTGTTCAACATGTCATTCGAGCTCTATCAGAAAAGTTTTCAATTAAAGACCTTGGCATGTTACACCACTTCTTAGGAATAGAAGTGATTTCCACAGTTAGTGGTCTCTTTTTATCTGAGCATGCCCATATCCAAAACTTGCTAACCAAGTTCAAAATGGATGGTGCCAAACCGGTTGCCACACCTCTCAACTCTACTGAGACATTATCCTTTGCTGATGGCTCTCCTAAAGTTGATCCTACACCATATCGCCAACTTGTTGGCTCCCTTCAGTATCTTGCGTTTACTCGACCCGATGTTTCCTTTGCTGTCAATAGGCTTTCTCAATACATGCATGCACCGACTCAACTTCATTGGCAAGCGTTAAAACGTGTTCTTCGGTATCTTAAAGGTACTATCCATCACGGATTATTTCTTAATCGTGGATCTCCTATCCGACTTCAAGCCTTTACCGATTCGGATTGGGGAGGCATCGCCGATGGGGGGCGCTCTACAACCGCTTACATCGTATATCTTGGGTCCAATATCCTCTCATGGCGCTCGGCGCGTCAAAAATCCGTCTCTAGATCATCCACCGAAGCTGAGTATAAGGCTTTAGCAAATGGTGCAGCTGAACTTTCATGGGTTTAGAATCTACTATTAGAACTTGGTTTATCTATACCCAAATCACCTACACTTTTTTGTGACAATGCGGGCGCTACATATTTGAGTGCCAATCCAGTCTACCATTCGCGGATGAAACACGTGGCACTAGATTATCATTTTGTTCGTGAGAAAGTTGCGGATGGATCATTACAGGTTCAACACATTCACTCTGCGGATCAACTTGCGGATGTCCTTACCAAACCACTTAGTCGGGGGCCTTTCCAACGTCTTCGATCCAAGATTGGAGTCTCCGATGGATCCTCCATCTTGCGGGGGCATATTAAAGATATTAATGATAATAATAATATTATTGTAAAATAATTGTAATTGTTTTAGTCAAATGTATTTATAGAATAGGTTATGATAGTTATTGACATATCAATTGTAGGCTAGGATTGCTCCTTTCCTTTGTAATCGTCTGTTGTACTTTGGCTATTTATGCCTCCAATCTTGTACTTCAATATGTACAATTTTCCTTCAACTTTATCAAAAATTCTCAATAAGTATATAACCATGTTCACCATAAGGGCTTGTAGCCTAGAGGTATTGGCATGTTACTAAGGTGTTCCTCTCCATATGGTTGAGGGTTAAAGTCCCATGGTGGACATAGGTGTAGGTTGAGGAGTAGGATTAAAAGTTTGTTAGTTAGCATTTCAAAAAATAAATAATAACCATATTCATAAGACATATAACTTGGTGTTTAACTGCCTATAATTATACTAGGAAACAGATAAACTAAATACTTGAACAATAAAACCTTGATAATAATAATAGTAAAATAAACCTTTAGTGGTGGGTTGTGTTTATAAGTATATATATGCCTTTACAGGGATGTTTCTTATAATCATTTTACCTGGGATGCTAGTTCTGGTCCAAAAACGTGTGAACAAGAGACAATGTAAGTTGTTTTTTATGTAGGCTTGTGGAGTTGTAGATGTGGGTATGGTTTTCTATATTTGTCGTTTATGCTTAATGTAAACAATTTTTTCACTATGTGACTCAGAAATGTGGTGGAGAGCTATTCTTCGTCAATAAATAAACAGTAAGACACATGACACTAACTTTATTCAAGGTCACAACATTTACATTGGGGGTAGGGAATGCATTTTAGTTTGGCCCTTAAGGGGCCTAGGCCCGAACCTAAAGCAGTTGCTAAAGCTCATCACTTGTAAAAACTTGGTGATTTGGGCCAGGTTCGCCATGTCAATAATTTTGCATATATAATTTATCTAATTATAAAAATATATTCTAAAATATAATTAAAATAAGTTTTGTTTTTTTTTGAAATAGGTATTTTAAATCCTATAACAAACCTTTTAACATGAACTATAATCATATCAGTATTTTATCACCTCAAAACCCGTTTAGTTATATTAAGCATTATATACAAATGTCAGAACCGATATGGAACTTTTGGGTGTAACCAGGGGCGCAACTTAAGAGGGGCCGGGGGGGGGGGGGGGGACCCCTCGAACTTTTCACTCTGTATTGTTATATATGTAGTTTTCGTATAGAAATTTTTTGGTATATACGTTTTCGACCCCCGGTTCTATAATTTTTTTTGGGTATATACGTTTTCGACCACCGTCTTCATTGTCAAGCTTAGCCATTGGGGGTAACTGGGGTCCATTAAATGTTGTGTAAGAATTAATACTACACACTAACTAGTACTAAATATTGTTATTTGTTATGTAGAAAGAAAATTCATCCATGTCTAAAGAATGATTTCCCATGTACTAAGTCAGATGCACAAAGTAAGTAAAGTTTATATATCATTACATACAATTACACATTAACCAAATCCTATATATTAGTAAAAATGTCATCATTTGCATCAGAAATCAATTCTTTGCACATCAACTGCGGTGGAAAAGAACTAAATATAAACAACACTATATACGAATCTGATATAGAGAAAAAAGGTGCCTCACCATATTACAACGCTGGAAATTGGGCGTTTAGCAGCACTGGAAACTTCTTAGATGATGACCATGATTCTGATGCCAATATTCTTTCCAACACATCTAGTCTCCATAATATATCCACATTTGACACCGAATTATACAAAACAGCGCGCACCACCGCTATTTCTCTCACTTATTATGGACTGTGTCTTAAGAACGGATACTACACTGTCAGGCTCCACTTTGCAGAAATTATTTTTACCCAGGACAAGTCATTTAACAGCCTTGGGAAGCGCGTATTCAATGTTTATGTGCAGGTAATGCAACTTTTCAATATTATGATCTGATAAACATAAGAATGCAACCAACTTTTGTCTGATTCTGTTAAGGATAACTGAGTTACGTTAAGCCAGTAAAAAACCCATTAAAAGTTTGCTGTTGCCAAGTGGCGTATTATCTTGTTAGAAGGACGTATCACTTCTGATTTGAATACCTAATATATTCATGACAAAAAAAACAGAGCTCATCGTGGTAAGTTACTGCCAGGTCAAGTTTTTGACAGGTAATGCGACCGAATTACCTTAGATTTAAATCTTGGAAGTTGGTTACCTTATAAAAATAATTTCAATACATTGAATGTTTTTCCTTTTAACAAATGAAAGAATCCATCATCGATTCAAAATACACAAACTCACGAATTATATGAACAGGAAATTTTAGAGAATTTACACACACTAAACAGATGCATAGCATTGCGTACTACTTACAAATGTCAGACACGTAGGGATTTATACCCTTGCCCTATGGCGGTTACATGACGGTTACTTGGCGCCAACTCATGGATCTTATAACTACCTTATAACCCATGTTTGACACGTTATAGTTTATAGATATAGATATAAATACTTAGGATAATCTTTTGATGCCAATATTACTTCCAACAATGAAGAGGTGGTTACCTAAATAGAAATTGTCAATTGAGCCAATGTTGGTTATCTTTTTGTACATTTAGTCCGAAAATAATGGATGCAATTGTAAAAGGACTATTAACATCTTGATAACTTTTGATGTAGGGAGAGTTAAAACTAAAGAATTTTAATATAGCAAAAGAGGCTGGAGGTACTGGCAGGGCAGTTGTAAAGAGTTATACAGTGAATGTGAAGAACAACACCCTCAAGATTCAACTTTACTGGGCTGGAAAAGGCACTACTGGAATTCCAGTGAGAGGAAGTTATGGTCCGATTATATCAGCTATATCAGTTGATCCGATAGTAACATCCTAGTTATAGATTTTTAACTTCGAGGATATTTTATTTATTAAAATAATGATACTTCCTCATCCATTATCCATTATGCAGTGGCGGACTTATAGTATTAATAGGGGTAGCACGGGCTACCCCTCAACCCCGTCTCCGTAGTGTAAAAATACCCTTTAACTCCATTTTCGTAGTGTAAAAATACCCCTCAACTCCGTTTCTGTTATATAAAGGATACCCCTGATCCTAAAAAAAATTAGGATACCCCTAACGTTTTGGGCTAGTTCCGCCACTGCCATTATGTGTGATATGAGTTTAACTATTGTGAAAGTTGACTTATATTGTCAAAATCGTAGCTCAAACTGTAGGGGAAATCCAAATCTCTGGTGAATCTCTGCAGGTGTATAAAAGTAAAGTTGTTTATCGAATGAAGAAACATACATAACCCTGTTTAATGTGTGTGTTTGGTACGTGTTTTTTGCGAGATTAAGGTCAAAGATTAATTTCTGGAATTCATTGGTAAAGTTTAGTTGTAGCATTTTCCTGGAAATGAGAACCATTTGGTGACCCCTTGCTCTCTTCTTTTCAATTTTAGAAACTTCTAAATGGAGTCTTTTAACCAGACACTTGATTTCTAGGAATTTATGATGTTTAAGCATTCACAACCTAGAAACATCATATTTAATTAATTTTGAATTTGATTATAATCACAATTAGAACTGAATGTGTCAAAGTCTAAGGTTCAATTGCGAAACTTGTAGTTCTTAACAAACAAGAGGAATGGGATCAAATACAAACACTTAAGTTTGTAAGAACCATAAGAACCAATACATAATTGACAAGTGTCCATCAATAAAAAATTAGTTTAGGGGTAATTTAGACTTTTTGACCATATTTATTTATAACTAATTAAAAATAATTACAAAAAATATAATCAGCACAACACTATATAATTAGCACAACATCATTAATCGTTCTTCATTATCAGCACATCGTCCTCGAATCGTTCTCCATTATCAACATAAACGACATTAGCACAACATCTTCAATCGTTCTCCATTATCAGCACACCAGATGTGCTGATTATATCTACTTTTGGTGTTTGTTTGTATTATTTTGTAATTAACACATAATCAGCACCTTATTAGCACAAATATAAAACACCTTTTGTTAACTTTTTTTAAAAAACACTTTTATAAATACAAAAAGGTATAGCAATATGGTACTCATATTAAAGATAAAAAAATACTTGATTTTATGGTATATATTTTAAAAAAAATAATGAAGTATATAAAAGTTATTATAGTTTAAAAAACCTTGGTGGAATTTGTATTTAATAGAAAATGGTCAAATGACTAGCAATTTTACAAAATTACCCCTAATTTGTTAGTAGTAATTTTTAATTATAAGAGTTTTATTTATAATCAATATCAACCCTTGATTTAAATTAACAATGGTTCAGATATGTTCTTACGGTTCTTATAATTAGCACTGTTTGTACAGGATCTCAACCCACAAACAAGATGTAAAACCCGTGTTTTACACGGGTAGTTTTTAGAAATTTTACATACACATTTTATTAAACACGGGTAGTTTTAGAAGTTTTAATATAGAGAAAAATGCAATTTGCGTCCCCGTGGTATGTCCTAAACATCACCCTGAGCCCCTAAATTAAATTTTTGGATGTTTGAGCCCCTGACCTTATAAATTCATAACACTTTGAGTCCCTGCCGTCAGTTTGACTGTTTGAGGCAGGGGTAAGGCCGTCTTTTGACATATATTAATAACACTTTGCGTCCCTATGGTATGAGTGAAATATCAACCTGAGCCCCTAAATTCATTTTTTGCTTTTTTCTTAAGAAATCTAATAATTCAAATTAAATTAACTCTTTTATTTTTTTAAAAAATGCAATCTAATAATTAACTCTTTTTAAATAAATGCAATATAATAATTAAATGTATCCTATGTATATCAAAGATCCACAAGCAATTGGGTTATATTCATTCATAATAAAATTCTCGATAACAAAAGACCGTAACTTACAGACTCGATAACAAAAGATCGAAACATACAATACAGAGACAAAACGTCAAAGATCCACAAACAATCGTGGATCTTTACTGACGGGTGCACTTCGGAATGTAGCAGATATGAATGAATATAACCCAAGTGGTAGATATGAAATTCCAGAGCTCGCTAATTACATATCTGCCACTGGGGTTATATTCATTCATATGAATGAATATAATATGAATGAATATAACCCCAGTGGCAGATATGTAATTCCAGAGCTCGCTAATTACGTATCTGCCACTGGGGTTGTATTCATTCATATCAATCACTTCCTTATGTGCACCGCGCCATCTTCTAGGAGGTTGTCAAGTGTTCTCGCCTTCGTAGTTGGTGTTTTGCGTAGTATCTTTACGTCCACAGCCATTCTGTACAACAAAACACATTCAATCCAAAACTGATCCGATACAACAAAAACATTCAAACCAGAATCAAAACCAAAACACATTCTAACGAGGAACACATTCAATCCGAAACTGATTCGATACAACAAAAACATTCAAACCAGCATCAAAACCAAAACACATTCAAATGAGGAAACCCTAAACCCTAAATCCACAAGAATCAAAACCCACAAGAATAAAAAACCAAAACACATTCAAACCCACATTGAAACCCTCTCTGTTTTGATACCGTAAACCCTAAACCCACAAGAATCAAAACTAATACACATTCAAACCCCCAAATAACACATTCAAATCATCAAATCAAAACCAAATCATCGAATCAAACCCTCTGTTTTTCACCAAAAATCAACCCTCTGTTTTTCACAATATAAACACATTCAAAATCAAACCCAAAATCAAACCCAGAATCAACCCAAATTCAAACCCAGAATCAACCCAAAATCTGTTTTTCACTCTCTGTTTTTCATCGAATGTAACCCAAAATCAACCCAGAATCAAACCCAGAATCAACCCTCTGTTTTTTCACAATATAAACACATTCAAAATCAAACCCAAAATCAAACCCAAAATCAACCCAAAATCAAACCCAAAATCTATTTTTCACCCTCTGTTTTTCATCGAATGTAACCTAAAATCAACCCAAAATCAAACCCAGAATCAACCCTCTGTTTTTTCACAATATAAACACATAAACATATCGAATGACCAATATGAGGATGAAGATGAACCTGATCTGTTCGATGAAGTTGATCTGTTTGATGTTCGATGAAGGTGATGAAGATGATCTGTTGATCTCTTCGATGAAGATGATGATGATGATGATCTTAGGAGTTGGGAGAGCTGTTGATGATGATGATATTGGGAGTTGGGAGAAATTTGTCGAGACTGTTGATGATGATAATGAAACTGGTGAACATTTAAGTGTAGATATTAAAGGGTGGGGGGTATTATGGACTTTTCACAACTGGCAAATAGTCAAACTGACAGAAGACTGACGGCAGAGACTCATACTGTTATGAAATTAATACCACAGGGGCTCAAAATGCAAAAAAAAAATTTAGGGGCTCAAGTTGATGTTTGGGACATACCACAGGTAAGCAAATTGCATTTTACTCTTTAATATATATGCTACTAAATAGTATTAAAGTAATCCACAGGTACCATTCCTCATAGTTGCGCAAATTCATATTGAAAATCACATCTAAAATCACACAATTAACAATAAGAAACAAGAATTAAATACCTATATTAAATGAATATGCTGATACATAAAAGGCGCGTCAAATTCATTACATGATGCGTCAATAAACACAGGATAAATTAGCTTATGGAAATACACACACACATAAATAAAAAGCTTACCACACACAGGAGTTGACGTTGGAGACGAACTGATGGAGGGGAGGAATGAGTAGAGGCGTCTCCGACAATTCGCGTACCCTGTTTGAGCTTGAAAAAATATGCCCTTCCGTAATGTTTTATTATTATTTAAAAAATAATAATCAAATTAGTATTGGGTTCAATAAACCTAATGCCAATTGGGCTAAATTCATATCAGAATTTTTTAAATCGCGTTACCCTCGAAATCACGGACCTTGTGCAGAGATCATCCCCCACACCATCAAAGCCGCCACTGGTAATGAGCACTGCAGCTGACCAGCGATGCGGCGAGTACCTATACAGAATTAATAGAGAACTATGAGCATGTCACCAAGGAACAATGGAAGTAGTAGGTAGCTAACCCAACACCATTACACCAACAACAGAAATGGACACAGTCAACCATAACTAAAAAGAACAATCAACCATCCAATATTTCACAAACTAAACCTACTCCATATTTAAGGGCCCTCTCCTTAGACTTGTAATTCAGCCACCAAAGAGTCAAAGTCTTGATATCTCCCATTGTTTTCTGTAGCGAAACCGGTTGTTGATTAAAAACCTTTTCGTTTCGAGCAATACATAGACACCACACCAAGGATAAAAGTAACGCATGAACCCCCTGTTTATCCTTTTCTGTACCATTAATGTACGTGTGCAGACCCAATAAATTATTGGTGTCAAAAGCATATATAGAAGGAAGTGAAGTACTTTGCATGATCAATCCAAACATCCCTCGTATATATTATTTCGTAAACTATAACCCCAATGGTCTTCAGGCTTAGGTCATAAACAATTGATTATTAAATGACATGTTTTGACTCTTTATTTCTTTTCCAGCACAACATATTTTAAATCATACGGTTCATGTCATTATAGATAACAAGTATAACTTGGGGCTGTTTAATTTGATATTTTTTTTTTTGCAAAAACAACGTTCTTTACCAACTAACAACTTTTTCATCAAATTTTATCATTTCATATATTGAACAGTTAAGATAATAGTGAATTTAGTTTCATCAAACCAATACGATTAGGGACAATTTAAAGTTTAGGTCCAAAGTTTCTAAGTCCAAGACAGTTTAAGTAAAGAGTGGAAGCATAGATAAAATGGTTTAAACATAAGTTCATAGTTCATGATTATTAAAGAACCCAACACGGGTTAAGACGCCTGTGACAACTGTGTTCTATAATCGTTGTACAATGTAAAACAATGTTGATTATCAATAAAAAAATGTGGTTTGGTGTTATTATATGTGTTTTGGTGTTATTATATGTGTTTTGGTGTTATTATATGTGTATTTATGTTTGAGGATTTTTCAATTTAATTCAATTCCAATTTCAAGCTTTAAATCGCTTTCAGGAAGGTTATACGCAAACTGGTGCGTAAACGCAGTCAGTTTAATGCGATAAACACTCCGGAATAGTGACATAGGCTTAACATACTTTAAATAACCTCCACATAACTTAAAAATAAGTTTTGGATGGTTTGGTGTGTTGAAATCAAGTTTGTTCGATCGCAGGGACTATTTGTGTCAAACTGCAAAACTATACCGATTTGTATAGTAACGAACATTCCGGAACTTGATCATAAGTTAAACGTACCCTAAATATCCTTTACATAGCTTTGAAATAGGCTTTGAGGGATTCGGTATGCTAAAATAAACTTTATTGATCAATAGGGACTAAAAGCGTCAAAAAGTGCATAAGTTTGCATTTTCGCGCAAATCTTACGTTCTGAATAGATCCGGACATCCAAAAACTTATGTAAGCATTAAAATATTTTAATTTAGTTTTTGGTATAAAAAAATTCCATTCGTCGCTTAATTTGGATCGTTTTTGCGTTCGTTACGACTTCCGTCGTAATTAAGCGAACAACGCGATCGTACGACCAAAGGAACCGACATCCGATATATTTTTGAGCATGTTTTGAGTTCCCTATACTTTAACTTCATTTTAGAGCCTTGAAATGAGGTTAACGGGGCTTAAACGTGTCAAAAATGAGCCGAACTGCAAGATGCTGAAGTGCAGAGAGCATTTTGCAATTTCTGGAAACTTAGCCCACACGGTCCGCGTAAGACTGCTATGTCTTTTACGCGGGCCGCCTGGGACACCCAGCTCAGCAAATTGTGATTTTAAAACAGCAGCTGGTATTCGGGCCTTTGGACATGGTTTTGATCATTCTATGGGCACATTTTGATGGTTTTTAAGTGCCCCTTGTATTCAAATACCGTGTGCCCACTTGTACGGCCTAGATCGAAGCTCGTTTCCCGATAAAAGATCCTAACGGTTCTAAATTTCCTATAAATACCCCCCACCATTCACTTGCAAAATCCACATTGATCTGATTTTGGCCCTCTAAGTTGAAGTATACTCTTCAAACCTGAGGGTAAATCGGATCAAAGCTTGCGGAGACCCTTTGTAAGTATTCCTTCATTCTTTTCATTCTTTTTTAGTTTAAAATTCAAACTATGTTTGACTTTATGCATTAACCAGTTTATGGTCAATGCGACGTTCGTTTGAACTTCATAACGTGAGCATAATCACGATGGTTTTAGTCCCTAGTGACTATACCTACTGATTACCACGTTATCTAGGATTAGTGACGAGTCGTAGTTTCGGCCAAAATGCGTATTTTTGCGTATTTTGTAACCATACTACTTATAGGTATCAAAACCGTTTGTTTTGATACCAAAATCTGTTTTCTAACTTAACTAAACATGTTTTAGCATGTTTAGCTCATCACTTTCTAGATTAGTGCTTATGTAGAGTCGTAAGTCAAGCGGACTAAACACCCGCTTAGACTTTCGAACACGACCCATTTGTTCGATCATTAGGATCCGACCAAACATGCTTAGTGACCATAGTTGCATAGGGAATAACCTTTCGAGGTTATACCTTATGGTCACTTAGGTTTAATTAGTCGCATGATAGGTAGTTTATATGCCCTTGGTAAATGACCAAAATGCCTTTTTCTTACATAACTGATAAATAAGCATATGTAACAAAAATTTTTGTCACGTAACTGATTATGAAACATATTTAAACATGTATGGGCACGTAATACTTGTCATAGGACTAGTTAGACGTCTCGAACGCGCATTTGCGCGCACGACGCGTTAAAGTAGCGTAAGCTACCTTAATGGGTCGCAATGGGTCGAAAGCACTTAGGTTAGGTTTCAATTTAGGATGTAGGCTTTGTTAAACCATATCACATGAGTTCCAACACTCATTTGATTTACAAGACTTCATTCTATCCGATCATCCGATTTAGGTGTCTATTGTTTGACTAGTGGTTCGATTACTAGGTGCTGCTTGATTTCTCTGGTTTACTTGAGTTTGATTGAAGTTCTATTGATTGAGGATACTTTGCATTTCAAGTGAGTACATAGTTCCCCTATTTTACTGTTTTCAATTGTTTTGGTATGTTTCATATGTACAAAAATGATTTCAAGGTTTAAACGATGATTTTAAAAACAATTAAGATGGTTTATACTAAACTAATAACGATTTCAATAAAGTGAACAAACTTGTTGGTTGTAGTTACATAACAAATGACATTCATTAGCGTTGATCAAGCCGACCAGTATTAGGTTATGGTACCGTAGGATCTGACAAATCCCGATATCATACTACACCTATGGTTATGTGTGGGGGTTGTGGGTAACGACTGAATCTGATGTTAGTTAACTTACACTTTGGTGGTTTGTTAATGCAAGAAGTGAGAAGCGAGATAGTCGAGTCACAAAGGTTTGAATGTTATTAGCAAGACGACCAAAGATAGTTTTCAGAATTTAAAACGAGGATGATTTAAGCGATTTTAACGAGTTAATGATTTGGAAATGATTTGAACAAGATAAACGAATTGGATAAACGATTGGTTTTTGGTTAGTGTTTAGATAACGGGACAGGTGTAATGTGATGAAAGCATGGTGGATACGCCGCTGGTACTTCCTATATATAAGTGTTTTCAACATATTACATACTGTGGCGTTATTTATTTCACTTGGGTAAACGATTTTGAAACAATGTCACCCAACGATGTTTTCTAAAAGATATAAACCATACGAGTTTTATTAACGAGTTAATACAAGAAGTTTTGTAAATTGGTTTTCTAAAACAAATGCTTTTGGGTTAAGAATAATGGCTACGAGGTTTTATAAATTATAACCCACTTGATTTGAGTTGGTTAATTATGTTGCAATACACTTTTCAAAAAGAGATTTGTATTTTGACTCTTGTAGTCTAATTAAGTACTGCAAAATGTAAACGAAGCCATGATTCCAATACTCTTATAAAACCTATGTACTCGCCAACATTTCTTTGCTGACTTTGTTTTTACATATGTTTCAGGTGTTGTTGCTTGATTGATTTCTAGGATGCATGCGTCACATAGGATCTGGACAAGGCCTTAGTGACATAATAATAGTGATAGTCGATATGTAATTTGTTTGTTATGTGTTTAGACAATGTTAATGTTTAATATTATCAATAAAACAAAACTCTTTTTGTATCCATGGTTGTGAAACAATAATTCTGTTACAACACTCCTCGAGCTGACAACCTCGTTGTCAATGATACCTTTGTTGTCAATGGTACGTTTCTTGTTAACAATCGACCTGCATCTATTCTTTTTTATTCTGGTGCCGATAGAAGTTTTGTTTCATTGTCTTTTGAGCCTGTGCTTGCGATACCTAGAACTAAACTGAGGAAACCCTTATCTGTTGAAGTTGCTTCTGGTAAACCTCTTGTACTCGATTCTGTTATTCGTGATTGTCAGTTGAACCTTGATAACCATCTTTTTCCTATTGACCTCACACCGATGCAACTTGGGAGCTTCGACATTATCGTTGGGATGGATTGGTTAACCAAACATCATGTTGAGGTGGTTTGTTTCGATAAGATTGTTCGTATTCCTTTGTCTTCTGGCGATGTTTTGGAAGTTCGTGGCGAGAAACCTTCATGTGGATTGAAGCTTATGTCGTGTACAAAAGCCCAAAGCTATTTGAGAAAACGATATGTTTCTTTTCTAGCACATGTCACCGAGGAGAAAGACAAGAGTAAGAGTATTCAGGATATTCTGATTGTTCGGGATTATCCAGAGGTGTTTCCTAATGAATTGCCTGGTTTGCCTCCAGTTCGTCAAGTCGAGTTTCAGATTGACCTCGTACCCAATGCCAACCCTATTGCAAAAGCACCTTAGCGTCTTGCACCTTCGGAGATGCAAGAATTATTAAAACAGCTTCAAGAGTTATCTGATAAAGGATTCATCCGTCCGAGTCATTCACCCTGGGGAGCTCCTGTCCTCTTTGTGAAAAAGAAAGATTGATCTTTTCTAATGTGTATCGATTATCGTGAGCTTAACAAGCTTACCATCAAGAATCGATATCCCCCACCTCGAATTGATGATCTATTCGACCAGCTGCAAGGTGCTTCATGCTTTTCCAAGATCGATCTGCGTTCTGGGTATCATCAACTTCGTGTTCTCGAAGAAGATATTCCCAAAACTGCTTTCCGCATAAGATATGGGCATTATGAGTTCAATGTCATGCCTTTTGGTCTGACAAATGCTACAGCTATCTTTATGGACTTAATGAATAGGGTCTGTAAACCTTATTTAGACAAGTTCATTATTGTGTTCATCGACGATATTCTCATTTATTCAAAGTCTCATGCCGGTCACAAGCAACACCTTCGTTTGACTTTGGAACTTCTGAAGAAGGAACAACTTTTTGCTAAATTCTCCAAATGTGAATTTTGGCTTAAAGAAGTTCAGTTTCTGGGTCATATAGTCAACAAGCAGGGTATTCATGTGGATCCCTCTAAAATTGTTGCTATTAAGGATTGGAATACACAGACGCCTACAGAGATTCGATCTTTTCTTGGTCTTGCTGGTTATTATCGTCGATTCATTTCAAACTTCTCAAAGATCGCGGTTCCACTCACTGCTTTGACTCAGAAGAATAAGCCTTTTGAGTGGGGACCCAAGCAAGAAGAAGCGTTTCAAACGCTGAAACAGAAACTTTGTGATGCTCCTGTTCTATCTTTGTCACACCCCTTTCTGCGGTGGAAGCACGAGGTGTGATCATAAAAGGTTCTCCTCGCATACGAAAGGTAAACATACTACATGCTTGTAAAAATAACTTCAAATACCAAACATTTTGAAAATTTGAAAACATAAGTTAGCGTTTACATCACGAGATAACATAAAACATTGTCTTAAAAGTTTACAACTTTATTTAAACATAACATAGACGACATCCACAAGCATGAGTAGGACCGTGCGCACATCCATCTTTAGTTACCTGAAATACATGTGAGTTTTGGAAAAACGTCAACAATATGTTGGTGTGAATTCATGCAGTTCTTGAATTGAACGTTTGTATACTTTATATGAAAAACATGGTATGTATTTTGTGTAAATCAAGTATTCATGTATAAATCAAGTATTCATGTATGTATTAAGTTGTTAATAGGTTGCAAGGCCATTAACATGTGACACGACATAGGAAGAAACCAAACCTTAGGCATTTTTCTAGTTGGCATATTATGAGACACAAAAGCACTACTTGGTACTCGTTCTCACCAAGAGTGTGGCTGCCTGACACCCGTTAGATCTAACCTTTTGTTCTGCGGTCTAGGTATATTGTTGACTAATGGTGCTTATGGAACCCTATTCGTGGCACGATTTCTCGTATCATGTATCATTTCTCGTACCATCATACCATTTAATAACATTGTAACATGTATTTCACCCCCGAAGTTATAAAACTAAAAACCGTTAAAAGAAAAGGGGGAGCATGAACTCACAACTTTGCGTTCCTTGCGTCGTAAACTTCACCGGATTTGCTTATAGTGCGCCGTGACCTAAACGTGTTTTATTATCGTCAGTCACTAGACTTGTATCGTACAAGCACAAGTCACTATCTTTGTATTTGTATTGTTGTGTTAAAAATATTTTATATTTTTAACTATGTATCTTACTTATATTATTTTCTCAAAAATTAATATAAGTATCTTGTATTTTACACCCGAATTATGCATCCTGTATGTTGTATGTGTATTTTTGTGTTTTTACTTCTCATGAGTATTTAGTGTATTTTCAAGTCCTAATACACTAGCACGTATACTACATACTACATACGCTTAGCACAAAGTTTGGTGATCAAATAATATATATATTTTTCTCAAAAATATATATACTTAATGCCAAATTTTTAACCTTGACGAAATCATCGTTTCTTAACTCAAAAATTAGGGAAACCTTGGTAAATACCTTGGTATACATTTTTAGGGAATAAGTTTCTAAAAACTTATATTTTTTATAAGTGTCAAAATTTATAAAAATTTTTACAGAGTTTCCCCAAGAAATGGAGGGTTTCCCATGTTTTCAAAACATGTGTTTATTTTCTTTTAAAAATCATCATCATTCAATTTCAACACAATTATCAACAACATGCACTAATTTCTCTATTTCATGAACCTAAGAATTTACAAAAATGTGTAGTAACTTACTAGGGTATTTAGTAAGTCTTGTTACTCTTTAAAGTGTGTTTGTTTCTTTTAAAGCTTCATTTTTAAAGAATTTAGTTCTTTACAACTTGTGACCATATTTTCTAAAAATACTACTATTTGTATGTTTCTTGTTACACATGTGTATCTTTACTTTATTAACCACCAAAAATAAGGTTTATTTGTCTAAGAACCAAGATTTAGTAAAACTTGTATTTTTAGCTTGGTTCTTTTGAAAAACTACTCATGCATCTCAGATCTATAAATTTACTAGCTTACTTTGTTATTGTTTTTCAAGAAATCATTTATTTATCAAGTTCATGACTAGACAAGAAGATGATTATTCTAGTTTGTCACATAATCATCCTCCTACTTGCTAGATTAAGTGTTTAAACCTCATCTAGCAAGCTTCATGTCATCATCTACCCAAGAAATCAACAAGCAAGTAACATACACACACTAAACAACATCATTTCATCCATGTATCATCTTATGTAAACTTTATGTTTAAGTTTCAAGTTCATGTTCTTTAGTGTTCATAAGATTTTCATCATAAAACGTCTTTTAACCACTACAAATAGAAGCAAATAAGGGTGTTCATGATGCTTACTACTAGCTTGAAGCTAGGGAAGAACAAGGATGAAGATTTGGTGGTTAAAAGCAAATGAACAAGGTCCTTCAAGATCCGTGAACACCAAGCTTCATGAATCACCTTCTAGCACCTCTAGATGAACTTGGAAATGATGGAGCTTGATCGGAAAATGATGATGGTGGTGCTTGGGTTTCGGCCGAAGGTAGGGAGGGAGAGAAGAAGAAGAAGTGTTGAGAAGTGTTGGAGATTATGATGGATAATAGTCTAGTGTATTGTTCTTATATCCCCCAACATATGTTTAACCAATGGATCTTATGTCTTTAGAGTACATAACATATCTTAATAAATAAATCAAACAAATCCCACTAATAGGCATGTGGGCCGATTATTTTAGCTAGGGGGAGGGGGGTCTAATTGTAATGTCTAACCAATTAGTTAGTTCTTAGTTCCAATCCAAGTATATAATTAAGTTGGTTAGTTACTAGATATTCTAGTGGGTGTTAGGGTGTTCGGGGATCATGACTAGCCAAGAAAAAAAAAACAATGCTTCTATTAATATTTTGATGTTCCAGGTTGTGTCCGCTTGTTCGGTTAATTACCGGTTCGTTAAAGTGCTAGATTGCACCGTTTAGTGTCTTTTATGTACCCCTTTTGTACCCTTTCAATTCCCGACACTTAGGGATGTATTCTGGGTGGTAAATTGTAATTTCTGCACAATATTTCAGTGTTATAATGCTGATCATAGCTGAATTTAATAAAATTCTGCACTTAAAGTGCGTTTCGGGTGCTTTTTAGTGCGTATTTTAGCTTCCGGATGGTATATATGTAAACCCTTGTTTGTACTCTTGGGTTTTAATGTATTCTTGTCATGGGACCTACACCTAGGCTCCAATTCTACTGTCTGACTGCTTTCTGCAGAGTTGTTGGCATATTGTGTCTTACCGGTGACTTTACTAGTGTTTCTGACGCAAAGCTTGTTCATGAATGCATAAAGTACTTCTTGTAATATAAAACATGCATGAATTCACAAGTATAGTATGTAATCAGACAATGTTGACATTTAAGCACATAATTGCAGTCATTAAATAATAATTAAAGTGTACGGAAATTACCGGTTTGGTGCCAGTTGTCACAGTCTCCCCCTGTTAAAAGAATTTCGTCCCGAAATTCAGGCCGAACTAGCTCTGGCAGGAGTCTTCTTGAACATGTGAGGATACTTTTCTTTGAACTTGTCTTCACGTTCCCACGTGTACTCGGGTCCGTGCTTAGAGTTCCAACGTACTTTGACAAGTTTGACCCTGCTCCTTCTGGTCTTGTTGACTTTCCAATCGGTAACCTCAACGGGTTGTTCTGTAAATCAGAGGGTGTCGTCAATATGCACTTCATCCGCAGGGATGATAATGTTTTCTTGTGTTGGACTCTTCTTGAGGTTGGATACATGAAACGTATCCCATGTACTCCATTAAGTTCTTCCGGTAATTCCAACTTATACGCCACGGTACCAATTCTTTCTAAGATCTTCAATAGTCCGATGTATCGGGGATTCAGCTTCCCACGTTTTCTGAATCGCACTACGCCCTTCCAAGGTGAGACTTTTAGCAAAACTTTGTCTCCCACCTCGAATTCTAATGGTTTTCGTGTAACACCTCGAAAATTCATGTCTGATATTATATCGACACGTGTCATGGACTTAAAACGTGTAAAGGATTGATTTAGAAGGACTAAAGTTGACAAACAAGAAATCTATGGGCGTAAAAGGATTCAAAATGTCAACAATGAATAGATATATGTTTCAATAACCCTACATGATGTTTATACCCTTAAACGAATAAATCATGCATCATACGAAGCTAATTGTGAAAGAAAGTGAGTAATTACAAACTACAGGGGCTAAATATGTCAACATGTTTAAAGTATACCTCTGAGTGATTCTTTAGCAAACCTAAGATTTGAAATGATAAATTATACTCACAATAATGTGTGATAAAAATTTCACAAGGTGTCGATAAAGTATGAGAAAGTTATGACAATATTCGTATACAAGGGGTTAAAAGCGTCAAACTGCAAAGGTATGTCAATTCGTAAGGTGTCGGACCTTCTAGAATGTGACCATGAGTTTAACATACTCTATTTAACCTTTATATAGCTTAGATATAGGCTTAGAGGTGTTTGGTGCGCAAAAATAAACTTTTATGTCATGCAGGGACTAAAAGTGTCAAAAAGTGCACAAGTTTGCATTTTCGCGCATATCTTGCATTCTGATTATCCCCGGACACCCAAAAATTTATGTAAGCACTAAAATATTTTTATTTTAGTGTTTGGCTTGATAAAATTCCATTCGTCGCGTAATTTGGATCGTTTTTAGCATCCGTCCGTGTTTCGTCGTAATTAGCCGAACAACGGGACCGTACGACCAAACGAACCGACATCTGGCATAATTTTGAGCATGTTTCATGTTCCCTATTCTTAGGCATCATTTTAGAGCCTTAAAAATGGTTTAACGGACCTTAAACGTGTAAGAAATGACATTTGGGAGTGCAGGGGCCAAACTGTCAATTTATGAAAGTTCCCATGTGCAAGCAAGGTCCTTAGTGACCCTATACAGGACCTTACGGTCCGTACACCAATGCCCAGCACCAGTTTTTGAAAACCAGCTGTGGTTTTGCCTTTTGTCTCTCAATTCCTGATTCTAGGGGCTGGTTTTTGTGCACCCATGGTTTCCTAAAACAGGGGGCACACTTGTAAGGCCAAGATCAAACACGTTTATCGATGAACGATCCTAACGGCTCTCGAAAACCTATATATACCCCTCTAATCTTTGGGTTTCACTTGCACCTCTTCTCATTTCTGATTTCTCTGCATTCTTTGAGGCTCTTAAGCTTCTTGAGAACCTCTTTCAGTCCTTTGGACTTTTGTAAGTGATTCCTTCATGCTTAGTTTAATTATGCGTTTTAAACCGAAAAGTCTTTAAGCGTTATCGATAAACACTTTGACTTTTAAACGGTTGAGCCATTGTTCGCGTCGAACATGGCTACGTGACCGTAATTCGGTAGGTAATTAACCCTCTAAAGGGCACCTCCTAATTACCACGTTTGCATAGTTAATTGTCGGGTCAAACTAATTAAAATAAAAGTCAAACGGGTTTGTTTTTAAATAAAATTCATAACTAGTAATATAAAAGCTATAAAATCAGTTTTGTCACTTTAATGACTTGGTAAATATTAGTTGAACATGTCTAAGCATGTTCAACCCGACAATTCTAAGTATAGGCTCGGTTCACAACCGAAAGTTGCAAAGTTTGACCTTTGCATTGACTTTCAGTTCTGACCCGAATTAGTTTAAGTTTATTTATGCCTTAGGGTCCCTTGTGACCATGTTATATGTTAGTATAACCTTCCAAATTTATACTACTTGGTTCTTTAGAATTAAATACCATCGCATGTTTCCATAATGCCTAAATGTGACCATAATACCCTTTAATGTTAAAACAAGATTTTTGAAGATGTGAAAGGACCAAAACCTTTATTACTGATTTATAAGCATGTCCATAAAATTTCACATCAGTTTGAGGTCTAGATTAGGAGTTATGCTCATTAGCGTAATTAAGAAGCTTTTTGGTAAATAAACCGTATGATTAGCATATAGCCTATCTAAACCCAATTTTTGATACCAAACTCTTTACCCACTGATGTAATATAATATTTTGGGATTTCTGGAGATTTTTATTTATTTTTAGGCTGAGCATAACTTAGAGTTCTAAGCTTGACTCGGTAATTGCCGGTTTTGCCCTTTAGGGCTATAAAATGAGTTTTACAAATTCTTTTGAAGGCAAAGAGCGGGAAACGTACACGAAACTAAAAAAAAGAAATAATGGATAAATATCATACCTAGTCTCAGTTATTTTAGATTATGTTTTTATGTTTCGTTTTTTAAGTTTAAATTATGTAATCGATTTTTTTGAGTAATGCAATCTTTTTTTTTATTATTTAATTTCGTAAGTGTTTTTATTACTGATAATTATTATATTAGTAATAAGCTATTTTTGTATAAAAATTAATAGATAATATATAATTATTAAATAAAAATATAATAAAAAATATGCGTCACATGTTGAATAACGCTCATTCTTCAAGCCCCTCCACACCGTGTGGTGTAATTATGAAATGACAAACATTATGATGTTTTATGTTAGTTAGCATGCTATGTTTTCTATTTATAGCAATCTTCACTCTGTTTTTTGTGGGTTTAAGGTGTGTTTTATGATTGATATTATAGTGTCTTATTACTTTTTACAATTTAAAGAAAATTACCACTCTATTATTTAAACATTATTTAAACAGTATGTAATATACGGGTATCAAACCTAGTTTTTGATAAACAATATTATACATTATAAATTAGGAACACATTTTGGCATATAGTTGTTGTACTAAGAGCTTAGGGGGTTTTTCAAAAAAAAAAATATACATTACAAATAAGAAACACCTTTTGGCATATAGTTGTTGTACTAAGAGCTTGGGGATTTTTTTTTTTAAAAAAAATTGGTTTTATACACTATAAATTTATATACTATTTAATTGAAACATTTGTATGCATACTTGGTTGTAAGTTGAGCTTAAATAGTTGTATCTTAAGCAAATATTTGTTGTAAGTTGTGCTTAAGTGTTTGGTTGTAAGTTGTGCTTAAATGGTTGTACCTTAAACAAATATTGGTTGTAAGTTGTGCTTAAGTGGTTGTATCTTAATCAAATAATAACTTCATTACCTTACCAAATTCAATCTGTTTTGTATGCATGTATGGCTGTAAATTGTGCTTAAGTAGTTGTACCCTAATCAAATAATGGTTTTATTATCTTACCATATTCAATCGGTTTAATCTATTCAAAGTTGTGTTGTTTTATTTGTAAATTATTATTATTTATAATAATTTAATAAATTTAGCCAAAATCTTGTATAAATATAATTTGGAACATATTGATGCAATGGTTGTTGTAATGTATGCATTATGGTTTGTATAGTGGTATTGATATATATTATATAAAGATTACGATGAACCTGTCAAACGGAAAAAAAAAGACGCGGGTTCATCGTAACGCGTGAGTCCTAGATCAACTTAGTTATTTTATTATGTGTTTTACATTTCGGTTTAATTTTTTTCGCATTAACACCGCAACTTCAGTGTTGGTGGTCGCTGACAGTAGTGTGGCATTAATGCTCGCCCCCGCCGCAACGCGGGGTTCTTAATACTAGTTGAGATGAAAAAAAAAGTCAAATAGAGTAGTTGTATATCGTCTTTCCCGAAGTCAAACAAACCCATATGTGATGATATCCTCTTTTCCGAAACACCCTATGGAGAAAAAGGACGATCATTTGTTTTTCAACAATGGAATTTAGTCACCACATGAGCTGCTTCATGCCTCCAAACCAACCCTAATCTCTATCTCCACCGCCACAATTGATTTCTCTATCAGCAGCTATAAGATGAACAACCGTATGTACTCAACTCGATCATCCAGCAAACAGCATCATGAAGACGCTCTTATATTTCTCAATTTCCTTAATTTTATACTCACAGTTTTCATTCACACAATCAGCAAAGCTAGATACGCAAGAAGGTACGTGTTCGTTTTCTATTTTCACTGATTACTTGGTTTGCACCATTGAGGAACGAAAGAAGGATTAACGGTGATTGCTGTGTGTGTGAACTGATGCAGTGAAGGTACTGAAACAAATTTGGGGAAAGTTGGGGCTAGAGGACAAGAATGAATGGGACTTTGACAAGGATCCGTGCAGTCCAGGAAGATGGCAACTCTTTGTTGTCTGCGATTGCTCTTTTGAAAGTAATACCACCTGTCGTGTTACTCAAATGTACGTATTCCGATCTTATTTTGGTAGTTTGCTAGCAGAATGTGATTTGGGGAAGACGAAGTCATGTTCTTAATATTTTAAGGAAATCCATTGAATCTGCATTTGGGATTTTAGAAATATAAAAAGACATAATTAATCTGAATAATCCTTTGATTTCATCGTTGACCTTACCCTACTTCTCAGAAAACTTGTAAACGATCACAAATACTCTGCTTTACACTAATAAATCCAAACTACTCCCTTGTGTGGTTTGAACTTCGACCTCTCCTGGCGTGGAGGCTCTTTCACGCCGGGAACACCACCCCGGACATGGCGTGGAAGACGGCGTTGTGGTGAGGGCGGGGGATTCTCCACTAGGTTTAATGATGTGGAGGCTTTTCATTGGTCAGTGGGTTTTGATTGGTTATTGTTTTTTTTATTTTATCTTTGGTTTTATAAAAACACCACTAACCACGCCGCTTTCACTCATCTCTTTTTTCCTTTACGCCACTTTTCTGACGCGTGCTGACGTGACAGGCACATGTCAAATAACGCCACTCTTTCATGCTCCCCACTCCGTATATAGTCTAAAAGACAAAATGCTTTTAACAAATGGGCTAGCCTTATATTGACCTATCTATACTATATAATTTAAAAAAAAATGTTGGGGACAATTATCACCGTTATAGGTCATTTACTTTATGGTTTTCCCACTTCTCTTTTCTAATTATCATTTAACCATTGGTAGTTAGTATATTCATTTCCTTTTTTTGAACGGCAAATTGCTTTTATTTCTGTCGCGTGTGGGACTTGAACTCAAAACCTCCCTCTTCCAAGGTGTTTAAAGGCTTTGACTTTACTAATGGACTACTACCCCATTGGTAGTTATTATATTCATAAACAAGTGAATCTGATATTAAACAAATTATGATTTTTTTAAATAAACTTTATTTTAACTTAACAAAATTTATAAATATCACGTAAAAGTTCAGTTCTTAAAGATATCTTGACGACTATATGTATTAGCCAGATGATATGCATAGTTTTATTCAACTAGTGTATTACACCGGATTTTAACCTAGTTTATATTTTATATTTGATATTATTAATTATACTTTCTGCTTCATATATTCTGCCAAGATCTCATTTTTTTTTAAACAAAATGTTTTTATTCAGCTCCAGATTTTAGTGATTTACATTGATTCTCTTTTTATTAGTCATCCTGAACCATCAAAAAGTAAGTCTTAACTAGATTTGGTTTCTATACTAATTTAGCTAGAAGATCAAGCCCTGAAAATGAGGAAGCAATACATGTAGGTTGGTTTCTTGCATGCTGCTCATGAACATGGTTCTTGCATATTACTTATATTGATGATATTGATTACATTAAGCTACCTAAAATCACCATCCCACTTGGTAATTCTTGAATAAAATCGTACTATGATTGCTAAGACCCCCTGTAGTGGGGCGTGATGTTTGGTTTTTTTTGAGTGTGCCTATTGACACACTAAAGTGCCTATTGGCACACCAAACCCTAGCAAAATTAGGGTTTATCTACGCTGCGTATTGGTCAATACGCAGCATATAGGGTTAACCTAATACGCTGCGTATTGACCAATACGCAGCGTAGATAAACCCTAGATCTCAGTGTCTGATAACCAATCATTGCACAGAAAACAATGTTCATATACGCTGCGTATTGGTCAATACGCAGCGTAGATAAAACTGATGCAAATTTGGGGTCATTTTGGTAGGTTTGAAGTGTCAAAATTTTACCAGGTTTGTATACGCTGCGTATTGACCAATACGCAGCGTATACAAACCTGGCAAAAATTTGACACTTCAAACCTACCAAAATGACCCCAAATTTGCATCAGTTTTATATACGCTACGTAGCGGGTAACAATTACGTAACCATACTTCTTTTCCGTTTCTTGTACTCAATTCTTCAAATTAGTTAGAGACATGAAACGCTAAAAAAAAGTTACGTTAATATTTGATCATTTTATGAAACTCATACTTCAGGGACTAATATGGTCATTATTGAAACTATTTTAACAGAATGGTTTAACAAGGTTAACTTTCATATAAAGATTTCTTCTTTAAACAATAACTCAGTTAACATAATTAACTGAACAGTACAAGGACCATTTGTGTCAATTTTTGAAACTTCAGGGACCATTTGTGTCAAATTTTGAAACTTCAGGGACCATTTGTGTCAATTTTTGAAACTTCAGGGACCATTTTTGTCAATTTATCAAACTTCAGGGACCATTTTTGTAAATTTACCAAACTTCAGGGACCATTGTTGTAAATTCATGAAACTTCAGGGACCATTTGTGTAAAAATAGAAACTTCAGGGACCAAAGTGTAAATATATATAAAATGTGTATAAAAGGGGGTCTTCTTTAAAGAATCGGCCCTTTGCATGGATCAAACTCGTGACCTATCGTTTAGAACCACAACGACTTATCCAGTTTATCCTCCGTCTCGGAGCTGTTAGAATATGAAACTTAATTCTTATATGTAGTATTAACTTATACGCTGCGTATTGACCTATACGCAGCGTATATGGACACTTTATATACGCTGCGTATAGGTCTATACGCAGCGTATATGTAACCTTATATATGCTGCGTATAGGTCAATACGCAGCTTATATAACCTTCTGAACTTAAAATGCACACAGAACCTGTTATATTCCAGAACCTGTTAAATAACCTGTTATATTCCAGAACTTTATCGATACAGCAAAACATGTTATATAAGCTGCCATAATTTTAAATGTACACCACAATATAAAAGTTTGTGCATACATAACAAAACGATATATACAAGAGTTTGATATATACAAATAAAAGTTTGTGCATACATAACAAAATGATAAAATACTACTGCTGCTCCTGCTGCTGCTCCTGCTCCTGCTGCTGCTCCTGCTCCTGATCCCATTCCGCATCCGTAATGAAGGGTAGTGGAGGTAACCCGTCATGCTGTCGCTGCTGCTGCAGCGCCGCAGCCACCCACTCCAACAGATAATTGTTTCTTTCAGATAACCGAAGCTGCCGCTGATATGATGGGTCAGCACCGGGCCAAACATGGCGTGGGAACTGAGGCGCCCCTGGTGGTCCACGCGGCGCTGGTGGCTGCGGAATGACGACGCCCGGCTCATACGGCTCCGGCTGCTCCGGATCGCGTGGGGGATAATACAAAGGGAACTCCGCTGGCAGCTGTTGAAGCTTATATTGCGTGCCGTCCTTGTTCTTAAACTGCTTCCCCTATGGGAAGTCTTTGGTAACGTGCATTCCGGATATAACGTTCTTCCCCATCCGCTTCGGCTGTGCCGGCGGGCCTACATTGTCGCGGTCAGTCTGCGGATGATAGCCCAACGAAAGGGCTATCCTAGTCACATAGGCTCCGCCGAATAACTGTCCGCGCTCCTGTCGATGATGCGCGGAGGCGAAGTATTGCGCTAACCCGTAGGCGAGAGCGCACAGCCTCTTGTATAAGAGGCAATATAAGAAAAATAAATCGCCACTGGTGCACCACTCCCGGCTTTTGTTTCGAGCAGTGATCGAAGTGGAAATCTTTTTGTGTAAATACCTGCACAAAAGGAAACCAGTCAGTAAATAATAATCAGGCGACATCGACTAAGATCGACGTTAAATAATATTTTTTTATTATTTAGTCGACGTCGTCCGTAAGGCGCGTACGGGCCTAACGAGCGTCGAAACTAAGCCCGTCGTTAAAATATTTTATTAACGACGGGCTTAGTTTCGACGCTCGATAGGCCCGTACGCGCCTTACGGACGACGTCGACTAAATAATAAAAAAAATATTTTTTAGTCGACGTCGTCCGTAAGGCGCGTACAGGCCTAACGAGCGTCGAAACTAAGCCCGTCGTTGTCCAACATTCGGTGTCTGTGGTGGTTCATCGTTTTTTCGATGCTCTCAGTGAAACTTTTTTGTATTTCACCGTACTGAGTTTCAACTATATCAATGATGCATCTTGCTATTCGCTCCAATGAACTCCCGCACGTAATGTATCTTTTTAAATTTGCGTGCTGGCTCTCAACTCTGTTGGTGGTGCGCTGACCAAAGTTGCGACACTTATCGGTCCACGCATAAACGAACATTTCTTTATAGTCTTTGAGCCAGTTTTCGTAGACGTAATCATAGACACCTGCAAAAATAAAATAATGAAATGTAAAAGCGTGTGTAAAATATAATAGATTGGGTGAGTCGTTTGTTGAAGGAACACTTACTTTCTCGGTTGACAACCACGAGTCGGTTATACATTTTCTCCAAGTTGTACTTGTACATGGGCTCTGATGAAGATTCGCACAATGTCCGCCAGTACGACATAAATTTCCCCCAATCTTCTTTATCGAACCCTTTTTTGCACTTTCTAGCTATATTTTGTTGGATGTGAAAGTGGCATAGAAGCCTGGTTGCGTTCGGGAATACTTTAGAACACGCGTTAATTAGGGCAAGCTCCCTATCCGTGACTATCACACGCGGCATCATACATTCATGCAATATTGACTTGATCCGCTCAAGCACCCACACGTAGTTACCCCTTCGTTCCTTACAAATAACGGCATGTGCGATACAAAAAGACTTCCCAGTCGATGTCATACCCACAACCTGGACAAATGGCATGTTGTAGAGGTTTGTTTTGTAGGTCGCGTCGATCAACATCACGTGCGGGAATGCACGCCACATAGTGATTGAATAAGGATGAACAAAGAAAATCTCTGTTACGACATCTGTTTTGGGATCCTGTCGGGTGTCGTAAATGAATCGGCGGTCATGCAGCAGGCTTTCCAGTGCCTGAATAGGATTCTTTCCGTCCATTATTGTCTCTCTAATTTTTTGTACTGCATTTTGCACGTCTTTCTGAACGTGCAGGCTGTCGGGGAACTGCTTTCTTAGGGTTTGAAATATGATACGTGGCTCCATGTTTTGAGCAGTTAGCTGCTCCACGAGCTTGTATTCGGCTTTAGTAAATCTTCGCACAAAAGCGTGGCCCAACAGACTCGTCGTAGGTTCGTGGTTATGGTTCGCACAGTCCACTTTCAACTCCCACGTGTCATTCGTCACGTCCCGGATGGCGAGTAATGAAAATGGGAGCCGATTTTTTTGCTACCAGCTTTCCTAACTGTTGCTTTACTACGGTGTTCACCACTACGGTCGCACACAAGCCATACCATCCCAGTAGTACCGCCAATATTTTTTGATCGGCGGGTAACAATTACGTAACCATACTCCTTTCCCGTTTCTTGTACCCAATTCTTCAAATCAGTTAGAGACATGAAACGCTAAAAAAAGTTACGTTAATAATAATAATAATAATAATAATAATAATAATAATAATAATAATAATAATAATAATAATAATAATAATAATAATAATAATACTTTCATATATGGTCATTATTGAAACTCATACTTCAGGTACTAATATGGTCAGAAACTATTTTAACAGAATGGTTTAACAAGGTTAACTTTCATATAAAGATTTCTTCGTTAAACAATAACTCAGTTAGCATAATTAACTGAACAGTACAGGGACCATTTGTGTCAATTTTTGAAACTTCAGGGACCATTTGTGTCAATTTTCGAAACTTCAGGGACCATTTGTGTCAATTTTCGAAACTTCAGGGACCATTTTTGTCAATTTTCGAAACTTCAGGGACTATTTTGTAAAATTTCGAAACTTCAAGGACTTTTTTGTCAATTTTTGAAACTTCAGGGACTATTTTTGTAAAGTTTAAAACTTCAGGGACCAAAGTGTAACCCCCCCTTTTCTGTTTTTGGCACTTAACTGGACTAACTGAGTTCTCTAACTCAGTTAGTGGTCCCTTGTATTAAATGCTAACCTAGTTAGGATATAACTATGATTTAACTAACTAAGGGGGTGTTTGTTTTTTGTTAAAAGCTCTTCAGAGCCTCTTATGTCTGCCCCATGCAGATCACGCGTAGACGTTTAAGTCTGCAGTGTGTTTGTTTTCTCGAAGACCTTTCATTAAAAAAGGTCTGCGTAACCTCTTTTTGGTGCAGACATGGACTCAAGTCTTCTAATCTCTTCTCCTCCTCTTCTAAACACAGATCCTCCCTTCCTCACTTTCACAAACCCTAGCTCCACCCCTTCCTCCTCCCAACCGCCACCTCCACATCTCCCTCACTTTCACAGCCACCGGTGCCACCTCCACATCTCCCTCACCTCCTCCACCTCCACAACCACAGCCACAGCCACCGCCGACACCAGCCCAACCTCCACAGCCACCACCGAGAAAATCCGCCGTAAATTCTACAATCTTTGATTTTGTGGATTGCTTCTCCTCCGGCTTGTCTTTGTTGAAATTGAATTCTGCAATCTTTGATTTGTGGATAGCTGCTCCTCCGGCTTCCAAGAAAATCCGCCGCCGCCGTCACTTGTTGATAAGCTCCGATCTTAGAGAGGTTATAATTGGTCAAACCTAATGCTTTTAACAGTTATAATTGGTCTTTGTTGAACTTGACTTCTGAAATCGTATGTCTGTATATGTAGCTTAGCTTATGCAATTGCTGATTTATCAATCTATTTGTTTAGCTTATTGATTTCGTATTAATTAAAGGTTGTAGATTGATTGGTGAATTCAGAAAAATTGTTCATGGAATTGAAATTATTCAGTTACACACTTCATTTGGTTACTGATTTTAGGGGGAAAAAGGTTTGCAGACGTGGGGTAAAGAGGTGATAATCAAACACTCTTTTTATTCCACTCCGCAGACATTTGGTCCACATCTTCTCGTGCAGACGTTTGCAGATGTGGTCCGCAGACTGCAGACCTTTTGCATCTGAAAAAACAAACACCACCTAAGTTAGCTTTAAACTAACCATTTTAACTAAAAATCAATTTCATGATTCCTTTATTTAGTTACAATACTAATTTATTTAAGAATTTTTTTTTATTAATTTAATTATTTAGAAAAGAAAAATAAATAGTTTATTAACTTAACTTTCTTAACTTGTTTATTTACTAAATCTTATAATTATTTGTTTTAACTAGACTAACTAGATTATTATTATAAAAAGAATAAAATTTTTAATAATAATAATAATAATAATAATAATATTTTTAACAATAATAATAATAATTATTATAATTATATTATTTTTAACAACAACAACAATAATAATAATTATAACTATAATTATAGTATTTTAACAATAATAATAATAATAATTATTATTATAATTATATTATTTTTAACAACAAAAACAATAATAATAATGTGATACCTCATTTACTTGAAATGGATTGCCCGGGGTAGATGGTTCATAAAGTGATGTGTTACGGGGCTCATAACCATATCCACCATCTTCTTCGTATGCACCGTATCCACCGTATCCACCTTCACCCCCAGATCTATCGTATCCACTGCATCCACCGTAGCCCCCGTATCCACTGTAACCACCTTCACCCCCATATCTATCGTATCCAATGTATCCACCCTCACCCCCGTATCCACTGCAACCATCTTCACCCCCGTATCCACCTTCACCGCCGTATCCACTGTAACTTCCGTATCCACCTTCATCCCCGTATACCCCGTAACCCGAATACGATTGCTGCGTCATGTAATATGGTACATCAACAGGTGCATTCTCAGCACCGTATCCACTTTGCTGCACGTACGGAGATTCATACCCGTATCCGTAATCTTGATACACTTGATGTGCCGGGTAATTTGGTTCATCAACAGGTGGAGTGGGAGTCCTGTTCAAGTCTGGCAACTGTGGTTTTTGATCAACAGGGACTTCAGACACAACCTCCTCCTCCTCATTGGCAGCATTTGATCCCCATGTGTCGTTAGAATAGCGATTACCAAAATAATTATCGTTCCAAAATGATGACATTTTAACAAGATTGAACAAAAAACAGAACAAATGATTTTGGTTTGGGGTGTAAATTCTCTACTGAAGAAGACTATGAAACACAGAAGAAGAAGAAATAAGTGTGGCTTGTTCGAATGATGAAAAGAAAGCTGAGCTAAATAGACTTTGAAATTTACTCAAATAGGCAGCGTATTGATCTCTACTCCCCATATCGCTTTATTCACGTGCCTGGACAATATCGTATCATTGTCAAATCAGTCTGACATACGCTGCGTAGAGACCTCTACGCAGCGTATAGGGTTTGCAGTATACGCAGCGTATAGGTCTCTACGCAGCGTATGTCAGACTGATTTGACATGGTACTAATGATAAGGTAGGGGCTTTATGACTACGGGCTCTAGTGACATAACGCCCCATAAAGCCCCTGTGTGACGTGACACGACACGTGTCGCATAACGCCCACAAAGGAGTTTTATGACTACGGATGACCTAAGTAAGGCTTAGTATGTATTTTAATGTGAACACTTTCCCATGGAGAGAGAATCAAAATTTGAAGTTTTTTTTTTTTTTTTTTTTACAATTCAGACTTATATCATCGCATGTAGCCCGCTTGTGATATGCGCATATAATGTATATATGTGTGGGCCTTCAGTGGAAAAAGTGGAAAAAGTGAAAGTGCCCTAATTTTAACGTTATTTTACTAATTTCGTGAAAATAATGTTAAAACGAGAGTGATGGTTAATCATGCATAATTTGATGGCGTTGTTAACCGAAAGACAAGGGGTACATGCACTAATCTAATAGATCAGATTTGCAGATTAGGGTTTGAGTGTATTGAATATTTGATGTTCGTATTCGAATTGGTGAATTGCCAGAATCGATACAAGAATGTATATATACATGACGGCAGGTTTTGTTAACCGCCCACACTTATGTTATCTATCTATAATACTATAGTATTATTAATGTTACATCTTAATCTAATATCATATAATATCTAGCTTTTAATAATAATAATAATAATCCTTCTAATATTCCCCCCCGTAAGCTAGATTGGATTGACGTGTAGGAGTTCTTTAATCCGCTTGAAGTCTCTCTTAGCTGCAATGCTTTGGTAAGGATATCCGCAATTTATTCCTTTGTTGAATAGAACCTAACTTCTACATCATCATTCTTTATTAGATCTCGAATAAAATGATACTTAACCCTAATGTGTTTACCTTTCCCATGATAAACTGGATCTTTGGCCAGGCATATTGTTGACTTGTCACAATAAATAGTTGGAGGGCAGTCCATATTCATGTGAAGTTCATTAAGTATTCCCTTCAACTAAAGTGCTTGACATCCAGCCATTGACAGAGCTATATATTCTGCTTCGGTTGATGATAATGCAACCACCTTTTGTTTCTTCGATTGCCAAACGATTGCTCCAGACCCTAGGTTGAAAATATAGTCGGATGTGCTTTTACTATCATCAATATTCCCTGCATAATCGCTATCACTATATCCCACTAATTTTCCTTTACTTCCTTTGGAGTAAGTTATTCCATGATTTATCGTTCTTTTTATGTATTTCAAAATCCTTTTACTGGCTTCCCAGTGACTTCTTCTTGGTCTTTCCATGAATCGGCTGACTTTACTCACTGCGAACATAATGTCTGGGCGAGTATTTGTAAGATACATCAGGCTTCCTACAAGAATTCTGTACATGTTGTGGTTCACTTCTTCTTCGGGATCATTCTTGGTTAGTCGTTGACCATATTCCATTGGTGTTGAGATTGTGTTGCAGTTTTCCATTGATGTGCTGAAAATGGGTCAAATAAAACTAACTAAATTACCCTAATTCTAGACTCTCTAAGCTTTAAATTTATAAAACTAAGACTCGACCTAAACCCTAAAACACACAACCGGCAAGTGAACCGATCGATGTAGTAAAGCTAAAGTAAGTCCGAGTATCGAACCCACGAGACTCTACTGACTACGCTACGACTCTATCTAGACTCGGACTGACACGACATACTAAATTGTTTATTAATTTGGGGGGGGGGGGTTTCTAAAAATCCTAATAAAATAATAATACTAGCAAGCTAGACACGAACTCAAGCAAAGGGTCTGATCAGTGAGAATGAAGACTACCTAGGCTAGACGCAGGCTAAACTCAGAATGGATTCCTAAATGATAATGATGTGGTGTGAAACCGGGATCTTCTAATGCTAAACCTATTAAGATACCACTAAGCCCCTCAAACACTCTCGAGGCGATTCTTATAGCTCTACCTAGGATGTTACGCTCACCGGTTTTCAAGATTTCTTGTTCGTCCTCTAGTTTCTTGAAAGTGCTTATGTAAGACGCTCTACTTTGCCGCGCGAACGTCTAAAGCAACTATGGGTTTAATCTTGCCTTGATAGACAATGGGTGGTTAATTCCTTATAACTACTCCGAGACCTATCGATATCCTCGAGCCTTTCCGCGACGAGTCTAGCAGCACACTTGATTTTAATTAATTACCGAATATTGTTCCTAAGGTTACTAGTGCACTTTTCACCCTAAAGAATTAATGACCTATTATGTGATATAGACACTCACCTAAGTCAAGAACCCTAATTCGACTCTATTCCGTGATAAAGACCGTCACCAAGAATCGAATGGAACAAATAACCAATAAATAAGTAATCACAAGCACACATACGCACCAAGACAAACTATCATAGTGTTTACAATACAAGAAAAGTCCACAACCACATCAATAATCAAGTAAAAATCCAAACTTTGTCATGCCATAGTCATCACCTAGGTAGTTTATGGTTTTAGCCGGAAAACATCATCGAAAACAAAGTAAAAAACATTGTATCAACTGAATTCATTGGTAACAAAGTCTAAACAAACAAAGAACGAAAGAAAAAGGTATGTAGAACCCGAATCTTCACTCCCGAATGCTCAAAAACGCTATCCCAATGATTCCAAGCTTCCAAGATGCTTCAAGCACGTCCACACGCTTCAATCAGCAGCCAATTCTTGCCCAAAGTTGCTCTAGTTCGTCCATATCCGGCTGTGTACGCGTATCTCTTGTTATAAAGCCAAAAACCCTAAAAATCCATGCACTTCGCGATTTTTTGCCGACACAGCATGTCCAGGCGGCCCGCGTGAAGAAATGGCTTGAGCTTACGCGGGTCGCCTAGGGTTTAAAATTCTGATTCGCTTTACAAATCTCTCGCGGCCCGCCTAGAGTTTCTGGTTAAGTTAACGCGGGGCGCGAGAGGATGTTATTTCTCTGATTCTTCTTTAAGTCAACGCGGGGCGCGTGAAGTTGACTGTTAAGTCTACGCGGCCCGCCTGGGAGCTCCAGAACTGCAATTTTTCTTCGTTTCAGCTCCCGACTTCCTCGGTTTCCGTGCCAGCCTTCCGCCATTCCAGATTTCTGCTCGTTTTCGCTCCTTTTGGCTGTAAAGACCTGGAAACACAAATAAATCAATAGTATGTACATTCTAAACTAAACCGACACTAAAACTAACTAACTAACTAACGACTAAAACCGACGCGAATACCGATGTATTTTGCAATACATCAAATATCCCCACACTTATCTTTTTTTCGTCCTCGAAAAAGAATAATGCAAACGGAATCATAGTCAAGACAATCATTCGGGCCAAAAACGTATGTTTATTTATTAAATCGAGACATGTGTTAGCTACGATTGCGAATATTTCGATCCTCTTAAACCCAACCCGGTTTCGAGCCCTTATCATGCAATTTAAGTCCGAATATGGGTCAATCTACCTAGGGTCTCACACTAGAAATCGCAAGTACATCTAATCCCACCTCAAACTTATAGGACCAAGAGAACGATTAAAAACCAATTCCCAACCGCCTTATATCAAAACCAATATAGTTTACAATCAAAATTTTTTTCTTTTTCTCTTTTTTTTTTCTCGCTCGTGAGACTAGACGATGCTTTCCCAAACCAAGAGGCAATCCGGCTGTAGAGTCGCTATCCCCAACCACAGACTACTTAGATTCGGTACTTTTTATTATTTTTCTTTTCATTGCTTTGCACGGTCGATTTCACACACCCTAGCGGTAATCCGATTGTAGAGTCGCTATCCCCAATCAAGACTACATAGAAGTGGCTACTTTCATTCAGTTTCTAGCTCACTTTTATTCTATTTTTTTTCTGATCGCAAACTCTAACGGTTTTAACTTATAACGGTGCCCCTTATGTTATTTTTGGCGGTTTCGACTTCCCCACTTTTCCTAGATGAGAACCCACTAGTAGACCGACAATTAGGTATATTAAGATCAAAGGAAACTCAAAACCGAACAGAGCCTACCCGCACATCCCAAACTAGACACAAACCTGATTATTTTATTCTCATATTATTATTATTTGCACCCGAACAAAAACCCGACTTTTCTATCATTTTCCGTTTTTTAGTTTGCAAACTTCTATTTTCAAAAGACATTTTCTGATTTTTTCAATTTTTTTTTTGGAATTTTCAATTTTTCATTTTTTTTGTATTTTTCTCAATTTTCCGACTCAAGACTCACTAACTACAAGTTCCCATCCCCACACTTGAATGTTGCATTGTCCCTAATGCAAGGATGGAAACCGGACTCCTAAAAACCTAAAAACAAAAATAAATAAATAAATAAATATACCAATATACAAGTATACAAGTGGAACGACTTAGCTGAATCATATGTGAGACTGTCAGTATGCCAGTCGATACCACACATGCCCTCCAATCCAAAACGCGCTCAGCAAACTGTACTAACTCGGACACGCGAACGGAAGCGGCAAAACAACCTAACAATCAAACATACCAAACCCAAAATAATATATACATCAAAGTATCATCAACAAATATCATCCAACCCAAAAACCCGACCAACCAAATATATCATATCAATACAAACCGACTAACGAGGATCAAAAACAGCATAAAAAAATAAAACAAAAGATATAACTGCTGTAAGCACTGCTGCTCATCCTCATGCATCTCCTGCTGAGCCCTGCTCTCCACCAGCAGGCTCCTCTTCTCCACCAGCGGGACCCCCCTGCTGTGGCTGCAATATCGGTGGTAGCTGTATATGGAAATAATCATACAAACCCTGAAAACCCAGCTGCATCTCATGCCTAACCTGCTCCACCCGATCGTACAAACCCTCTAAAGTAAGCGGCTCTGGCCGCGGCTGCCTGAAAGGATACTCCCGTGCTGGGAGCTGATGTCGCTGAAGTGGCACCTGGTACCGCTCCGGAATCGTGGTGGTCGCTGCCTCCTCGGCAGTCGGATCCGGAGACGGTGGTGCTGGCAGAATCTCTGTCCATGCTAGCGGCTCGATAAACGTGACGATCCTAGCTAGCTGTAAACTCCTCAACTCCACGAGAGATGGAGCGGGTCCCTCAGTCATCCTCTCTGCCGGAAACTCAGCAAACACACCCAAATTGGCTGCCAACATAGTGATATACGACCCACCATACAATCTGGCCGTACCACCCCCCTTCTTTGGCCTCGCTAAGGACCATGCCAAAATACTAGCTAGGTTGGCCGGCCGCCTCTCAACCATGCACATCAAGCAAAACAAACTGTGCTGGTTTACCTTGTCTCCCTCATGCTTTCCTATCAGAGTAGAACATAAAATCTTGTGCACGAACCTGTAAACCGGATCCCTAATGTCTGACGCCACCAAATTGCTAGAATATGGTGAAATAGCAATGGTGCGCCAGAACCGTGCCAAATCCTCCTTCAGCACACACGCCTCTGCCGGCTCTCTCACAACCTGCCTCAATAAACCTCTAAACTCGTCTGACCCAACCTCCTCAGCCGAATACAACCCTGTCGCCTCTGCAAACTGAATCAGACTCATATTGTAAACATGTTTGCCCAACGCAAACGAAACCACATCCGGCTGATCGAACCCCCCTGGGTGCCTATAAATGAATGTGGAGTGAAACTCCATAGTCAACTCAAGATACTGCGGCAACTCACACTCCACCGCCCACCTAAACTTATCCCCTAAAAGCTCCTGAACTCTCTCGACCTGTCCCAACTTCCTAACCAAATCCCAGTCAATCCTCTTACTTTCTAACAACTTCACCTTCTTAATTGCCTCGAATTTCATAAACTCATACGACCCCACCTCAAAACGCAACAACGGGCTCTCAACCAGCCTCTCACTCTGCCCGTGTGGGACCCCAGCATCCCTATATCTAATCTCTCGAAGCACCGGAGCATCCGGCTGCTCCTGTGCAGCTGTCTGGGCACGAGTAGTGCGCCTCTTGCGCTTGACACCCGAAGATGATCCTTCACCTGACATCCTGTTCACAAAAGATCAAATAAACATGCAAAACAGGTGAACCGTTAGTAATCACAAGCTATTTTTGGTCTTTTTGAATTTTTTGATTTTTTTTGGAATTTTTCTGTTTTTTAATTTTTTTTTCTATATATAATAAAATACTATTATAATAATGTACAATCGGGCGACGGCCGTATAGCATTTCATTCGTGGCCGTCGTTCGATATAAGTGCATATCACAAAAACGACCCGAAACTAGGCCAACCTCGCCCGAATGGAGATTGAGTACGGGCGACGCGGCCTAAGATCGAGCGATGCAATAGTACGCGCATGACACGACACTAACACGACGCAACTATAACTCGAAACACACTAACAGACCCTAAACGACGCAAAAATGACGCACATAACCCTAAAAACGACACTTATGACTCATTTTACAAGAATTTACACTTTTACCCCCTCCCGGCACCTTGCTCGCCCTCGAGCAATCCTAAGTGCCGAGAAATCAAAACAATCCAAGTACGGAAGCAACGGAAGCGAATGCGCGCAACTTTTGTGAAAAATGGAATCTTTATGTGAACAGAGCGCGCCATACCTCCCCACACTTGAAGTTCATCATATCCAAAAACAAACGCCCAAAAATTTTCGCGGACAAAACCACCCCCCTTGATTTCCCAATGTCACATCCCGTTCGCACGCCGCTCAAAACAAATCAACCAATACAAACAAACCAACCCAAACCGCCCGCACCCTGGCAAATATTCAACAACACAGAACATAGGGACTCGATGTAACCACCTGCGGACTCAGTGACCTAAACATACCGACACTGGCTGACCCGAACCATAATTACGTACAAGACTGACGAAATGATACTTACACAAGACCTGACCCAAACTCTAAGCTTACTGACCCGACACTGCCCTAAACTGAACTCGACTCATAAACACAAAGAAACAAAACATTAGACAAACCACTGACTCGACACATAAACATAATGCAGAAATCATACCTTGTAGCCGAACCGAGTGAACAGAAGTATGCTGGGGGGTGCCAACAGTGGTCTCAACGGTGGTCTGGTGGTTGGCAATGAGGTGGCGATTGACGGTGGTTACAGTGGACGGGATGATGGTGGTGTTCAGCGGCAGTGGTGGACAGTGGGTGTAATGGTAAGTGGATGCGGTGAAAAGTGGTGGTGAGTGAAAGTGGTGGAAATGGCGTATGGTGGTGGTGAAACGGTGGTGTTGTACGGCGGTGGTGGAGGTGGTATTCGGTGATGAAGGGAGGTGGTTATGGGAGTGGAAATCGCCGGAGGAGATGAAAAAGTGTTTAGGGTTTCAAATGAACAGCATTTGGGGGTTTTTGTGGGTGACACCGACTGACCTGTTAACGCGGCCCGCGTGAAGTAGCAAGCTAATATGAAGCGGGCCGCTTAAGCTGTATTATTTTTTTAAAACTCTTTAACCATCAGGCGGCTCGCGTAAAATGTAATGGTAAGTGAAGGCGGGCCGCGAGTGAATGTTTATTCTGAAAATCTTTCTAAGTCCAGGCGGGCCGCGTGAAACAGGGAAGAACCCTACGCGGGCCGCATGGACATCACAGAACTGCTGTTTGGTTAACAGCAGCAGCAGGTTTCAGCAAAAATTCATTTTTATTAATCCCCATTTTACCCCCTGCATTTATTTATGTGGTTTCAGCGTTAAACGTACCTGCACAGCTGTTCGGTGATCGATCTCGGCTCCGTAAAGGCGATGAAACCTGCAAAAATACTCACGACACACACACGACGCAAAACACACAAAACGACAAAAATGACGTAAAAATTCACAAAAACTAAACTAAAGACACGACACGGACAACGACGCAATATACAAACTCTACACTTGAGTTTTCACTCAAGAACCTACGTGGCGGTGCTAGGCGGGTCCGAAAGAGGAACGGTTTCCTCTTCGGCGATATCGATGGGACCTCCTATGTAGTGTTTCAACCTATGCCCGTTTACCTTCCACACATGCGAACTCTCCTCATCAAACAACTCGACGGTACCGTACGGGAAAACCTCCTTCACGACGTACGGCCCGGACCACCTCGACTTCAACTTCCCGGCGATCAATTTCAACCTCGAATTGAATAATAGCACCCGCTTTAAACTCCTTCAACTTTCGCAACTTCCTATCATGCAACGCTTTCGACTTCTCCTTGATACTCCAAGAACGATCATACGCGGCGTCACGAAGTGCCTCTAACTCATGGATTTGGAAAAATCGTCTCCTAGCGGCCTCGGTCAAATCTAAATTCACCGTTTTGAGCGCCCAAAGAGCCCGATGCTCTAACTCGACCGGTAAGTGGCACGCTTTCCCGTAGACGATCATAAACGGTGTCGTACCTAAGGGCGTCTTGTGGCGGTTCGGAAAGCCCACAACGCATCGTCCAACTTATCGGACCAATCTTGCCTACTCTTCCCTACCGTCTTCTCTAAAATTCGCTTCACTCCTCGATTTGCGTTCTCCACTTGACCGCTCGTTTGTGGGTGATACGCGGTGGACAAGCGGTGCGTAACCCCATATCTCTCCAACGCCTTCTCCATAACCGCATTGCAAAAATGCGTGACGCGATCGCTAATAATGGCTCTAGGCGTACCAAATCGCGTAAACAACTTCTTCAAGAATCTCACCACCACTCGTGCGTCATTCGTGGGCGAAGCTTGAGCTTCCACCCACTTCGAAACGTAGTCAATCGCAACGAGGATGTACCGATTTCCACTCGAAGATGGAAATGGTCCCATGAAATCGATGCCCCAAACGTCAAAGACTTCCAACACCTGAATGGGATTCTGGGGCATCTCATCCTTGGATGAGATGTTGCCGGTTCGCTGACACCGGTCACACTTCCTCACAAACTCGGCCGCATCATCTATCACCGTCGGCCAATAAAAACCACAATCAAACACCTTCTGCGCGGTCGCATGCGCGCCATGGTGTCCTCCAGTCAATCCCTCGTGCACGTGCCTCAGGATCCCCGAACCTTCTTCTCTACTCACGCACCTCCTCAAGACTCGATCACCGCCTATCCTGAAGAGATAGGGATCGTCCCAAATGTATTTCCTAGCGTCCCTCGTCAACTTGCGCTTCTCCTGCAGACTCAAACTCTCCATCACAAACCCGTCGGCCAAATAATTGGCGATATCGCTAAACCACGGGAGGTCTACAGCTCCTGCCGTGACAGCATCAATAGACTCGTGAGGGAATCTGTCTCCTATCGCCTCCTCACGAATCTCCTCACGCTTCGGATCCTCTAAGCGGGACAAGTGGTCCGCCGCCACATTCTCTGCCCCCTTCTTATCCTTAATTTCAATGTCGAACTCGGAAAGAAGCAGAATCCATCGTATAAGACGCGGTTTTGCGTCCTTCTTCTGAAACAAGTGACGCAGAGCAGAATGATCAGTGAACACGACGGTTTTCAAAAGAACGAGATATGATCGGAATTTATCGAACGCGAACACCACCGCCAACAACTCCTTCTCCATGGTGGTGTAATTCTCCTGAGCATCTTTCAGCGTTTTACTCGCGTAGTAAATCGGGTGAAAATGCTTCTCCCGTCTCTGCCCTAGCACCGCACCCACTGCGTAGTCACTCGCATCGCACATCAGCTCGAATGGTAAGCTCCAATCAGGCGACACGAGGATCGGTGCACTCACTAACCTCTCCTTCAGAAACTCAAACGCTCGAAGGCACTCCTCGTCAAGGACGAAAGGAACGTCCTTCTCTAACAGTCGCGTCATGGGGCGAGTGATTTTGGAAAAATCCATAATAAAGCGCCTATAAAATCCCGCATGACCGAGAAAACTACGAACCGACTTCACACTAGTCGGCGGAGGAAGCTGGCTAATCGTATCTATCTTCGCTCTATCAACCTCAATACCTGCTCGCGAAATCTTGTGCCCTAGCACAATCCCCTCAGTCACCATGAAGTGACACTTCTCCCAGTTCAGCATCAACTTCGTCTCCACGCATCTCTTCAACATCCTCTCAAGATTCGCTAAACACTGATCGAAAGAACTACCATACACTGAGAAATCATCCATAAAAACCTCCATCGAACTCTCGACCATATCCTGAAAGATCGCGATCATACAACGCTGAAATGTAGCAGGAGCGTTACATAATCCAAACGGCATGCGTCGGTACGCGTATGTGCCATATGGACATGTAAAAGTGGTTTTCTCCTGATCCTCTGGTGCAATAGGAATCTGGAAATAACCCGAAAACCCGTCGAGAAAGCAACAGAACTGCTGACCCGCGAGACGCTCAAGCATCTGATCAATGAATGGGAGCGGAAAATGATCTTTACGAGTGGCGTCATTTAACTTTCGATAGTCAATGCACACACGCCAACCCGTAACAGTACGAGACGGAATAAGCTCATTTTTCGAATTCAGAACAACCGTCATCCCCCCTTTCTTCGGGACAACCTGCGTAGGACTCACCCAAGCTGAATCAGAAATGGGATAGATCAACCCAGACGCTAACAACTTCATCACCTCCTTCTTCACTACCTCCTGCATATTCGAATTCAACCGACGCTGTGGCTGCACTACAGGCTTGAAAACGTCCTCCATCAGAATGCGATGCGTGCAAAAGGTAGGGCTGATGCCCTTGATATCGGATAGCCTCCATGCAATCGCATCACTGTGCTCTCTAAGCACCTCAATCAACCTCGACTTCTCCTCCTCTGTCAAATTCGAAGAAATGATGACAGGCATACTCGGCTTCTCTCCTAGAAACGCGTACTCGAGATGGGATGGGAGAACCTTAAGTTCTAAGGGCGGTGGAATCTCTACCGGAGTACTCTCATCACTAATCGCATCTAGCCCTAATGGCTCAGCACTAACCTCATCGCTCTCATCTAACTGCTCCTCCTCTACCTCCTCTACCTCATCCTCAGAATGCTCGTCAACAACTCCCTCACCTACCAGATCGGCTCCACTAATGTACTCAAAGCACGTGTCGACACAAGATATGAATGAATTGAGAAAATAGACGGAATGACACGGCCCACTAACATCATCTCCACAACTAGGATGCTGCATCGCTCTATCGATCTCGAATGTGACAATCTCGTCACCCGCACGAAGAGAAATCTTACCGTCAAAGACGTCGATGATCGCCTTTGCGGTTCGAAGGAATGGACGGCCAAGAATAATAGGAACTCTCTCATCGGCCTCCATATCAAGCACAACGAAGTCTACCGGGAACACAAACCTATCGACTTTCACCAACAAATTCTCTACTACCCCACGAGGATACTTGACTGATCGGTCAGCCAAGGACAATGACATGCGCGTGGGTGTAAGCTCTCCTAGACCAAGACGCTCATACAGCGAGAATGGCATCAGATTGATGCTGGCCCCTAAATCGGCTAAGGCGTGAGAAGGAGTAGCGGCTCCCCCAAAGAAACACGGAATCGTGAATGTGCCAGGGTCGGTTAACTTCTCTGGTAGCTTATTCAAGACTACCGCGGAACAACCCCCTGTCAATGGAATATTCGAAAGCTCACCGATTCTCTCCTTACGCTTCAAAAGATCCTTAAGGAATTTCGCGTACTTAGGCATAGCCTGAAGCGCCTCGATGAACGGAAGATTGATCTTCAACTGAGTAAACATCTCAAGGAATTTCCCGTACTCCTGAGCATATTTCTGCTGCCTGGCACGGGCGGGAAATGGAAGGCGAGAATGATCAATCACCGGTGCCGGCCGACCTCTCGTCGGCTGCCTCTCCACTCTCTGCTCTACTGGCGACTCCTCGGCTTGTGCGGTACTTGCTGGGGCTAGCCTCGTGTGCACCTTGCCTGGAGCCTCCATCTCGATCTCCTCATCAACCTCCTCTTCTACTTCTTCAACCTCTCTCTCTCTCTCACTACCTCTCCTAAACTCTTCCCACTACGGGTCGTAATCGCCTTCGCTGACTGATTCGCGGGATTCGGGAAAGTGTTTCCCGAAAACTGACCCGGTGGGTGCTCCTGTAACTGCTGGGCAATTCCGCCTACTGTCCTCTGAAGATCGAGGAGGGCGGCCTGCTGATTCTTGAACTGAAGGTCGTTATTCTTGTTAATCTGCTCCTGATTTTTCATGAATGCATCGCTCCGCGTCATCATCTGAGCAAACATCTCCTCTAACCTACTCGTGCTAACCTCAGGAGCTTTCCCAGCACCTTGACTCTCCTGAGGCGGTCCCCTACTCGAAAACTGACCACTAGACCCCGACCCACTAAACTGCCCTGAATTAGACTGCGTGTAAATACCGGGCCCTCTACTCTGATACTGACCAGATGAAAATCCAGGAGGATTTCCAGACGAACGATACCCACTCGAATTACCACTACCGCGCCAGTTGGAACTAGAATTATTGAACGGATTCGTGGGACCCCTAGGCTGACCGGCTATGTACTCTACTTGCTCAAGAGTGAGCGTGGGGCAATCTATGGTGTCGTGCCCTCCTCGACAAACCTCACATCTATCGACTTTCTTCTTTATCTCACTCAACTCCTGCCTCATCTCCTGCCTAATCTCCTCTTTCGCTCTCTCGACTGCAGCAGCTACCGATGAATCCAAGCCAACTTGGTTTACCCCTCGACCGGCCGAGGTGGTACGCACAGGAATGGAAGTCCTGCTGGTAGTGCTGTAGTCCATATCGGAGTGGGCAAAACTCTCAAACAAATCATTACACTCCGCCACTGTCTTCTTTCCCATAAGCTGACCTCCTGCTGAGGTATCGAAACGAGCCCTAATCTCTGGAGTAAGTCCATTGTAGAACTTCTCCACTAACGCCCAATCAGATAGACCATGCTGAGAACAACGGGTAATAAGGGTCTGAAAACGCTCCCAAGCCAAATGATATGGCTCATCTGGCTCCATACGAAATGAGTGGATCTGGTCACGAAGGCGAGACGCCTTGGCTGGCGGGAAATACTTGGCTAAGAATGCATCGCGAAGGCCTGCCCAAGTAGTGAAAGTGCCAGCAGGCTGGGAATCAAACCAGACGGCTGCGCGTCCAGCAAGTGAGAACGGGAAGACCTGAAGATACCTGGCATCAAGATTGACACCCTCGATGGAGAAGGTGCTGCAGAGACGAGTGATGCGATTGATATGGGCGGGGGCATCCTCGTCGTCGCGACCATGGAACTGGCAGGAATTGGTGATGGCGGTCATGATGTATGATGGAATCTGCCAAGAGCGGTCGTTCGGGATCTCGGGTAGGATGATGGGGGAATTACCACTGGCGAAGCCGGTGGTGGCCTGGTCGTAAACTGTCCTACGGGCCATGTGAACTACGGGTGGTGGACTAGGTGGACGGGTAGGTGGCGGGGAATTGTGGGGTGAAGACTTGGGTGTAAAATCGAAAACTGGGGTGGACTGAGAAAATGAAGTAGAGCTAGAAGCACGTACCTCAGACGTAGATGACGAGAAGGAAGACCTGAGTGCAAAAGGCAACGGCGGCGGTCCCTGCGAGCGCGTATGGGGCATCCACTGCAAAAACCGAAAACAAACAAGTAAGAAGACTCTACTAACCGACTCGACTAACTATAAAAGACACTAAATTACTTAGACACCTACGACTCAAACAAATAAACAATTAGCACGTGATATGTCAAGTAAGTCCAAACAAAGTAATCAGCGCAATCGCCAAGAGTCCCCGGCAACGGCGCCAAAAACTTGATGTGCTGAAAATGGGTCAAATAAAACTAACTAAATTACCCTAATTCTAGACTCTCTAAGCTTTAAATTTATAAAACTAAGACTCGACCTAAACCCTAAAACACACAACCGGCAAGTGAACCGATCGATGTAGTAAAGCTAAAGTAAGTCCGAGTATCGAACCCACGAGACTCTACTGACTATGCTACGACTCTATCTAGACTCAGACTGACACGACATACTAAATTGTTTATTAATTTGGGGGGGGGTTCTAAAAATCCTAAATAAAATAATAATACTAGCAAGCTAGACACGAACTCAAGCAAAGGGTCTGATCAGTGAGAATGAAGACTACCTAGGCTAGACGCAGGCTAAACTCAGAATGGATTCCTAAATGATAATGATGTGGTGTGAAACCGGGATCTTCTAATGCTAAACCTATTAAGATACCACTAAGCCCCTCAAACACTCTCGAGGCGATTCTTATGGCTCTACCTAGGATGTTACGCTCACCGGTTTTCTAGATTTCTTGTCCGTCCTCTAGTTTCTTGAAAGTGCTTATGTAAGACGCTCTACTTTGCCGCGCGAACGTCTAAAGCAACTATGGGTTTAATCTTGGCTTGATAGACAATGGGTGGTTAATTCCTTATAACTACTCCGAGACCTATCGATATCCTCGAGCCTTTCCGCGACGAGTCTAGCAGCACACTTGATTTTAATTAATTACCGAATATTGTTCCTAAGGTTACTAGTGCACTTTTCACCCTAAAGAATTAATGACCTATTATGTGATATAGACACTCACCTAAGTCAAGAACCCTAATTCGACTCTATTCCGTGATAAAGACCGTCACCAAGAATCGAATGGAACAAATAACCAATAAATAAGTAATCACAAGCACACATACGCACCAAGACAAACTATCATAGTGTTTACAATACAAGAAAAGTCCACAACCACATCAATAATCAAGTAAAAATCCAAACTTTGTCATGCCATAGTCATCACCTAGGTAGTTTATGGTTTTAGCCGGAAAACATCAACGAAAACAAAGTCAAAAACATTGTATCAACTGAATTCATTGGTAACAAAGTCTAAACAAACAAAGAACGAAAGAAAAAGGTATGTAGAACCCGAATCTTCACTCCCGAATGCTCAAAAACGCTATCCCAATGATTCCAAGCTTCCAAGATGCTTCAAGCACGTCCACAGCCTTCAATCAGCAGCCAATTCTTGCCCAAAGTTGCTCTAGTTCGTCCATATCCGGCTGTGTACGCGTATCTCTTGTTATAAAGCCAAAAACCCTAAAAATCCATGCACTTCGCGATTTTCTGCCGACACAGCATGTCCAGGCGGCCCGCGTGAAGAAATGGCTTGAGCTTACGCGGGTCGCCTAGGGTTTAAAATTCTGATTCGCTTTACAAATCTCTCGCAGCCCGCCTAGAGTTTCTGGTTAAGTTAACGCGGGGCGCGAGAGGATGTTATTTCTCTGATTCTTCTTTAAGTCAACGCGGGGCGCGTGAAGTTGACTGTTAAGTCTACGCGGCCCGCCTGGGAGCTCCAGAACTGCAATTTTTCTTCGTTTCAGCTCCCGACTTCCTCGGTTTCCGTGCCAGCCTTCCGCCATTCCAGATTTCTGCTCGTTTTCGCTCCTTTTGGCTGTAAAGACCTGGAAACACAAATAAATCAATAATATGTACATTCTAAGCTAAACCGACACTAAAACTAACTAACTAACGACTAAAACCGACGCGAATACTGATGTATTTTGCAATACATCATCCATCTTGAACCTCTTGAGTAAACCTTTTGCATATCTCTGTTGAGACACTAGAATGTTTCCATCTTCATACTTAACCTCCATACCTAGGAAGTAATGCAAAGTTCCTAAGTCTGTCATTTCGAACTCATGTTTCAATGATGTCTTCAGTTGATTTATCATGTCTAATGAGTCACTTGCTATGATAAGATCATCTACATAAAGGCACACCATCATCTTTGAATTCTTTGTGGTTTTTATGAACAAGGTTTGTTCATAAACACACTTTCTAAAACCGTTTGATCTAAAAAATTCATATATTCTGCTATACCGCCCTTGGGGCTTGTTTTAGACCATACAAGGCCTTTTTGAGATGGCATACCTTATGTTCTTCTCCGGGTTTAACGTATCCTTCTGGTTGTTCAGTGTAAACTTGCTCATTCAGGTTACCATTCAAAAAATCCATTTTTACATCCATTTGATGTAAATACCAGTTATTGCGAGCGGCTAAGGCTGAGATCAATCTGACTGTGTCAAATCAGATTACCGGTGCAAACACATGGAGATAATCAATGCCATATTTTTTATTGTAACCCTTTGACACTAATCGTGCTTTGTACTTGCTCACATTTCCATTTTCATCATATTTTGTCTTGAAAATCCATTTCACACCTATAGGTCTTTGATTATTGGGTGGATCTACTACTTCCCAGGTTTCATTTCGATGTATTGATTCCATTTCCCTATCTATAGCTTCTCTCCATTTATTTTCTTTATGAGCCTCTCCGTATGACGTTGGGTCTGCATTAACATACAAGACGAAATTTGCTGCATCCTCCGTCACGAGTTGAGCATTGTATAACTCATCCACTTGTTCTTTTGTAAGCGGCTGTGTTTCTTCGTATACATCAGCGATATCTCTAGTCTGCAACACCTCATTTTCTGATGAGGTTGATGATGAGTCTTCCTCCTCTTGGTTGTTAATCTGACTTCCTGCTTGACTATTACTAACCTGTTCTTCATACGGCTCATTCAGATTTGCAGCATCTTCATTATCTGTTTGCTGACTACCTTCGGCATTAGACATGTTACTTGTTTAAGTTGCATTTCTACCAGAATCTTCATCGTCTGGATAGTTTAGACGTAAACTTGAGTCTTTTTCATTTCTTTGAGAACCTTCCCAGTCTTGACTCTCATCAAAATGGACATCTCGACTAATAATGATTTTATTTGTTAGTGGATTATGAAGTTTGTATGCTTTACTATGCTCAATGTAACCCATCATTATGGTTTTCTCTGTCTTGTCATCCAATTTGCCTCGATGCTGTTTTGGTACATGAGCATATGCCACACTACCAAATATCCTTAGATGTGATACATCGGGTTTCCTTCCGCTCCATGCTTCTTGTGGTGTCACGTGTTGTATTCCTTTAGTTGTGGCCTGATTCAAGAGATATGTGGCACATGCCACCCATTCAGCCTAGTAAGTGTGAGACATTCGTTTCATATTTAACATACTTCTACTAAGCTCCATGAGTGTCCCGTTTTTCCGTTCGGCCATCCCGTTTTGTTGTGGGGTGTAACTTGTAGTGAGTTATTGTCTTTGAGGAAATTTTGAAATTCATGACTGCAATATTTTCCTCCTCTATCAGTACGTAATCCTTTTATCTTATAATCACCTTGATTTTCTGCAAAGCTTTTGAACGTCTTGAAGTAGATTAAGGCATCTGATTTTAACTTTAAGAAATAAACCCAAGTCTTTCTTGAAAAATCATCTATGAAAGTAATGATGTAATATTCAAAAAAAAATTAATAATAATAATAATAATAATTGGAAGTGTTTATAAAAAAAAAAAAATTGCTATGCATGTTTCTTTTTGATTTCCTTGTTACGTATATGAGAAAGAAAAAAAAGTTGGAAAATAAAAGATACATTTAATTATAAGTAAGCATGTTTTGAAATTCATCACATTGCGGCAATATCTGTTCCTTATCTCTTTGGCTACATTTTCCTTTAGAATTGAAAACACTATCACATTCAAACTAACTCACCGATATCTTGGGATGACTCTTCGATCGACAACAATTTATATCAATTCAGATTCTTTCATTGCCCACGAAACCTCAATTTCATTAGCCACGATCGTCGCACGTCCATTCGGAACCGTAAACTCGGACATCTGAAGCCTCCGATCTGCAACAAGCTTCCACACGACCACGACTCGCCGCGGCGTACAGCAACCACTATTCAGTCCTCGCACTCTGCCGTGATCGCACCGCCGCACAACCCGTAGCACCACCGATAGCCGCTGAACCAGCCTCGGTTCGCCCGTGACCATCTCGTGTGTTTCGCAATCCGTTCGAGTCATTCCGACTCCCGACCAGGTATCGGTAATTAACTTATTAGCTTCTTTCGAGTCATCATGCTATGATGCAAAATCTAATATGGAAGTTGTTCTTTTGATCCGAACGCAAACCGTGAATCACCGTTGTCGTTCATCTCAGTTCTGTTCCGTTTGACTACCTGTTGTTGCTACTCCATTAGTCTCCGTCTGATTCCGTTTGGTGTTTAAGGTAATTGATCGAACCCTCTTCCGATTCTAATATATATACACGAATTTTTGGTTTTGTTTTGACTCTTCCGGTGACTAAAACTATCAACCTAAAGATAACCATGTTGGTTGGGTTTTGCTCAGTTGGTCCTTTGAACTTGAGTTCTAAATTAATTAAAGGAATTATGTACTAAACATTTATATAAGGAATTGAGTGGAAAACAAGTCGTTGTTTTCTTTTATAAAGGTTTTAAATGTGATAGCCTACTGTTAAAAGGCTGATGATGAAATACTACAGCCAAGAACCAATATATAAAAATAATTGGTGGATTAAATCTGAATCAATATAAAATATTATATTTTAACTAAATATTATGATTTTACTTGTTCTTTAAGCCCAACATAACTTAGAGCTAACCTTTGCAGCCCATGTATTTACTTGATACATAATATTAAATGTGGATTCATGAAAATATGTTTCTAAACCACTGCTAGTTGATAATACAATCTCTTGAAAGTGTACAAGTCAAACTGCAAAATTTAGAAATAACGACTTGAAGGTTGTGGGCTGAAGATGGGTTATAAATATGTTTTTTAACACTCTCATTTTTTACTATATTTTTTTTATGACTTTAGATGCTTGGTATATTAAATAAATAACAAATAAGACTCCAAAATCGTTGTCGCCGGAAAGCTAATGAAACATGTAATGAAGTTTAAGATTTCGTAAACCTAAGTTAGGTTGCCCATAAACTGTAGGCGCTTGTGACTGTTGAGGGAAACTTGATTAATTGGTCTTGCTTTGTTTGCTAAAAGGTACGGATTCTGTTTCTTTTACATCATAGTATAATTTTATTCAATCCGTTACTTTGCAGTACGGATATTTTCGTTGGATGTTTCTGTTCGTATTGTTATATGATTAGTCCTTATTGTAGCATGCAATAGACCTTAGATTTTGTGCTCATTATTGCATGTTCCCTTTTAGACTTATGTCAAAATACATTTTATTTCTGATACGGCTTTGTACTCTTTCACCCGAGCGCTTCTGACTTGTCGTTGGGGCGTCAACGACATGGCACTTATCGTGACGGTGCGTAACTAAAGTTCACGGCGTTTCTAGTTTGTGCTTGTGTAGCACATGGCCCCTAGAGGCGAATAGATCGATCTTAGCTCTGACTCCTGACTCCTGACTCCTGTTGAGATGGAATAATGTGTGTGCGCCTACACGCACCATCTCGGCGCATGGACTATGGCCATGCATGCCTCTGTTCAGGCTCGTGGGTGCTTCTATATTACGTGACTTGTTTTATTGCTATATGTTGTCACGTATGTCTTGTCTCTGTTATGATATGTTTATATGTTTATATGCATCTGGTTATGTTCAGTATCTGTTATCTGTTCAGTATAAGTTTTGGGATTCAAGTTATATAAGTATCTGTTTCAGTGCCAAAATCTAGACTTGTTTAACGTCAGTACCGTTCATGTTTTTGTCCGCATGTCTTTCTTACTTTTACGGTTGATTTATCCGTTACTGGGCAACTTTTTGGCTCAGCCGTATTTTCTTTTTGGTGTTGGTCTTATGTGTTTTCAGGTAATCAAGGGAAACAGGGATGAGTGAGAGGAAAATGAAGTTTAAGGAGTTTTTGAAATTTCAGTGTTTATTTATTTTCAGTAATTGAATAATATAAGACTTAGGATTTCTGGTGGATTCGAGACTTTTGTTTCTTGGTTTCTATCGTTTATTGAAACTCTTTGGTTTTTGATATCTGTAATAGTGACATGCCAGCCCGTTCTGGGTTGGGGTGTTACAGTTATGGTATCAGAGCCCAGGCTCGTTCTTGTAGAAAACTTAAACAATAAAAAATAAACATGTGAGTTAATGGGTAGACGTCGGGTTAGGATTCCGTCTGTGTCATCTTCCGCATGCTTTGAAACTTTCCTCTTTTCACATGATCTCTTTTCAGATGCCTCCTCGAAGAAATGTGAACAACAACGACGTCCCTTTGGAAACTCTGATTGCTAATGCTGTCAATACAGCTGTTGCGGGTTTAGTTCCCAACCTTCTACAACAGCTGCAGCAGAATAACAACAATGTACAACAACCACCAGGGGGAAACAACAATGGTAACAATAACGCTCCTGTTAGTATCCTTGATTGGCTTGAGCGCTTCAGAAAGGAAAAGCCAAAATCGTTTAGTACCGCTGCTACACCAGTTGATGCGGAAAACTGGATTGCTCATATCGAGAAGTTGTTCGAAGTGATGGGCGTGGGTGATGTGTTCAAAGTTAGGCTTGCTAGTTATAAACTGGAGGACGATGCTCATAGGTGGAGGAAGACCTTGAAAGAAGCTCGTGGAGGAGATTAGTATGCAGCAACACTTCCTTGGGCTGAATTTCGCACTTTGTTTTATCAGCAGTACTTCACTGACGCTGATAGGAGTGAGTATCTGAGAGAGTATGCTTCTATCAGGCAGGGGGATGATGAGCCTATTATGGAGTTCAAAGCTCGTTTTAGTCGTTTGGTAAATTTTCTGGGCCCGGCAGCAGGTACACCACAGCAGCAGACTGAGAATTTCAAATGGGCTGTATGTGATCGAGATAGGAAGTTCATCCTGAATCTTCGTTTCACTGACATTACTGAGGTAGTCGATGCCGTCAAGAATTTGAATAATGAGAAGAAGCAACGTGAGAAGGATCGCAAACGCTCTAGGGAGAACGACCAGGATAATTCCGATAATCAAGGTGGCAATGAGCAGTCCCAAGACCGTGAGGACCGTTCTGATAGGCATTATTACAATAAGTCGCGAAGTGGAAGAAACCGTTATCAGAATCGTAGGCCTGCACAGAATCAGACGCAACAGAGCGAGGCCCCTGGAGCACAACCACAAAATCAACAAAACCCGAATCAGAACCGTGCTTATATTCCTCCTTGTACTCATTGTGGGAAACGTCATGGTGGAGCATGTCGCCTTGCTGAAGGTCGTTGTTTCAGATGTGGAGATGCAAACCATTTGATTAGGGACTGCACTCGGCCTGAGCAGCGAGCTAATACTGGTGGGAACACCAAAACTACTAGGGGAGGTTGACTTTTCGCACTCACAGCTAATGTCCTAGGTACACTTTCCGGTTATGTGCAATTGGTGAACGTGATACATATGCTCTTTGATATTGATGCGACACATTTAGTAGTATCACTATTATTAGCTAAGTATTTGAAGTCCTTGTTTACCGCTTTAGAGTATCCTCTAGTTGTATTTGCTCCTTTTAGAGATACTTGTTTTGATTTACTATTCGTTTATTTGTCGTCTCAGAAACTTCGTGCCTTGGTATGTATGATGTCTTAGTAGTTTCTATGTGTAAAGTCTATTCCGTGTCCGTTATATGTGAAATGGTTCGTCTTCGTACTTAGCAATTTTGAGGGCAAAATTTTTTTTAGGAGGGTAGAATTGTAATATTCAAAAAAAAAATTAATAATAATAATAATAATAATAATTGGAAGTGTTTATAAAAAAAAAAATTGCTATGCATGTTTCTTTTTGATTTCCTTGTTACGTATATGAGAAAGAAAAAAAAAGTTGGAAAATAAAATATACATTTAATTATAAGTAAGCATGTTTTGAAATTCATCACATTGCGGCAATATCTGTTCCTTATCTCTTTGGCTACATTTTCCTTTAGAATTGAAAACACTATCACATTCAAACTAACTCACCGATATCTTGGGATGACTCTTCGATCGACAACAATTTATATCAATTCAGATTCTTTCATTGCCCACGAAACCTCAATTTCATTAGCCACGATCGTCGCACGTCCATTCGGAACCGTAAACTCGGACATCTGAAGCCTCCGATCTGCAACAAGCTTCCACACGACCACGACTCGCCGCGGCGTACAGCAACCACTATTCAGTCCTCGCACTCTGCCGTGATCGCACCGCCGCACAACCCGTAGCACCACCGATAGCCGCTGAACCAGCGTCGGTTCGCCCGTGACCATCTCGTGTGTTTCGCAATCCGTTCGAGTCATTCCGACTCCCGACCAGGTATCGGTAATTAACTTATTAGCTTCTTTCGAGTCATCATGCTATGATGCAAAATCTGATATGGAAGTTGTTCTTTTGATCCGAACGCAAACCGTGAATCACCGTTGTCGTTCATCTCAGTTCTGTTCCGTTTGACTACCTGTTGTTGCTACTCCATTAGTCTCCGTCTGATTCCGTTTGGTGTTTAAGGTAATTGATCGAACCCTCTTCCGATTCTAATATATATACACGAATTTTTGGTTTTGTTTTGACTCTTCCGGTGACTAAAACTATCAACCTAAAGATAACCATGTTGGTTGGGTTTTGCTGAGTTGGTCCTTTGAACTTGAGTTCTAAATTAATTAAAGGAATTATGTACTAAACATTTATATAAGGAATTGAGTGGAAAACAAGTCGTTGTTTTCTTTTATAAAGGTTTTAGATGTGATAGCCTACTGTTAAAAGGCTGATGATGAAATACTACAGCCAAGAACCAATATATAAAAATAATTGGTGGATTAAATCTGAATCAATATAAAATATTATATTTTAACTAAATATTATGATTTTATTTTTTCTTTAAGCCCAACATAACTTAGAGCTAACCTTTGCAGCCCATGTATTTACTTGATACATAATATTAAATGTGGATTCATGAAAATATGTTTCTAAACCACTGCTAGTTGATAATACAATCTCTTGAAAGTGTACAAGTCAAACTGCAAAATTTAGAAATAACGACTTGAAGGTTGTGGGCTGAAGATGGGTTATAAATATGTTTTTTAACACTCTCATTTTTTTACTATATTTTTTTTATGACTCTAGATGCTTGGTATATTAAATAAATAACAAATAAGACTCCAAAATCGTTGTCGCCGGAAAGCTAATGAAACATGTAATGAAGTTTAAGATTTCGTAAACCTAAGTTAGGTTGCCCATAAACTGTAGGCGCTTGTGACTGTTGAGGGAAACTTGATTAATTGGTCTTGCTTTGTTTGCTAAAAGGTACGGATTCTGTTTCTTTTACATCATAGTATAATTTTATTCAATCCGTTACTTTGCAGTACGGATATTTTCGTTGGATGTTTCTGTTCGTATTGTTATATGATTAGTCCTTATTGTAGCATGCAATAGACCTTAGATTTTGTGCTCATTATTGCATGTTCCCTTTTAGACTTATGTCAAAATACATTTTATTTCTGATACGGCTTTGTACTCTGTCACCCGAGCGCTTCTGACTTGTCGTTGGGGCGTCAACGACATGGCACTTATCGTGACGGTGCGTAACTAAAGTTCACGGCGTTTCTAGTTTGTTCTTGTGTAGCACATCGCCCCTAGAGGCGAATAGATCGATCTTAGCTCTGACTCCTGACTCCTGACTCCTGTTGAGATGGAATAATGTGTGTGCGCCTACACGCACCATCTCGGCGCATGGACTATGGCCATGCATGCCTCTGTTTAGGCTCGTGGGTGCTTCTATATTACGTGACTTGTTTTATTGCTATATGTTGTCACGTATGTCTTGTCTCTGTTATGATATGTTTATATGCATCTGGTTATGTTCAGTATCTGTTATCTGTTCAGTATAAGTTTTGGGATTCAAGTTACATAAGTATCTGTTTCAGTGCCAAAATCTAGACTTGTTTAACGTCAGTACCGTTCATGTTTTTGTCCGCATGTCTTTCTTACTTTTACGGTTGATTTATCCGTTACTGGGCAACTTTTTGGCTCAACCGTATTTTCTTTTTGGTGTTGGTCTTATGTGTTTTCAGGTAATCAAGGGAAACAGGGATGAGTGAGAGGAAAATGAAGTTTAAGGAGCTTTTGAAATTTCAGTGTTTATTTATTTTCAGTAATTGAATAATATAAGACTTAGGTTTTCTGGTGGATTCGAGACTTTTGTTTCTTGGTTTCTATCGTTTATTGAAACTCTTTGGTTTTTGATATCTGTAATAGTGACATGCCAGCCCGTTCTGGGTTGGGGTGTTACAAATGAAGTATCTACAACCTCCAATAGAGATTGTTCTCATTGGGCCACATATGTCTGAGTGTACGAGTTGTAGGGGCTTGCTTGCACGCCACGTGGTTTGTTTCGGAAAGGATTTCCCGGCATGTTTTCCGAACAAACAACCTTTGCAAACACTTTGTGGAGGCTTGGAGCTTATTTTGCGCAATCCTTTCACTACCTCCTTTGTTCCCATGTTATGGAGTGTTTCAAAATTGATATGTCCATAACGTCTGTGCCATAACACTGACGGTTCTTGAGTCATCATGTTGCATACTCTTGGAATAACATCATAATTCAGGTTCAAGGGAAACATCTTATTATTGGTCATCTTAACTGTTCCTTTGGACTTCCCTGTCAGATCTTTGATAACACATGCATGATTATGAAAGTTTACTTCATAACCCTTTTGCACGAGTTGTCCTACACTTAAAAGATTATATTTTAGACCTTCTACATAGAAGACATTGGGTACCTTCTTCTCCACACCTCTCACTTTGATTGTTACATCACCGTTTCCTAGCACTTCGAGTCTTTTATTGTGACCGGTCCTAACTTCCCTTCTTTCTGACTCGTTTAGGGTAGTAAATAATGTCTTATTTCTGGTCATGTGATTGCTACATCCACTGTCTAAATACCAACAATCCTCTTTGGTGAGTTCTTCCATATTGAAAATCATAAATAATGTCTTATCATTTCCTTCATCGTTATCTTCTTCATGCATTAAAACACTATTGTTCTTATCATCATCATCATTTTCTGACAGAAACGTGCCGTATGCCCCAGTCTTTGGCAATTATAGCATCGAACTTGTCCATAATTTCTACCTCTTCCCCTACTTCTTCCTCTACCGGTGTTGTCTGATCTGAAAGATCTTGACCAATCCTGATTTGTATTTTGTACTTGAATGCTTGTTCTATTGGAGCATCATCGTATTGTTTAAGTCTCAATTCATGAGACTGTAGTATTCCGAGTAATTCTTCAGTGGATATGGCAGACAGATCTTTGGATTCTTCTATCGCTGCTACTACTACCGATTCATATTTTCTTGTTAAACTACGAAGAATTTTCTCAATCAGTAATATTTTCTTCATTTAATCGTAATTGATTGACTATCACCGTCGTTCTATTAACATAATCTTCTATTGTTTCACTATCTTTCATTCTTAATGCATCGAATTTACATCTTAAAGTTTGAAGTTTTACCGTCTTGACTCTGTGTTCTCCTCGGTAAGCCTTATGCAGAATATCCCATGCTTCCTTTGATGTTTTGCTTGTTGCATTTCGTTCAAATATTGTATCATTGACCTCTTGAAACATGATATACAGTGCTTTCTTGTCTTTCTTAACAGTTTCTTTGTGATTGTTTCGATCGCTCTCTGATGCTCCGGCAGCGGGTTCTCTATATCCTTCTTCTACAATTGTCCATAGATCTTGAGACTCCAACAACACCTTCATCTGAATATGCCAGTGGAAATAAGTTTGTCCCAATAGTTTAGGGATTTGAGTTTGAATTCCTCCATTTGTTGTTGTCATTTTGATTGAATAAACTGATGGACTTCTAATTTTTGTTTATCGAATTTTGGATCGATGTGGCTTTGATACCACTTTAATAGATCAGATTTGCAGATTATGGTTTGAGTGTATTGAATATTTGATGTTCGTATTCGAATTGGTGAATTGCCAGAATCGATACAAGAATGTATATATACATGACGACAGGTTTTGTTAACCGCCCATACTTATGTTATCTATCTATAATACTAATAATATTATTAATGTTACATCTTAATCTAATATCATAAAATATCTAGCTTATAATAATAATAATAATCCTTCTAATATAATCGACTTTTGTCTCAATTGCTGAGTGTTATTTGCCTTATGTCTCAAGCTTGATGCAAAACTACTATCGAGACGTGGGTCAGCCTCTCTATCCCTACCAGAGGTTTGCCATTTGTGGAATTTACTGAGTATGATGATGATGAGTTATATCATCCCATGCAGTGGCGGACATACAGTGTAAGTAGGGGCAACCTCCGCTACGGCTTGGCGCTCCGGCGGTAGTGTAAAATTAGTATAAATTTTGGAAAAATTTGACGTATTTTCGATTTCGTTACCGCTTATTTATAAAACGTTACGGCTTGGCGGATTTTCTAGATCCGCCACTGATCCCATGGAGAGAGAATCAAAATTTGAACTTTTTTTCTTTTACAGTTCAGACTTATATCATCCCACGGAGAGAGAATTTGAATTTTTAAACCATCAAAGTTTGAAGGTTTTTTTTTTTCATTTACAATTCAGATCTATATCATCCCAGAATATCTCGACTTCCCTTCCAACGGAGTTTACCAAGCTACAGCACCTTCAGATATTGTAAGAAAAATCTTTGTGCTTTTGATCTAACATTAATAAATGCATTTTTTCGATATTTATATTTAGTTTTTTGCTAATGCAGGGATCTTAGATTTAATTATCTTAGGGGAACTATACCATCTGAATGGGCTACTATGCGTTTGAGCAACCTGTAGGAACACTTATATCTCAACAATCAACTTTGGCGTTTTATGCCTGCAAAATAACTATTTTATTGGATAATTAATCATAATTCTTTTTTGTTTCTAATAACATGCATCTTAACTCCTCATTATGTATATATGTAGCTCACTCATGGGAAACCGATTGTCTGGGCGGTTTCCAACAACTCTCACTAGAATGACCACACTTCTAGAATTGTGAGCCACATCTCCATTTTTTAGTTATATATTACAAAAAAACACTAAAAATTAGAATTATTAAGATGATGGAACTGAAATTTGATGGTGAAATGCTTCAACTTTTTTTTTTTTTTTTTTTTTTGTAGGGACATAGAAGCAAATCGTTTTTCAGGACCCATACCCAAAGAGATTGCAAACTTGAAGAATTTGGACATGCTGTACGAAATTATTTATATACCTTAACAAATAACAATCCGACAAGAGAAATTAATAGATCAACATTGCGAATTTTCATAAATACATATTCACGTAAAACTTTGTATTCCCAGTGATCTATCTTCAAATGATTTCACTGGACATCTGCCTGCTGCACTTGCAAAACTTACCAACTTGACTAATTTGTGAGTGTAAATGTTGTAAATTTGGATGATAATCCATAAAGAGAGGTGATATGTAGAGCTTATTTTCTATTGTGCATTTTCACTATTTTGCCCCATACATTACTTTAACCTTTTAGCTGGCAGAGCGGTTTAAAACCACTCAAAGATAATATTTTTGAGTGGTATAACACTATCTCTATTGGTGACCTTTGTTTAGGTTGGTTGCCACTTGCCAAAATAATATTCGTTGTATTAAATTTGAAAAAGAAAAAAGAAATTGAAACCCACAACCAGGTTGTTGGAGCAACCTAGGTCATGACCCAAAACCATGCTCAACTTCATCCACTTGTCCAAACTTGATTGGTGCATCATTTTTTATTAATTACTATTTCCCTCATCAATTGAATTATTCAAATAACTTTTTATGATTAAACTTATAAGAAAAACTAAATATATAGTATTTCTTAAAATAATTTTCTAAACATCCCGATATAAGTTTTATTAAAAATAGATTTTGTTTAAAAAACACATTTTTAATATAAAATAAATATATATTTAATAAAAGTAGGTTTGGGTTGGGTTGTTAATGGGAATGAAAGGTTGAGTTGTGTAAATTCAAGAAAGAGAAATTAGTTTTTTATTAAAGGTTGGGTTGAGTTGGGTTGTGAATGAGGATAGTGTAAGAGCATTCACATCCAGCCCCTCTAAAATTATACATACATTCCACTAAAAAAACAACTCCTATATCAATATATTTGTACTAAAAACAAATACTTTTTCTCTCTCCTTTTCAATTAAATAATATTTTTATACCTTTATCATTACATTTTTCTCTCTCCTTCGCTCACAACCACTTTCAATATATATTAAAAAATTATAGTGGGTGAACAGTGTCCCCCAAATATACAGATGAACAGTAACATTTTATCTCTCCTCCACTCACAACCATTTTTTATACTCTTTATATTTTAAAAATCTCACACTCAAAATTTAGTTCTTTGGTTATGAATGCTCATCAGTATATCACCTCATATCTATAAAGTTTTAACCATTTTTCTAACTTCTGTTATATTTTAGGAGGATATGTGACAACAATTTCACTGGAAAGATACCGAACTTCATTAGCCAGTGGACAAAAATTTTGAGATTGTAAGTACTGCAATATATTATTATTAGGGTATACTAATAAACCCTAATAATAATAATTAGGGTCGGCCTGTTAGTGTAATTGGGCTAGGCGACGGCTTAGAGCCTCCGAAAAAACAGGGCCTCCAAAAAAAAAAAAATAAATCTATATTTATAAAAAAAAGAATATTATATTTACGTTTATAATACAATTTTAGTCTAGTGGTAAGAACAAGATTTGATTTTTGTAGAGGGTTGGGTTTGAATCTCACCTGATAGCCATTTTTTAAAGTATTAATCACATCACTCACTTTTTTAATAAAGGTTTATAAATGCATCTGTTTAATCACCTTACTTAATTTAATAATCTAAAATATTTTGTCCACAAAATTTTTAACATGATACGTCCATATAAAACTTTATTTAAAAAAATCGTTTCTAACTAATAACAATAGTATACTTAAAATAAGTAGCATGTTTTAATTTCTTTTACATATGATGTAAGTTGTTATTTGCTAGGTTAAAACATTTTGACCAACTTAATTTGATTTATTTATTAGATCCCAGCATTATTTGATTAAGGAAATTATCTAATTTATATAATGGTTAAGTGATTTTTAAGTTTCTTCCTAATATATTTCATGTCAGATAGAAACCAAAATTATGAGCTAAAAAAATTAAAAAGGGAGTCGAATTTTTAATTCGCTTGGGCCTCCAAAAATTCTAGGACCGGCCCTGATAATAATAGAGATAGCGATAAGAGTAATAGTAATAGAGTAATAGTACTAGTAAGAACCATGTCACTTATCAGGGAAATTACACACAAAGGTAATGTATTTTTGGCGGATTTCTGTTCTAACTATTGAGCTTCCAAGAGTTTTTTTCTCAAGAAAACCAAAATTCCATAGTTTATGTTAAAGTAACTGGTAATCCGATCTGCTTGACAGCTGATATGTCGTCAGTAACTTTGTCCATGTTGACTTTTTTTATGTGACGTTGTGGTAGGAATGAGCATGGTACGTGTTCGGTAGGGAAAATTGGTACCAGTAGCGGTACCGAATATACCGGTATGGTACCGGTATCTTACCTGTAAATACTGATACCGGTAAAAACGGGGAAAAGAGTATCGGTACCGAATATACATTCGAATATACCGGTATGGTACCGGTATTTACCAGTGTTTTACCCGTAAATACCGATACCCGTAAAAAACGGGAAAAATGAGTATCGATACCGAATATACATGGTACGGTACCAGTACCCGGTACCAAATGTTGATCGCTGTTGTGGCATGTGAAAACCATATAACTCACCATATTACCTAAAATTTAGTTGTTTCTATAATTTAGGGATTTTTATAGGGTTACTTGAAATCGAAATCTGCGTGTAGTACATTACCTTGTCTCATCCTTTTTATTTATGTAGTTGGAAATTTCCGTCACTCGCTAAGGGCGTATTTATCTCATATATATTGCAATGTTTGGTTTAATATTTATGATGCAGGCATATACAAGGTTGTTCTTTTGAGGGTCCCCTTCCTTTGAGCATCTCTGCCTTAACTCAACTAAAGGATCTGTAAGCTTTTTTCCACTTAATTTATTTTTGTCTTTTTTGGTATTTGATCTAATGAGGCGGTCTAATAAGGTGGCCGAATGTACAATGTGATTAAAGTTCATTTTTCACTATATATATCTTTGTGATATAGGAGAATCAGTGACTTGAAAGGTGGAGCTTCTACTTTCCCGTCACTAGAGAAAATGCCACACCTGAGTATACTGTGAGTTTCTTATGGCTTTGTATGGCAATTCCCTCTTCTTAGTAATCAGTACTCAAGTTATTACCACCATCTTGAGTTATGCAGGGTACTTCGGAATTGTTTGATCCGTGGGACGATTCCCAACTACTTTAGGGATATGGTAAATCTGAGTACTATGTAAGTGAACCACAAAATGTTCCTTGCATCTCATATGGATTATCATTAAGTTACTTTTTGTAAATAATAAATTGGTTTTGAGAATTTTCTACTTTCGGAAACTAGAACATAAAAGTTGAATGCAACTAGCAAGCATGATACAACAATTTTATTATGGTATTTACAAGGGGGTGTTTCGATCTGCGTTTTAAAACTAAACTAACAACAATAACCTTACCCAGGTATTCTCACCTATAGCTATAAAACTATTAGTAGGGTCTTGAGAGGGTCTTACCTCCATCCTAGGGGATAGAATTAGAGAGGCCGCTTCCTATGAGAATTAAGATATAAGAGTCATAACAGTATACATATGCACACATCTATGCAAAAAAAGTAGAAAAACATTCTTAAAATCACAGTATCACACCCAAAAAAAAAAGAACTACAAAAACTAAAGCCTCTAAGATAAGAAAGCCCCCTACAAATCCTTAATCCTACGTCTCCATAAACTCCTATCCTCACCCATGTCCACAGAGAGGTGTAAGTCTAATAAATCTTTTCTAACTCGCTCTTCCTAAGTTGGTTTCAACCTGCCTCTACTCCTCCTTCCCTCAACATTGAGAGTTTCTACTGATCTAACCGTAGTTGCCACTTGTCTCTTCCTTACATGCCCAAACCATCTCAACATCTCTTCCCTTATCTTATCTGAAAAACTAGTCAATCTCAAACTTTCCCTAAAAGCCTCATTTCTTATCCTATCCAACCTAGTGTGCCCACAATCCACCTTCGCATCCTCATCTTTGCTACCTTTAGCTTACGCGCTTGTATCTTCTTAATTGGCCCAATAATCTGTACCATATAACATAGCAGGTTTAACTGCAACCCTATAAATCCCCCCCATTAATTATTATGCTGGGAATCTATTGTTGCACAATACCCCAGAAGTTGCTCTCCCTCCACCTACACCATCCAGCCTGAATGCGGTAGGCTACGCCACTATCTATCTCCCCATCATTTCCCTTACCCTCTAAATTGTTGCACACCACTCCTCTAACCTTGCATTCAAGCTTTGTTTACTCTCTGTCACTAAAACAGTATCACCCGTAAAAAGCAAGCACCACGGAATTGTCTGCTGAATCAACTTTGACAACTCATCTAGGACAACCACAAAAAGAAACAGACTCAACGCAGACCCTTGATGGAGTCCTACCTCCACATAGAAGAAATTAGTATTCCTTATAGGTGCATGCACACTAGTTTCAGTCCTAACATATATATCCTTAATTATGTGTATATATTTCCGAGAATCCCATGTACCTCTCTACATTCCAAACTATCCCAAATCAGTCTGTGTGGTACACTGTCATATGTCTTTTCAAGGTCAATAAAAACTATATGAAGTTCTCACTTCCTTTCCCTATATTTTTCCATTAATCAGTCTGTGTGGTACACTGTCATATGTCTTTTCAAGGTCAATGAAAACTATATGAAGTTCTCACTTCCTTTCCCTATATTTTTCCATTAATCTCCTTAGAATGTGTTTTGCTTCCGTAGTTAACCGCCCCGGATTGAAACTAAACTGGTTTACCAAAACCTGAGTTCTCTTTGTTCGTATATAAGGGAACTATGACACTGCTCCTCCATTGATCTGGCATGCTTCCAAAATCCAGATTTGAATCTAATTATTTAATTATTACAACTTAAATATGCAATAATAATTTTTTAATTGTTTGGGCAACAGATTATGCAATAAATTTGATTATCTAAAAGGAAAACAACTACTTATTTATCACTAAAAACTAGTTTAAAACTTTGATTTCCAGTTACATATCATTTCTACTTTTTTTTAAAGGCATGTAACGACGTGTCAATCATCGTGACATCGGGCGCTGTAGACAAGGTGGACTACTCGACCGCCGCTAGGCCCTTGGCTCTCCCAGATGCACGGAAACCCGACCTCCACTCACCCGAAGGCATGACAGTAGAATAATCAGTAAAACCACGCCTCCCATACAATACATACAATACGAACCGACGCCAGACGTATTCGCCCTTCACCTGGATGCTGCATAAAATAATAGATCGAGAGAGTGGGAGTTGAACCTGGGTCACAAGGAACACCAAGTATTTCCCCAACCACTCCACCACTACCTAATTGGCACACATCATTTCTACTTATTTTTACAATCCTTTTTGATCATTTTAATAGTTAAATATGGAAACAATAACAATCAGATATTTGATTATCAATTACCACGTCATACAACAAAAAACATCCACACATTATTTTCTACAACCCGTTTTATTACTATGATTCTGATTGTTCATGATCACTTTATAAATTTTGAAACCAGAAGTCCACAGCCCAACATCCCCTAAAGACGACTTACACTAAAAACATATATACTATAAAGTAGTTGTACTGCGCCAATGATAGCCAGTCCAACTCGTCAGAGGTGGGAAGTTTTCCCCATGTTGTGGGGCTCCTGCCTGGCATGGGGGTTGTGTGTGTAGACTGGTGTCTTCGAAACCAGTCGCTCTGGCCGTCAAAAAAAGAAACTATAAACTAGCAGCACAATTGTTTATCAAATATATTGTATTCTAATTATTCCACTTGTGACACATTTGATATATTTGGTAGTTGGTAAATTTTAAAGTTTACATCGTCTTGGATAGGGGTGTTCGTCGAATCGAATATCGATTTTTCGAATTATTTGAATCGAATTATCCGAATAATTTTTATGTTTCCTTGAATTCGTATTCGATTCGATTAAAATCTACCAAATTCGATTCGAATTCGTATTCGAATAAAAAACCCAATTCGTGTTCAATTCGTATTCGATTAAAAATTCGAATTCGAATAAATTCAATTTGATTTAGATTCTTTAAAAACATGTAAAAAACTATCAAAATGAAACATAAATTTTAAAGCAAGCATAAAGCACGATATCATATTAAAACAATTCCAAATAAAGTATTATAAATCTAAAATTCAAAACGAGAAGCCGGGAATAACCACTCCACATTACAAGTTAATATTTTCAGGGTTAGAAATCTATTGATAGATTTGTTACTTAGGTTTTAGTTATGGGCCATGTAGTTGGTTTGGTAATGGGTAATTTTAATACTTGGAATAAATTTTGAAAATTATTTGTAGTATAGCCTAATAGAAGTTATAAATGTATTATATATAAAAATAATAAATAAAAATGTGTAATTTTTATTCGAATTTCGAATCGAATCGAATTTGAAATTGTAAATTCGTATTCGATTTACTTGACTCGAATTGAATCGAATTCGAATTCGAATTCTTATAATCAAAACGAATTCTTGATAATCGAATCAAATTTAAACGAATTTCAAATTTTTCGAGTTCGAAACGAATTCTGAACACCCCTATTCTTGGTACATATTTCTTTTATTTGTTTTGTAGAGACCTCAGTTTCAACAATTTGACTGGCGAGATACCATCTTCCTTTTCCCAACTAGAAAATGTAGACTACGTGTATGTAAATCATCTTCCACAATATTTCCTTGTCTTCTAATTTATATCTGTGATCAATTCTCTATGGATGACCAACATTTGATAGTTATTTGACAAAAAATAATCTTACTGGACCTTTGCCTGGATGGGTCTTCTCAAGCACCAAGAACGTGTAGGATATATTTCCCTTTACTTATCAGTTCATTACATTACATGATTTACATGATCAAGTCATATAAAACGGATTTCATAAATTTGAAGTGATTATATACGCGGAATGAAAAAGGGATCAATATAACCTTGTTCACCAAAGGGCTTGTAGCCTAGAGGTATTGGCGTGTTTCTAAGGTGTTCCTCTCTATGTGGTTGAGGGTTAAAGTTCCATGGTGGACATAGGTGTAGGTTCAGGAGTAGGATTAAAAAGTTTGCTAGTTAGCATTTCAAAGAATAAATAATAACCATATTCATATATGACAAGTAGAGAATCCTGTAAAAAAGACCTAAAGTGTGAGAAAGGTAAGAAAGAATCTCGGACATTAGATCTTTTAATTTAATGGTTGAGATCAATGGGGACCAAATTGTAAAATATTTTCATTAATTGGACTGATTTGAAATATCTAGGGGCAATATAGTCTTTTAAACCCACTAGAAATTAGGTAATGCACATGTAATTTTCCCCCGTCTTTTTTAAACGTCAATAACTTTTTATACGTAACTTTTTTTTAAAAAAAATTACACCATAATAACGAGCGTTTTTTTATCCTTAATATGAGTACCATATTGCTATACTTATATAGAGAAAAAAAATATGTTTCGATCAGATGTTTAGTCAATGAAAGGTGTTATATACTTGCTGAATGGTTTATATACTTACTGAATGATGTTATATACTTGCTTAATGGTGTTATATACTTGTTAAATGGTGTTATATACTTACTGAATGCTGAATGGTGTTATATACTTGTTGAATGATGTTATATACTTACTGAATGGTGTTATACACTTGCTGAATGCTGAATGGTGTTATATACTTGCTAAATGGTTTATATACTTACTGAATAGTGTTATATACTTGCTAAATGGTGTTATATACTTGCTGAATGGTGTTATATACTTACTGAATGATGTTATATACGTGCTGAATGTTGAATGGTGTTATATACTTGCTGAATGGTATTATATACTTGCTGAATGGTGTTATATACTTACTGAATGGTGTTATATACTTGCTGAATGGTGTTATATACTTGCTGAATGATGTTATATACTTTCTATAATTAAGGTGGCGGTTATGGGAAGTTTTTAATTAATTGAATTAATGATAAAATTACTTGTTTACCTTTTTCAATTAATTTAGATCTAATGGCTGAGATTCTTTCTTACCTTTCTTACACTTTTGATCTTACCCTCATATGACATATAACTTAGTGTTAGCTGCCTACAATTATACTAGGAAACAGATAAACTAAATACTTGACCAATAAAACCTTGATAATAATAGTATAATAAACCTTTAGTGGTGGGTTGTGTTTATAAGTATATATATGCCTTTACAGGGATGTTTCTTATAATCATTTTACCTGGGATTCTAGTTCTGGTCCAAAAACGTGTGAACATGAGAAAATGTAAGTTGTTTTTTTATGTAGGCTTGTGGAGTTGTAGATGTGGGTATGGTTTTTTGTATTTGTCATTTATATGCTTAATGTAAACAATTTTTTCACTACGTGACTCAGAAATGTGGTAGAGAGCTATTCTTCATCATCAACTAATCAGTAAGACACATGACCCTAACTCTAAGGTCACAACATTTACATTGGGGGTTGGGATGCATTTAAGTTTGGGCCTTAAAGGGGCCTAGGCCCCCTTCTAAAGTGTTGCAAAATCATTACTTGAAAAAACTTAGTGATTTGGGCCGGGTTCCCCATGTCACTAATTTTGCATATATAATTTGTCTAATTATAAAAATATAATATAATTGATATACATTTTTATTTTTAAAAATAGGTATTTTAAATCCAAAAACAAAGCTTTTAACATGAAAAATAAACATATATATATTTTGTAACACCTCAAAATCAAATTAGTTATATTAAGCATTTTATATTATATATATACAAAACCAATGGAGGGGAATAATGCCAGACAGCTGTCTGGCACTTTCCGATTGTCCTGAACAAATTACAATTTTACCCCACTTTTGAATTACGATTTTGCTCACAGTTCAACATTACACTTTTACCCCAGTTCAAAATTACACTTTTGCCAACGTTGTAGATTTTGACAAATTAAGATTTTACCCCCCCCCCCCCCCACAGTAAAAATTTCGATTTTGCCCCCAGTTCAAAATTAGAATGTTGCCATCGTTGTAGCTTTTGATAAATTACGATTTTACCCCTGTCAAACTTACGATTTCTCTCGGTTCAAAGTTCCAGCCTTGCCATCGTTTTTTTTTTTTTTTTTTTTTTTTGCAAACCTTTGTTTTAATTGGTTGTGTCTGTAATTTTTATTCGCTAGCGCTCACTCACTGGTCATGACAAATTACTGTTTTGCCCCCCAGTTTAAAATTATAGTTTTGTCATCGTTTTAATTTTTTTTTCTAACAAAACTATGATAGTGTTTTGTTTTAATTGGTGAATAAATACTTGACATAGCGCTCTGCATCGCGGGCGGAACATTAACTAGTTATATACAAATCAGGACCGATATAGAACTTTTGGGCTTAAATGGGCCTAGGACCAGGCTATGGAAATAGTATTCATCCATTGAGCGTTGTGTAAGCATTAATTAAAACAACACAATGACAGAGAAATAAATATTGTGTTTCTTGTGTAGAAGGAATATTCATCCATGTCTATGGAAAGATTTCCCGTGTACTAAATCAGATGCACAGAGTTAGTAAAGTTTATACATCATTACATACAATTACACATTAACCAAATCTTATATATTAGTAAAAATGTCATCATTTGCATCAGAAATCAATTCTTTGCACATCAACTGTGGGGGAAGAGAAGTAAATATAAACAACACTATATACGAATCTGATACAGAGAAAAAAGGCGTGTCGCCATATTACAATGCTGGAAATTGGGCGTTTAGCAGCACAGGAAACTTCTTAGATGATGACCATGATTCTGACATCTATATACTTTCCAACACATCTAGTCTCTACGATATATCCACATCTAGTTCTGAATTATATACAACAGCACGCAAGTCTGCTATTTCTCTTACTTATTATGGATTGTGTCTTAAGAACGGGCACTACACTGTCAGGCTCCACTTTGCAGAAATTCTTTTTACCCAGGACAAGTCATTTAACAGCCTCGGGAAGCGTGTATTCAATGTTTATGTGCAGGTAATGCAACTTTTGAATATTGTGATCCGTTAACATGAGAATGCAACTAACTTTGGCCAGGATTTGTTTAGGGTAAACGAGTTATTTTAGGCCAGTAAAAAACTACTTAAAGTTTGATTTTGCCAAGTGTGATGATCTTGTTAGAAGGATGTAGCACCCTTAATCTAATTACGTTAAGACATATATTGCAAAACAAAAGTCGTCATGGAAACTTAACCGATTACATTAGATTGAAATCTTGGAAGTTAGTTACCTTAAGGAAGCAAATTTAAAACATTGAATGTTTATTCTGCTAAAAATGAGGTGGTTACCTAAATAGAAATTGAGCCAATGTTGGTTATCTTTTTGTACCTTTAATCCGAAAATAATTGATGCAACTGTAAAAGGAATACTAACATCTTCTGATAACTTTTGTTGTAGGGGGAGTTAAAACTAAAGAATTTTGATATAGTGAAAGAGGCTGGAGGTACTGGTAGGGCAGTTATAAAGAATTATCATGTTATTGTGAAGAACAACACACTCAAAATTCAACTTTACTGGGCTGGAAAAGGCACTACTGGAATTCCGGTCAGAGGAAGTTATGGTCCGATTATATCAGCTATATCAGTTGATCCGATAGTAACATCCTAATTATAGATTTTTAACTTGGAGAATATTTTATTTATTAAAATAATGATACTTTCTCATCCATTATCCATTATGTGTGGTATGTTAATTTAACTTTTGTGAAAGTTGACTTCTATTGTCAAAATCGGAGCTCAAACTGTAGGAGAAAATCCAATTCTCCGGTGAATCTCTGTAGGTGTATACAAGTAAAGTTGTTTTTCGAATGAAGAAACATAGCCCTGTTTAATGTGTGTGTTTGGTACGTGCTTTTTTGCGAAATTAAGGTCAAAGATTAATTTCTCACAGGAGAGGGGAGGAATGAGCAGAGGCGTCTCCGCGAATTCACGTACCCTGTTCGAGCTTGAAAAAATATGCCCTTTCGTAATGTTTTATTATTATTTAAAAAATAATAATCACATTAGTATTGTGCTCAATAAACCTAATACCAAGTGGGCTAAATTAATATGGGATGTTTTTAAATCGCGTGACCCTCACGGACCTTGTGCAGAGATCCTCCCCCACACCATCAAAGCCGCCACTGGGAATGAGCACTGTAGCTAACCAGCGATGCGGCGAGTACCTATACGGAACTAAAACAAAACTATGAGCATGTCACCAACAATGGAAGTAGTAGGTAGCTAACCCAACACCATTACACCAACAACAGAAATGGACATAGTACACCATAACAAAAAAGAACAATCAATATTTCACAACTAAACCTACTCCATATCCCTCTCCTTAGACTTGCAATTCAGCCACCAAAGAGTCAAAGTCTTGATATCTCCCATTGTTTTCTTTAGCGAAACCCGCTGTTGATTAAAAACCTTTTCATTTCAAGCAATACATAGACACCACATCAAGGATAAAAATAACACATGAACCCCCTGTTTATCCTTTTCTGTACCATTAATGTACGTGTGCAGACCCAATAAATTCTTCGTGTCAAAAGCATATATAGAAAGAAGTGAAGTACTTTGCATGATCAATCCAAACATTCCTTGTATATATTATTTCTGTAAGATTAAATATATTACGTATTAATAGTTAATCTATAGCCATCATAATCATTTACATTATAGAGATCAAAATATATTAGAACCTATTAAATAATTAGTTGATAATTGTTGCTGGACCATATTACCCTTATTAACTAATTAGGTTTCCTCCTGAGTGTTTATATAAGAAGAATTATGTGGAGGTTAAGGGGTTACTCAGTTACACAATCACACACACCCCATTAGCCATAACATCATCACGAATTACCTCCTCTCCTAACCGATACCCTTTTCGGTTCCTAAGTCCCCATCATCAGTTAGCACCCTAAGGAGGAACCAGATCACCTTGACAAAGATGTCGAACTCCATGTCGTCTTCCCTCACTGGATTCTCCAACGCACTGTCTGCCATAACAGGTATGTTTATCGTTTTCCTTCGTGCACAAACAGAACTGAACCAACATGTGGTATCAGAGCATATGTTGATTAGTCAGTTCTGTTTTCGTATCCATAATTCTGGGATTGAAACTTGGAAAACGGATTTTTTGTACCTTTAAAACTATCACAACCGTTTTTCGGGTCATGAAGATGGACTCGAAATCTTTGGTTTTCGGAAAAAGATTAATCATATGTTCAATCGATTTTAACTGGGTTATGTTTTAACCGAAATCTGTATAGAAAAAACTATTAAAATTCAGGTTTCGGGTTCCAGAATTTATGTTTTATGTTTTTAGGGTTCATCATGTTCTTAGTTAAAATTCGAAATATCCTATAAGTTTTGGATTATGATTTGAATTGTTATATGTTTTCCTGATTTTGATCTATTTTTCTAATAAGGATTTTCGAAATATGTTAATAAGATAAACAGTTATGATTTTCGAAATTTTATGATAAAAATAGATCAATATTATAATAGGAAACTCTATCACAATTCATAAATTTCGGATTTTCAGTTGTTATAACCATAAACAACAACTGGATCGCACAAGATCACATAAGAGATGATCTGATCGCATAAGATAATCGCACAAGATCAGATCACATAAGAGATGATCTGATCGCATAAGATAATCGCACAAGTTTACTTGGGCCTTACTGACCGCACAAGTTTACTTGGGCCTTACTGATCGCACAAGTTTATTTGGGCCTTATGGATCGCACAAGGCATAATGGATCGCACAAGGCATAGCGGATCGCACAAGTTTACTTGGGCCTTACGGATCGCACAAGGTCTTATTGATCGCACAAGTTTGCTTGGGCTTTACTGATCGCACAAGACGAAAAATAAATGGGTGGTTTGCTATTAAATAAATGGTTTTGTAATTTACTTAGTTAATTAATCAGAATCAGATAATGTTTTGCAAAACCAGAATAGCTTAACTTGAATGAGCTTTTGTTATATCATTTCTGGCCAAAGCTGACTTGATACATCTACTTATCATCCAAGTATTACGAAAGCTATGTTAAGTGTGCATCATAAGCATGAAAGTTTTAATATCTGGCCAAAGCTGATTTAATTCTTTCATAGATGACATACTTAGCAAGTGCATAACTAAAGTGATTGTTTCAATTTCTGGCCAAAGCTGATTTGTTACAACCACTTTGCACATATGCTTAAATGATTACACTTCTGGCCAAAGCTGTTTTGTCTTTATTTAAGTAGAATTTTTTAACTAAGTCTATTATTTTAATGTTAGTAATAGACAATATCACAGCTTCATAATGTAAAATGGTCATTATTTTGCCTGCCTTAGTTTAACGTGCCCATAGATCACATTAGGACTTCTTCCTTAGTATCATAACTTGCTCATCTTATTTCCACTATCAGCGCCCAATCAAGGGATTCCATCTTTGACTAGTGATAACTTTGCTGCATAGAAGGATGCTCTCATGCTTACGCTTGGGCTGCTGGATTTTGATTATGCTTTAAGGGAGAATAATCCAGCGGACCTTACCACTCAGAGTACTGCTGCTGAGCAGATACTTCATGAAAAGTGGATTAGGTGTAACCGCATGTGTCTCATGTTTATGAAGCAGTCCATAAGTAATGCTATCAGGGGAGCTATTCCTGATTCTGAAGATGCTAAAACCTACTTGGCTTCTGTGGAGGCGCAGTTCAAGGGAACGTCTAAAGCACACGCTAGTACCCTTATTCTCAAGCTGGTGACAACTAAGTATGATGGGAGGAGCGGCATTCGCGAACACATCATGATGATGAATGACATGGCCAATAAGCTGAAGGGGCTGGAAATGGAAATCAGTGATGGATTCCTTGTTCATTTTATCATCACTTCGCTTCTTTCGTCCTTTGAAGCATTCAAGATCAACTACAACACTCAGAAGGAAAAATGGACGATGAGTGAGCTGGTCGCCATGTGTGTACAGGAGGAAGAGCGTATGAGGATGGATCGCCATACTGATGTTGCAAACTTCACAGCCTCCAATTCTAAGAAAATGAAGAACAATTATCACAGGAAGGATGCTTCAAAAGTCCAAAGGCCTAATCCTAATCCTAATACAAGTGCACCTTCCAGCTCTAAGAACTCCTTAGGCAGTATCCGCTGCAAGTTCTGTAAAAAGACAGGACACATGCGGAAGGAATGCCCTGACTTTAAGGAGTGGCTGGCTAAGAAAGGTAACGATTATTTTATGATACTTGAGTCCTATAATTTAAGTGTTCCTGCTAATTCTTGGTGGTTTGATTCTGGTTTTATGGTTCATGTTACCAATTCTACTCAGGGATTCCTTTCAATCCGGAAGCTGGAAAGAAACCAAAGAACGCTGAAGGTTAGGGATGATCGAGAATTAGAAGTGAAGGCCATTGGAACATTACAATTAGTTATGAAAACTGGTTTATGTATTAAACTTTATGATACCTTATATGTTCCTGAGGTAACTCGGAACCTTGTATCAGGACCAAAGTTAGACATGGACGGTTTTATTGTTTCCCATGGTCATCGCAAACTCCATTATGATTCTGTTCTTTATGGTACTGGTATTCTGGATGGTGGTCTCTATAGATTAGAACTAGAAGATAACTTTTCCAAATCTTTGTTGTCATATAACATTAATGAATCACTCACAAAGATGGAAGAGAAACGGGACTTAGAGACTTCATCATGTTGTGGCATCAACGTTTAGGCCACATTTCAAGAGAACGATTAAATCGTCTCGTAAAGGATGAAGTCTTACCTCCTCTCGATTTCTCTGATTTTGGAGCATGTGTCAAATGTCTTAAAGGTAAAATGACATTAGCGAATAAGAAAGGTGCCACTAGGAGCTCTAATTTATTAGAACTCATTCATACTGACATCAGTGGTCCCTACCAAATCGCTGGCATAACAGGACATACTTCATTTATCACTTTTATTGACGATTATTCTCGTTACATGTACTTGCATCTTATTAAGGAGAAATCTGAATCTCTAACAACTTTTAAAGATTATAAGGCTGAAGTTGAAAAGCAATTAGATCGTCAGATTAAAGTTGTGAGATCAGATAGAGGCGGTGAATATTATGGAAGACATACTGATGTGGGTCAAGCTCCTGGTCCATTTTATGAGTTTTGTAAGGGCCAGGGGATTGTCAACCAATACACCATGCCTGGTACACCTCAGTAGAACGGTGTCGCTGAAAGAAGAAACCGTACCCTTATGAACATGGTGCGCAATATGTTAGCCAACACTAATTTACCATTATTCCTCTGGACTGAAGCGTTAAGAGCAGCTGTTCATATACTCAATAGAGTTCCTTCTAAGTCTGTCCCTAAAACTCCTTGTGAACTTTGGACAGGAAGGAAACCGAGTCTTAAATATATGAAAGTATGGGGCTGCATTGCTGAAGCAAAACTTTACAATCCTTTCCTAAGGAAACTTGACCCTAAGACAGTTACCTGTTTCTTTATCGGGTACCCTGAGAACTCTAAGGGTTATCATTTATATTGTCCTTCCCATGTCACCCGTATTGTTGAAACCAAGCGTGCCGCGTTCCTGGAGGATTTCAAGGTCAGTGGGAGCAGTACCAACCCTTACGAAGAACTGCAAGAAGTACAAGACGCGGGGGGGGGGGGGGAGAGACTCGTCGCTTACCATTAGTCCGATTACTCCTCTTGTACCTAATGCAATTATTGCACCTGAAGCTACTGCACCAACTCCAAATTCACCTCCATAATTAGAACCCATTATACCTCATGACGAAGGCACATCAAACGCTCAAAACCAAGACAACGTTGAACCCGATAATCCACTCAGGAGGTCATCCAGGCAAAGAAGGCCTCCTAATTGGGATGATTATATTACCTACCTGACTGAAATGGATCCCGGAAAGCTCAATGATCCTATCTCTTACAATGAAGCCATTAGCAGTGATCAGTCTTCTGAATGGAATAAAGCAATGATTGATGAGCTTGAATCCATGAAGAAAAATGACGTTTGGGATTTGGTAGAATTACCCAACGGAGTCAAACCCGTAGGATGCAAATGGGTGTTCAAAACAAAACTAGATCCGAATGGGAACGTTGAACGCTATAAAGCGAGATTGGTTGCAAAGGGCTACACTCAGAAAGAGGGAATTGAATATCAAGAGATGTTTTCACCCGTCTCTCGTAAAGATTCATTAAGGATCGTCATGGCCCTAGTAGCTCATTTCGATTTAGAGCTGCATCAGATGGACGTTAAAACCGCTTTCCTTAAAGGAGATTTGGACGAAGATGTTTACATGAAGTAACCTGAAGGCTTTAAACCTGAGGGTCAGGAGCATCTAGTCTGTAAGTTGAAGAAATCCATTTACGGGTTAAAACAAGCATCACGTCAGTGGTACCTCAAGTTTGATGAAGTCATGAAGAGGCAAGGTTTTATGAAGAATCAAGTGGATCAATGCACCTACCTCAAGATGAGTGGGAGTAACTTTACTATACTTGTCCTTTACGTAGATGATATTCTATTGGCAAGTAATAGTTTGGACATGTTGCATGAGTCGAAGCGTTTACTCTCGCATAACTTCGACATGAAGGATCTCGGAGATGCTTCTTACGTCATTGGCATCGAAATTCACCGAGATAGACACAAAGGGATCTTAGGATTGTCCCAAAGGGCTTACATATATCGTGTCCTTACACGATATAACATGCAACAGTGCAAACCCTCCGTCGCTCCAGTAGTTAAGGGAGATGTTTTCGGTTCATTTCAGTGTCCGACAACAGCGGTTGAGAAGGAGCAAATGAGCCAGATACCTTACGCGTCAGTAGTTGGGAGCTTGATGTATGCTCAAGTCTGTACTCGTCCAGATATCGCTTATATTGCTGGAATGCTAGGCCGTTATCAGACTAATCCTGGCTTAGATCACTGGAAAGCAGCTAAGAAGGTACTTCGATATATGCAAGGGACGAAAGACTATAAACTGACTTATAGAAGAAGTGATCATTTAGAAGTGGTGGGCTATTCTGATTCTGACTTTTCCAAGTGCAAAGATGACAAGAAATCCACTTCGGGCTATATCTTTATGTTAGCAGGCGGCCCTATCTCTTGGAAGAGTCATAAACAACAGTTGACCACAACTTCCACAATGATGGCAGAGTACATTGCTGTTTATAACGCAACCTGTCATGGAATGTTGCTTAGAAACCTGGTCACTGGACTCAAAATTGTTAATTCCATTTCTAGACCATTGAAGCTTTACTATGATAATTCAGCTGCTGTTAGTTTCTCGAACAGTAACAGTTCGACTGGAGCTGGTTTATATCTCGATACAAAATATCTATTTGTACGTGAACGAGTTGAGGAAAATAACCTTTGTATCGAGTATATTAGTACTAAGGATATGCTTGCGGATCCGATGACTAAAGGTCTCCCCCTCCTAAGGTTTATGAAGAACGTGTTCGGAATATGGGATTTAGTAAAGACCTTATTTGAGCATATTGTACTAGCTTATGTTTTATGATTAATGAAATTTCCTCAAGTTTGATTTTGTATGTCTGTTAGAATATGTTCAACCGGTATAATGGCATATAGACAAATAAAGTTACAAGTCAAACAAAGGGCTTACGTGTATTTTGATCATGACGATTAGGTTTTAAATTAAGGCTATAGTATGATTAATGGGGGTCCTGAGTCACATAATGATTCAACGGCTGTATTTTTCTGCTATAGTACTTGTTTAAGGCTAAAATGAGTGTTAACTCCTGATCAGGCTTATCTAATACTCATAGAAAATGATTACTCGGCTAAGTGGGAGAATGTAAGATTAAATATATTACGTATTAATATTTAATCTATAGCCATCATAATCATTTACATTATAGAGACCAAAATATATTAGAACCTATTAAATAATTAGTTGGTAATTGTTGATGGACCATATTACCCTTATTAACTAATTAGGTTTCCTCCTGGGTGCTTATATAAGGAGAATTATGTGGAGGTTAAGGGGTTACTCAGTTACACAATCACACACACCCCATTAGCCATAACATCATCACGAATTACCTCCTCTCCTAACCGATACCCTTTTCGGTTTCTAAGTCCCCATCATCAGTTAGCACCCTAAGGAGGAACCAGATCACCTTGACAAAGATGTCGAACTCCATGTCGTCTTCCCTCACTGGATTCTCCAACGCACTGTCTGCCATAACAGGTATGTTTATCGTTTTCCTTCATGCACAAACAGAACTGAACCAACAATTTCGTAACCTATAACCCCAATGGTCTTCAAGCTTAGGTCATAAACAATTGATTATTAAATGACATGTTTGGACCCGTTATTTCTTTTCCACAAACATGTTTTAGGGGCTGTTTGGCTAAGCTTATTATAGTGACTTATTTACTTTTTGAAAAGTTAAAAGGTGTTTGGGTTAGCTTATTGACGTGATGTCGTGGTCACAATCAAATATAATCCAATTACTACTAAATAGATAGTGGCAAGTGGGTATCGAACACAGGGAGTTTGTGGAATATGCGTTATTTGAAAGTTTATCTAATTTAACTAAATTAATCTAATTGCAAGAAAAATAAAATTAACGAGTTTATGTGAGTGAATTGGTTTTAGACTAAATTAAACTAAATAAATTGCAAGAGAAAAGTTTGGTTGTAAGCAAATTAGAGACACATGACCATCCTAGATTTCCGGTTTGTTTCGATATTCATATTATCATTTCACTAGAAAGAACTACATAGACATAGCTCATGTGTGATTATTTGCAGTGATGAAAGGGAACTAAGTACTCAGATTCCTAGAACGTGAGGTTGTTACCCGATGATCAATCAACCCTTACCCAAACCTAACTATACCCATGATATCTCGATTGCCAACGGCACCAAGAACGTATGGTTTCTAATTAGTTCAACATAAGGATTAACAAGTTACTAACAAACAATCACACACCATAACAACAAATCATAACGATAAAGATTGTTATTCTAGAAATTAGAGAAATCAAACATGAATGTCTCAACTAAACCTTCAATCTAGGACAATCATCAAGTGTTTAGCCACTCATGGCTCGAAGCAACATCATAACAAAAGTTCTATTGTTCATCCACTCATGGCTCGAAGCAACATCATAACAAAAGTTCTATTGTTCATAAGGATCAAAGCACATAAAACCAATGATTAGATAAGTGTTCTTCACTCCCAAGTCTCCAAGAATACTCTAATTTTCGTTCACAACTCAAGCATCTTCTAGCATTCCCTCATACCTCCTAAAAGATACATTTTGGTAGTTTTAACACCTGCACAATCCAAGATAAAGTGGTTATCTAGTTCAAGCAATTAACCGAATAAAGTGTCGAATTTCATTATACTGAAAAGCCTTAAGGGTTGTGTGACAACTCGAATTTCCAAGATTTCTATTTCGCATTTATTGCACGTTCTTGTGTTGTTAGTTGATTATTTGCACAATTAATTGCTATGGAATTATATACGTTTTGATGCAACGAATCGTATTGTGTGATTGTGCATGGTTGTTTGTTAATTGTGAAAGACTTGGTAAATATATGAACTTGGTGGTGAAATTATGAAATTGTTATGAGATGGTGTACATGTGTTAAATATGATACTTAGGGAGGTAGAGGGTAATTAGTGAAATCCTAGAGATACTTAACCCTAATCCCTTTTCACTAATCATTTGCACACAAAAATCAAAGCACGTACATTCACTTTCTCTGGCAATCACAATCATCATTACCAAGATATTCATCACTCTTGATTCCTCTCCTTCTCTAGAATCAATCCAAGGTAAGTTGTTAATGATTGATTGTTATCTTTTATTCTTGATTGTGTGTTTCAAGAAAACCCTAGTTCATCATATACTATTCTTTGTTAATTGATTTTGATTTACTGTGAAAGTATGTTGATGATTGTGTGATCGTTGCTAGATGATTTAGATGATTGTTCTGTCAAACTATTGATGATTGATTGATTATGCATATTGAAAATCATGAAATTAGGGTTCTAGTCGTAAGAACGTAACCGATGATCATAGAAAATGTAACTGTTCCAATTACAAATATCGAATGATGGAATGTTTGTCTGAGTTTGTGAAACATGTTATAGTCCGAGCTTTTGTAATGTAAATGATCCGACTTTTTACATATATGTGTGAGATAATCCGTCCGACTTTTGTTTTAGGTTATAATCTATGCTGTCCAAATTTTATATGCATCAAGGTGTCCGAATTCCTTTAATTAACAATGTCCGAATTTTTAATTAAAAGATAAAGGTCCGACTTATTCGTGAAAATTGCATGGTCCGACCTTTATTTAGCTTGAAAGAGTCCGACTTTTAATGTTGATTATAATAGTCCGACCTTTTGATACCCAAACCCCCTTGTCCGAGTTTTTCCCCCTCCCCACTTGTTGTCCGACCTCTAAGCACTAGAAAGGATCCGAGTTTCATCACTCTTATGTGTGTCCGAGTTTTTATAACATATCATGTCCGAGTTTTAACTACTGTTATATGTTGTCCGAGTTTGGTGTGTAAACCTCTTGGTCCGACTTTCATTAGAAGGAGTATGGTCCGACCTTTAAAGCCCTTATTGTCCGAATTTATGTGCTTTTGAACCTTGGGTCCGACTTTTATGCAAAGAGGGGATGTCCGAGTTTATTAGGGGTGTTATGGTCCGAGTTTAATCCCCACCCCCCCTCTGTCCGAACTTTAGTGGACACAAGATGTCCGAAATTTTTATATATATCATTAAGGGTCCGGGTATTAGTAAGGTGTAGGGTCCGAACCTTTAAGTGTTGTGTACGTTGATTTACTTTATGATATAAGCATGATGGCCCGAGTTTTACTGATGATGCATGATGCAAACTCTGTTATTAATGATTGAAACGTCTGAATTACTTGTGGTGTTAAGCCAAAACTCTGTGTTACTGCATGATACGATACTATATGTGCTACATCTTGTGAATATTGTTGTATGTTCTGTGTAAATCATGTCTTAACAATCTGTAATCAGTTACCACACACAGTTGATCGAACACCAAGAAGTTGTCAACCCTAATTGAACGTAAAATACTTACATCGTATCATGTGCAATGTATCCTAGGTCGTGTGAAACGGATTTAGACATTTAATTAACCCTAGAAGCAATAACATACCGAGCAAACCAAGGTGAGTTCACACTCTTACTAAGGCATGGGATTCCCAGGACACGGGAATTGGGATTGAAGGATTGAGATTGAATAGAACTGTACCTACCCTGTTACTAGACTACCATACCATCGTCCTCGGTTGTGCAGGACACATACGTAAAACCTACGTATACTTGTATTGCTCACTATCCTCAGGTTGCGAAGGACACTCACGTAAAACCTACGTGAACTTATACTCACTACTGCCTCGGTTGTGTCAGGCACTTACGTAAAGCCTACGTAAACCCCCGCGTACCCCTATCCTCGGTTGTGAAGGATTACTTACGTAAAACCTACGTAAACTTGTACGTGTTACTGTTCTCGGGATATGTAGAACACTTATGGTTACGAATAGTCTAGTGGATATACAATATGGGAAACCCCCACCAATAGAACGTACTATCGGCCCAGTAGAGCCACATGTTACCAACGTACTTACTATTACGCATTTACTTTCTGTGAACTCGCTCAACTAGTTGTTGATCCTCTGTTACATGCCTTGCAGGTCGTTAGAGACATGGAGCTTGCACATGGAGGAGCTGGTCGTTGTGGGATTGGATCGTGATTGTTTATTTGACATTCTATGACATTACATACTTATTTATGTTGGGTTTATTTAAACCCTTCCGCTAAACAATAATAACTTACTCATGTTTTGGAACACCTTTCATATGGATTTGGTTTGGTTTAATGGCAAGTACTTTTACTATATATATTGTTCTATATGATTGGTGGCTTGATCCTGGTCAGTCACTCTCCCAAGCGGTGATACTCCGCAGGTGGTTTTTGGGGGTGTGACAAATTGGTATCAGAGCCATTGGTTATAGAGAACTTGGTTTTAATATGGGAAAACGTTTTTATTAAAACCAGACTATAACCAGAACAGTGCTCTCAACGATCCACAACGACGCTTCGCTCAACGTGCAAGACTCAACATCCTAGGTAATAAGGTTTATGTTTATTGCCTACATGCTAGGATTGCATAGAACTTTGCTCGTAGCATGCTTAGATTACATTGCTCACTACTTGTTATTGCTTGAACACACTTGTGTGCTTACACTCTTCTGTCATCGCACTACTCGCGAACCATTCTCACTTATTTTACCTTTACTATGAAGATCATGTCCGGACGTGTGAACATGACTCAAGCCCAGTTGGCGGCTCTCATTCAAGAACAAGTTGCTGCGGCACTTGCAGCTGCAAACGCAGGAGGTATACCCTGCAGTCGTAACTCATTCTAGGATCTTTAGATCCTACGTTCCTAATCAACTCTTATGTTTAACCACATTCTGTTCTTACACATTAGGTCAACACGTTCAGCAACCTGTGTGTACCTTCAAGAATTTCATGGATTGTCGCCCTAGCACGTTCAGTGGCACTGAAGGAGCGGTTGGACTCCTCCACTGGTTTGAAAAGCTCGAGTCTGTGTTTGAGATGTGTGAATGCCCTGAGGCTCGCAGGGTCAAGTATGCCACTGGTACCTTGGAAGGAATCGCGTTAACTTGGTGGAACGCGCAAGTGCAGATCTTAGGGTTGGCAGCTGCTAACGCCACCCCTTGGAATGACTTCAAGGAACTGATTAAATGTGAATACTGCACTCGGGAAGACATCCACAAGCTGGAGGATGAGTTTTATCATTTGAAAATGACTGGGTCAGAGATTGAAGCTTATACTAAACGGTCGAACGAGTTGGCCGTGCTATGTCCAACTATGGTGGACCCTCCATACAAGCGCATCTAGTTGTACCTCAAGGGTTTGGTGCCAGAAATCCAGAGCCACGTAACATCGGCCAATCTTGACAACATCCAGGCTATTCAACGCCTCGCTCGTCGCATCACAGATCCGGCAGTGGATCAGAACAGACTGCCTAAACATGCCAGCGCTACTGCTACCGCTACTGCTTCTACTACACTTGCTACTCCCAGTGACAACAAGAGAAAATGGGATGGGGATTCTAGCAAGGGATCAGCTTCTGTTCAGTCACATGTTCAGCAGCGAAAGACTGACAGTTACCAGAGCCCCAGTCAGCATTCTTCAGGCAGTCACAGGCAGGGCGGATATCGAGGGAACCTTCCAAAGTATAACACCTACAACAGACACCACAGTGGCCAGTGTAACAAGGGTCGCTGTCAAAGACGCCTCAAGATGGGTCATGAGGCCAAAGATTGTAGAAGCCCTCGACCTGCGAATCAGAATCAGCAGCAGCCACCAGCACAGCAGAATCAACAACAGGGCAACAAAGGGTGTTTTCATTGCGGTGCAGAGGGTCACTTCAAAAGGCACTGCCCTCAGTTGAACAGGAACCAAAACAACAACAACAATAATAACAATCAGGGAAATGGCAACAACAACAACAACGGTGGAAACAACAACGACAATGAAGCGAGGGGTCGTATGTTTGTGTTGGGGCAGGGTGATGCCAGAAATGATCCCAACGTCGTTATGGGTAAGTTTCATCTCGACGATATTTATGTTACTGTTTTGTTTGATTCGGGTGCGGATACGAGTTATATGTCTTTGAAAATGAGTAAATTGTTAAAACGTACACCAACACCCCTAAAAACCAAACATGTCGTAGAACTAGCAAATGGTAAAAGTGTAGAAGCCACGCATGTAGTCAAGGGTTGTAACATCGTTCTAGCGGGTCAGGCCTTCTCGATTGATCTGATTCCAATAGTTCTGGGTAGTTTCGACATCGTCATCGGCATGGATTGGTTGTCCAAGCAGCAAGCAGAGATCCTATGCAAAGAGAAGATCATTCGTATTCCTCGCACGGGAAAAGAACCTCTCGAAGTTCAAGGCGACAAGAGTGGTGCTGTGGTTGCATCATCTCTTTCTTGAAGGCTCAGAAATGCTTACGAAAGGGTCATACTGCCATTTTGGCACTTGTTACGGATGCAGCGACGAAAGAGAAAAGAATAGAGGATATTCCAGTGGTACGCGATTTTCCTCAAGTGTTTCCTGAAGATCTACCAGGTCTACCGCCTCATCGTCAAGTCGAATTCCAAGTCGAGCTAGCTCCAGGAGCAGCACCTATCGCTCGCGCACCTTATCGTGTAGCTCCAACTGAATTGGAAGAACTTTCAAAGCAACTACAAGAGCTCTTGGATAAGGGCTTTATTCGTCCAAGCTCTTCGCCTTGGGGAGCTCCAGTATTATTCGTGAAAAAGAAGGATGGCACTTTCAGGATGTGCATAGACTACCGTGAATTGAACAAGGTCACAGTGAAGAACCGCTATCCTCTTCCACGCATTGATGACTTATTCGACCAGTTGCAAGGGTCGAGTTACTATTCCAAGACTGATCTAAGGTCAGGGTATCATCAACTGAGAGTCCGGGATGAGGACGTCTCCAAGACAGCATTCAGAACTCGCTACGGTCACTACGAGTTCCTAGTCATGCCGTTTGGGCTTACGAACGCGCCTGCAGTTTTCATGGACCTAATGAACAGGGTGTGCAAACCCTATCTTGACAAGTTCGTCATTGTCTTCATCGACGACATTCTGATCTACTCCAAGAGTCAGGAGGAACACGAGCAGCACTTATGTCTTATCTTGGAACTTCTTCGAAAGGAGAAACTGTACGCCAAATTTTCTAAATGCGACTTCTGGCTTCGTGAAGTCCACTTCTAAGGCCATGTGGTGAACAGGGATGGGATTCATGTCGATCCATCCAAGGTAGATTCGATCAGGAACTGGCCTGCACCGCGTACACCAACGGAAATACGCCAATTCTTGGGTTTGGCGGGGTATTACAGACGATTCATCAAAGACTTTTCCAAGATTGCACAGCCGCTCACTATGTTGACGCAGAAAGGTATTACCTATCGTTGGGGTAATACACAAGAAAAGGCTTTTCAGTACTTAAAGGATAGGCTTTGCAGCGCACCTATTCTCTCATTGCCAGAGGGCACGGATGACTTCGTGGTTTATTGTGATGCATCGATACAGGGTCTTGGTTGCGTGTTGATGCAACGGGATAAGGTTATTGCCTACGCTTCTCGTCAACTCAAAGTTCATGAACGGAACTACATGACGCACGATTTAGAGCTGGGAGCTGTTGTTTTCGCACTCAAGATATGGCGACACTACCTATACGGTACCAAGTGCACAATTTACACCGATCACAGGAGTCTCGAGCATATCTTCAAGCAGAAGGAATTGAACATGCGTCAACAACGATGGGTCGAGTTACTTAATGATTACGAATGCGCCATCAAGTACCATCCAGGCAAAGCCAATGTTGTGGCTGACGCTCTCAGTCGAAAGGACACTCTACCTAGGCGTGTGCGAGCCTTGCAGCTCACTATTCAGTCCAGTCTTCCTGCACAAATACGAACTGCTCAGATGGAAGCATTGAAACCAGAAAACGTCAAAGCTGAAGCCTTACGCGGCTCAAGGCAGTGAATGGAACAAAAGGAAGACGACGCCTACTATGTAACGGGGCGTATTTGGGTCCCACTATATGGCGGTTTACGATAGCTTGTGATGGATGAAGCTCATAAGTCTCGCTACTCGATACATCCAGGTTCGGATAAAATGTATCACGATCTCAAAACAACATATTGGTGGCCTAGCATGAAAGCCCACATCGCAACCTACGTCGGCAAGTGTTTGACATGTGCCAAGGTCAAAGTGGAGTATCAGAAACCAGCGGGCCTACTTCAACAACCCAGGATACCACAGTGGAAATGGGAAGAAATTTCCATGGATTTTGTTACAGGCCTACCTAGATCTCAGCGTGGGAATGATACCATATGGGTGATTGTGGATCGACTCACCAAGTCTGCACACTTCCTGGCTATTAAGGAAACAGATAAGTTCTCCACTCTCGCAGACGTTTATCTTAAAGAAGTTGTTTCTAGGCACGGGGTGCCCACCTCCATCATTTCGGATTGGGATGCACGATTCACGTCAGAATTATGGCAAGCGATGCACAAAGCATTTGGCTCTCGTTTAGACATGAGCACAGCATATCACCCTCAGACGGATGGGCAGTCTGAGCGAACGATCCAAACTCTTGAAGACATGCTTCGGGCATGTGTTATCGATTTCGGCAACGGCTGGGAAAAACATCTCCCGTTAGTGGAGTTCTCGTATAATAACAGTTATCACACCAGCATACAAGCCGCTCCATTCGAGGCATTGTACGGATGTAAATGCCGGTCACCTCTCTGTTGGGCAGAGGTGGGGGATAGTCAGATCACGGGTCCAGAGATTGTAGTGGACGCCACGGAAAAGATTGCGCAGATACGACAACGCATGGCGCCAGCACGCGACCGTCAGAAAGCCTACGCGGACAAGCGTAGGAAGCCTTTGGAATTTCAGGTCGGGGACCGGGTTTTACTTAAAGTCTCACCATGGAAGGGTGTGGTTCGATTTGGTAAACGAGGCAAGCTCAATCCACGGTATGTTGGACCGTTCGAAATCATTGAGAAAATAGGCAAAGTGTCCTACAAGCTAAACCTACCAGCTGAACTCGGTGCAATTCACAATGTATTTCACGTGTCGAATCTGAAGAAGTGCCTGTCAGATGAGACCCTCATAGTTCCTTTTAAGGAACTCACTATCGACGAGCGGTTGCAGTTCGTCGAGGAGCCAGTTGAAATCACGGACCGGGATGTTAAGGTCCTCAAAAGCAAAAGAATCCCTCTTGTTCGAGTTCGTTGGAACTCCCGATGTGGCCCAGAGTACACCTGGGAACGCGAAGACCAAATGAAAGAAAAGTACCCCCAGTTATTCGGAACCAATGCAACTACTACTGAGACTGAAACTACTACTGCGGAATTTCGGGACGAAATTCCAAATCAACGGGGGGATGATGTGACACCCCAGGAAAACCAGTGAACAATACAGCTTACCTAGCTTCCTCAGTAACCGCATGCTAAATTTCGGGACGAAATTTCTTTCAAGTTGGGGATAATGTGACAACTCGAATGTCCAAGATTTCTATTTCGCATTTATTGCGCGTTCTTGTGTTGTTAGTTGATTATTTGCACAATTAATTGCTATAGAATTATATACGTTTTGATGCAACGAATCGTATTGTGTGATTGTGCATGGTTGTTTGTTAATTGTGAAAGACTTGGTAAATATATGAACTTGGTGGTGAAATTATGAAATTGTTATGAGATGGTGTACATGTGTTAAATATGATACTTAGGGAGGTAGAGGGTAATTAGTGAAATCCTAGAGATACTTAACCCTAATCCCTTTTCACTAATCATTTGCACACAAAAATCAAAGCACGTACATTGACTTTCTCTGGCAATCATCATCACCAAGATATTCATCACTCTTGATTCCTCTCCTTCTCTAGAATCAATCCAAGGTAAGTTGTTAATGATTGATTGTTATCTTTTATTCTTGATTGTGTGTTTCAAGAAAACCCTAGTTCATCATATACTATTCTTTGTTAATTGATTTTGATTTACTGTGAAAGTATGTTGATGATTGTGTCATCGTTGCTAGATGATTTAGATGATTGTTCTGTCAAACTATTGATGATTGATTGATTATGCATATTGAAAATCATGAAATTAGGGTTCTAGTCGTAAGAACGTAACCGATGATCATAGAAAATGTAACTGTTCAAATTACAAATATCGAATGATGGAATGTTTGTCTGAGTTTGTGAAACATGTTATAGTCCGAGCTTTTGTAATGTAAATGATCCGACTTTTTACATATATGTGTGAGATAATGCGTCCGACTTTTGTTTTGGGTTATAATCTATGCTGTCCAAATTTTATATGCATCAAGGTGTCCGAATTCCTTTAATTAACAATGTTCGAATTTTTAATTAAAAGATAAAGGTCCGACTTATTCGTGAAAATTGCATGGTCCGACCTTTATTTAGCTTGAAAGAGTCCGACTTTTAATGTTGATTATAATAGTCCGACCTTTTGATACCCAAACCCCCTTGTCCGAGTTTTCCCCCTCCCCACTTGTTGTCCGACCTCTAAGCACTAGAAAGGATCCGAGTTTCATCACTCTTATGTGTGTCCGAGTTTTTATAACATATCATGTCCGAGTTTTAACTCCTGTTATATGTTGTCCGAGTTTGGTGAGTAAACCTCTTGGTCCGACTTTCAATAGAAGGAGTATGGTCCGACCTTTAAAGCCCTTATTGTCCGAATTTATGTGCTTTTGAACCTTGGGTCCGACTTTTATGCAAAGAGGGGATGTCCGAGTTTATTAGGGGTGTTATGGTCCGAGTTTAACCCCCACCCCCCCTCTGTCCGAACTTTAGTGGACACAAGATGTCCGAAATTTTTATATATATCATTAAGGGTCCGGGTATTACTAAGGTGTAGGGTACGAACCTTTAAGTGTTGTGTACGTTGATTTAATTTATGATATAAGCATGATGGCCCGAGTTTTACTGATGATGCATGATGCAAACTCTGTTATTAATGATTGAAACGTCTGAATTACTTGTGGTGTTAAGCCAAAACTCTGTGTTACTGCATGATACGATACTATATGTGCTACATCTTGTGAATATTGTTGTATGTTCTGTGTAAATCATGTCTTAACAATCTGTAATCAGTTACCACACACAGTTGATCGAACACCAAGAAGTTGTCAACCCTAATTGAACGTAAAATACTTACATCGTATCATGTGCAATGTATCCTAGGTCGTGTGTAACGGATTTAGACATCTAATTAACCCTAGAAGAAATAACATACCGAGCAAACCAAGGTGAGTTCACACTCTTACTAAGGCATGGGATTCCCAGGACACGGGAATTGGGATTGAAGGATTGAGATTGAATAGAACTGTACCTACCCTGTTACTAGACTACCATACCATCGTCCTCGGTTGTGCAGGACACATACGTAAAACCTACGTATACTTGTATTGCTCACTGTCCTCAGGTTGCGAAGGACACTCACGTAAAACCTACGTGAACTTATACTCACTACTGCCTCGGTTGTGTCAGGCACTTACGTAAAGCCTACGTAAACCCCCGCGTACCCCTATCCTCGGTTGTGAAGGATTACTTACGTAAAACCTACGTAAACTTGTACGTGTTACTGTTCTCGGGATATGTAGAACACTTATGGTTACGAATAGTCTAGTGGATATACAATATGGGAAACCCCCACCAATAGAACGTACTATCGGCCCAGTAGAGCCACATGTTACCAACGTACTTACTATTACGCATTTACTTTCTGTGAACTCGCTCAACTAGTTGTTGATCCTCTGTTACATGCCTTGCAGGTCGTTAGAGACATGGAGCTTGCACATGGAGGAGCTGGTCGTTGTGGGATTGGATCGTGATTGTTTATTTGACATTCTATGACATTACATACTTATTTATGTTGGGTTTATTTAAACGCTTCCGCTAAACAATAATAACTTACTCATGTTTTGGAACACCTTTCATATGGATTTGGTTTGGTTTAATGGCAAGTACTTTTACTATATATATTGTTCTATATGATTGGTGGCTTGATCCTGGTCAGTCACGCTCCCAAGCGGTGATACTCCGCAGGTGGATTTTGGGGGTGTGGCAGGTTGTCCTACGGACCACCCGTCACATCCCCACACTTACCCGTTGCTTGTCCCAAGCAACCACTTCAAAAACTGTTTTTAACCATAAGCGACCAATCGTGCGAACCAAATTAAAGTGCCGTCCTTTTACTAACTTTTTATCAAACCACAAAACACACCCCTCACAAAAAACTCTCGGTGACAAGAAAAATTAGCAAGTTATGCTAAACCACTCAATGCGTATATGTGTGTGTGTGCGACAATAAGCTTGTATGAGAATCAAGTTTCCTCCTAACAAATATTTAACATGCTTATGAATCAAGGGGACTTACGGGTTGTAACGGGGCTAGGTGTAAAGGTAGGAAGTGATGGAATATATATTAGAAGGCTAATTGATTTGACCCGTTTTTTATTTCTACTACTAAACAAAGCAAACGACTATGTACAAAACATCATAAACTTCTAAACTACTCTTGCAACTAATGACTTCTTTTTGTATTTTTCATATTTTTCTCTTTTTTTTTTCATAAGACTCATATATACAAGGACATCACAATTACAAACTAAACTCCTAAACCGGGTCATCTCAATAGGGTATAATTTATATGGGAAGTAGGCTTTGGGCTTCAATCGAATGGCTTAAGGATCAAACATAGCTTTCTAAAGACCAAACCCCCACCCCTCACAATACCAAGCTCATATATGTAATGTATGAGGTCCAACCCACCAATCCCGCACTCTCACACATCTAGACGAGGCTACCTAAAAGTCCCCTATCATCTTCAAAAGCATGCTAACTCTAGGATTTAACAAGTATTCACACACAAGTTCTATTAACACACAACACACACCGCCACTCAAATAATGAAATATCAATAACAATCATATGTGGCTAAATTCTCACCAAGAAAAGACTAGGAATGGGTGTCGGTGTGTCAAATGGAACAATATCAAGTTTTCAAATTTGGACACTTTTACTTGGATTTGCAAAAATTTTGAATTTCTCAAAAATTTCCCCCAACCCCACACTTGGGATACATTGTCCCAATGTATGGTTTTGAGGGAAAGATCGCTTTATCCAAAAACACCAACATTTGCTTATACTCTCAAACCCCAAGTTTATATATATCTATATATATATATATATATATATATAAAACAACGACCAGCAAGGGCCCTTAATCCGCTCGTCGCCGTAAGCTACGGTACACTGCCGTAGCGTACGGCGGTCACTGGGTAAAAAAAATGCACCGTAAGACAGGGGCTTACCGGCGTAAAGTTCTTTTTTGATAGATGGCCGCCATAAGCTACGCCCCCCCCCCCCACCGTAGCTTACGGCAAGCACTGGGCATAGGGGGGTCGTTAAGAACTCATATAAAAAATATATATTTTTTTATATGCTTTTATAATTTTTACTTTCTTTATGTGTTTTTATAATTTTATGAAAACATAAAAATATTACCCTACCCCCCGTTAAAAACCCGTGTTGTCCTCAACACTATGTTCGGGAAATCCGTAAAAATTTCCCCACACTTGTTTCGAACACCGGTTTAAACGAGACTTATTCAAAACGCAATAAACTAAACTAAATATTTACAAATACCAAACCTGGGCCTCTTTTACATTTCCTCGTCATCCACTGGGCGTAAAATGTAACCCACTTTGTCTAGCTCGAGATTGTTGATATCATTACCTTCCAAGTACGGTTTGAGCCGATGCCCGTTCACCGTTTGTTGCTTGTTTGTTCGTTCGTCTTGAATATCAATATCACCGAACCTTCCCACTCTTCAGACAACGTAAGGGCCCATCCACTTGCTTTTGAGTTTCCCCGCAAACATTTTCAAACTTGAATTATACAACCACACCTTTTGACCCACTTCAAAGTTCTTTTTCTTGATTTTCGCATCATGAACTTTTTTTAGTTTGTCTTTGTATGCGGATGCACACTCATAGGCTTCATCCCTTATTTCCTCAATTTCATTCAATTGAAGCTTTCTCGCCCGACCCGCTTCATCATAGTTTGCGTTCACCGTTTTAATTGCCCAATATGCCCGATGTGCCAACTCCATAGGCAAATGACATCCTTTCCCATAAACCATCCGATAAGGAGTGGTATCAAGTGGAGTTTTGTAAGCCGTTCGATAAGCCCACAATGCATCGTCAAGCTTGCTTGACCAATCTTTTCGATCCGTTCTCACCGTCTTCATTAAAATTTCTTTAATTTGCCGGTTAGATACTTCCACTTGACCACTCGTTTGCGGGTGGTAGGGTGTGGCAATGCGGTGATTCACATTGTATCGTTTTAGTAATTTTCCAAAATTGAAGTTTTTAAAATTTGAACCACCATCATTTATTATCACCCTAGGCACACCAAAACGAGCAAAAATATTAGATTGCACAAACTTACATACGACGGAATGATCGTTGGTCCTTGTGGCAATAGCTTCAATCCATTTCGACACGTAATCAACCGCAACCAATATATATAAAAACCCATTTGAGTTTGGGAAAGGACCCATGAAGTCTATTCCCCAAACATCAAATACTTCTACTACCAAAATCGGTTGTAACGGCATTTCATCACGTTTCGAAATACTTCCCATTCTTTGACAATTAATGCAATTCCGGGCATACTCACAAGAATCCTTGAAAATCGTTGGCCAATAAAACCCACTAAATAACACCCGATAACCCGTCTTGTTCCCACTAAAATGCCCTCCACATGCCGATGAATGAGCATGGATCAAGATCTCTAAAACTTCCGTTTCGGGAACACATCTTCGTATCACTTGATCGGCCCCGATTTTGAACAAGTCAGGTTCATCCCATATGTATTGCTTCACTTGACTAAGAAACTGTTGTCGTCTCTTCTTAGTCCAATGATTTGGAATTGCACCCTTAGCCAAATAATTAACGTAATGGGCATACCAAGGTGCAACATAAGTAGAGACGGCCAACAAGTGTTCATCGGGGAACCGTTCATTGATTTCACTTGGGTCATCAACACCTTCCAACGGAATTCGGGACAAATGATCTGCAACAACATTTTCACATCCCTTTTTGTCCCGAATCTCAAGATCGAATTCTTGTAACAAAAGCACCCAACGAATCAACTGGGGCTTCGCATCCTTCTTTTCCATCAAATACCAGACCGCACTATGATCCGAATACACTATCACCTTGCTTCCCCATATATAAGATCTAAATTTGTCCAAGGTATACACCACCGCTAATAATTCTTTCTCGGTTGTGGTGTAGTTGAGTTGTGCCTCGGACAGAGTTTTGCTTGCATAGTATATCACCGCCGGCTTCTTATCGACCCTTTGACCCAAAACCGCTCCAATGGTCGTGTCACTAGCATCACACATAATCTCGAACGGCTTTGACCAATCCGGTGGTTGCAAGATGGGAGCCTTCACCAACTGTTCCTTCAACACATGAAACGCTTGCAAACATTCGTCAGTAAAATCAAAGGGAACATCTTTTAATAACATGTTACATAAAGGTTTTGTAATGACACTAAAACCTTTAATAAACCTTCGATAAAACCCCGCATGTCCCAAAAAAGATCTCACCCCCCTTAACATTCTTTGGTGGGGGTAAAGATGAAATTACCCGAATCTTTGCTTTATCTACCTCCATCCCCCGGTCCGAAATGACATGCCCCAAAACAATACCCTCTTGAACCATAAAATGGCTCTTTTCCCAACTTAGTACCAAGTTTGTCTCAACACACCTTTTTAAAACTTTTTCTAATTCATTAAGACAAAAGTCAAAACTTGGACCAAAAATGGAAAAATCATCCATAAACACTTCAAGAGATTCCCCGACCATGTCCGAAAATATACTCATCATACATCTTTGGAATGTGGCGCGGGCGTTACATAGTCCAAACGGCATTCGCCGAAAAGCGAATGTACCATATGGACATGTAAACGTGGTCTTGTGTTGGTCGTCCGGGTGAATAGCAATTTGGTTATACCCGAATACCCATCCAAGAAACAATAATATTTTTGACCGGAAAGTTTCTCAATTATTTGGTCAATAAAGGGTAACGGGAAATGGTCTTTTGAGATAGCCGCGTTTAATTTTCGATAATCAATACACACTCGCCACCCGGTTACCGGGCGGGTGGCGATTTGCTCACCTTGTTCATCTTTTACTACTTGGATGCCGGATTTTTTAGGCACTACCTGAGTTGGACTTACCCACGCACTATCCGAAATGGGATAAATGATCCCCACATCCAACCACTTGATAACTTCTTTCTTCACCACCTCTCTCAAGTTCGGATTTAACCTTCTTTGTGTTTCACGGGTCGGCTTTGCGTCCTCACTTGTAATAATCTTGTGCATCACAATGGATGGACTAATGCCTTTTAAATCGGCTATCGTCCACCCAATTGCTGCTTATGAGCCTTCAACACCCGCATCAATTCTTCCTCTTGAGATACCTCCAAGTTGGAAGCAATGATCACCGGTAAAGTGTCACTCTCCCCCAAAAAATGCATACTTTAGGTGCTTTGGTAGCTCCTTCAACTCCACAATTGGTGGACTTTCCAAAGAAGGCTTTGTGCCCGAATTGATTTCCACCGGTAGAGTATCCGTTTGGTAAGTCCATGGTGGACTTCCTTCCTTCACCGCGAGAGCTTCTTGCTCTTTCTCTTCTACCTCTAACTCGCATGCATGAACCTGCAAAGACATATCACAAACACAAGAACCCAAAATTTCTTCTTCGAACTCCTTCGGGTCATAACCATCTATGAAATCTGCTAAGAAACACTCATCACCATACACATTAGTACCGTTAGTAAAAACGTTTAACCTCATTTTTCTATTACCAAATGTCATGTCAACCGTACCATAACGACAATCAATAATAGCATGTGCGGTGTTCAAAAATGGCCGACCCAAGATAACATTTTGTTGTTGACTTGGGTCCGCGGATGAGTAATCTAGCACAAGAAAATCAACGGGATATTCATCAACTTTAACTATCACATCCCGTACGATACCCCGGGGAAGTTTATGAGACAAGTCGGCTAATACAACCGTTATCTCAACTCGCTTCAATGGACCAAAATCGTATTGGTCATATAACCCCCCCAGTAGGATACTTACTCCGGCTCCAAGATCCAATAACGCCCTTGTGGTTTGAAAATTCCCAACTTGAATGTTTATAAGGGGCGTTCCCGGATCTTGTAACTTAGGAGGAAGGTCTCCTTTCAATACCGCACTTACCCGCTCCGTCAAGTCTACCAATTTAGACACTTTTTGTTGCCTCTTTTGAGTATACAATTCTTTTAGAAACTTGGCATAAGCGGGTACCTGTTTGATAGCTTCAAGTAAAGGAAGATTAATTTTAACCTGTTTGAAAACCTACCACATTTCCTCTTTTTGAGGACCCCATTTTGAAATAATTTTTTTTCTACCCGGATCTAATAAAGCCGAAGGAAACGGTACATCACTAGACCCCTCTGTGACAACTCGAACTTTAGACTTGCTTTGATGTAACGTTTGTGCACGATATGTGATTTTATAAACCCGAATGATTAATTGATTTCATGATATATGTTATGTTATATGCATTATGTGTGTATGTATGTCGTATGTATGTGAACCGGCCACACAAAGCCCTTTGGGCCACTCCTTGTGCACGCGGACCATTAGACAACCAAGTGGGCTCGGCCCACTCCCCACTCGCAACACACAAAACCGAGTTAGGGGTTTTGTTTTACCACTTTTGCAAATCACAAACACACACAAACCCTAGAAGCTTTGCTCTCTCTCTCTCTCTCGGCTTGTTGAGGAACCGACGGCACAAGGCCATCCGACCACCCTCTTGTTCGGATCACATCTCGTTACTTGTAATCGGTTAGTATATTATCTATGATTATGTGTTTTATGCTTAGGTGATGCCATGATAAATCGGATTGTATGATTTAGTATTCGGTTGGTATGAGTTATTTGATTGTGCTCTTGTTAATCGGTTTCTGTGAATGATGATCATGTTTTCATACGAAATAGGGTGCATGCTAGGATGGTGTTATGATTAGGATTCGGTTTAGTGTTGGTTGATAATCCGATTATTGATTTGATACGGTTATGAATTTGCTAAATGATGAAGGTTTGAAGACATTATGAATATGATTGAATGTTGTATAATCCTTGTTTGATCTGATTTTCGAAACTGCCTTAGATGTTTGCTAGAATCACGGATAAGTCAATGCAGGAATTATGGAAATCAGTTACATACGCGGTTTCGACACCTGGTTGCGAGTCGGGACCATAGTTGCGAGTCAGAATCCCACTCGTAACCAAGCCAGCACAAGTCGAGACTACGGTTGCGAGTCCCGTTGCGACTCGTAACCAGCACATGATCAGTCGTAACCAGGCCATGATGAACCGAGATCACCGTTGCGACTCGCAACCAGCTGTTGCGACTCGTAATCTCCGGTTGCGACTCGAGATCTCCGTTGCGACTCGAGACCATCGTTTACACGCACACTGTTGGGCCTTCACTGTCACGGGCCCAATCTATTGAGCCCAACGATTTGAATTGTGGACTGTTTATTAATGGACTTGTATGTGTTTGCTATTTGGGTCGATTGAGAATCTGGATTGTTTTGTTATTGGGCTGCTTATGTCAGTGGGCCGGGTATGAATGGACTTAGAACAATTGGATCCTCACATGCTATGTCTTATCTGTTTACGTGCGTACATGTTTGCCATGACTATACGTGATTACTATATACGTGCTATATACGAACCTGACTCGTATAATAACCATGATAGGACGTGAGTGATCATTTACTTGCTACTTGTACTTTCTGTGTATCTGCCGAGCAAACCAAGGTGAGTTCACACAGCCAAGGCATGGGATTCCCGGGTTGGGAATTGGGTTGGATTTGTTACTGTAAAATGAGTTACTCGTACTTACGCATATACCAGACTATAGACCATCGTCCTCAGGTTAGTCAGGACACGTTACGTAAAGCCTACGTAACCCAGTATACTTGCCTTATGTCTCCCGGGTCGGGAGGACACGTTACGTAAAGCCTACGTAACCCAATACCATCTACTGGCTTCCAGGTCGGAAGGCCACGCTGCGTAAAGCCTACGTAGCCCCCACGCGTACCACTGTCCTCGGGGAAGGGCACGTCACGTAAAGCCTACGTGACCCTGTACGTTTTCCTGTTCTCGGTAAAGAAGAACACATGGTCGGAAGTTAGTCTAGTAAGTACCGTTAATGAGAAGCCCTCATTAACCAGGATGAACATGGGAAGCCCCCACCTTTATTACACACTAGTATGGGAAGCCCCCACTAGCTATACTTATGCATTACACTATGAACTTACTTTCTGTGAACTCGCTCAACTAGTTTGTTGATTATTTGCTGCATGCCTTGCAGGACCTTAGGTATACTTGGAGCTTGCACAAGGAAGGAGCAGGTCGTTGTGGGCAGATGGATCGTAATGATGTTGAACTCATAACTCGTAAAACTATTTGGATTTACTTTACTATGCTTCCGCTACTTAAAACAGTGTTTGGTTTTTGAAACATCAATCATGTCATGGTGACTTATATTAACTACTTCTATTATTAATTGCTATGGTTTGATATGATTGATGGCTTGATCCTGGTCAGTCACGCTCCCGAGCGGTGGTATTCCGCGGGTGGATTTTGGGGGTGTGACACCCTCACCCTCGTTTACTTTTTCTTTTTCTTTAATAGCTTCGGATTTTTCAAAATTGGGTTTTTTAGAAGAAACAATGGGTGGTTCATTTTCTTGACCCGTTATATCCTCAACCACCCCATCAACCAAATCTGGTGAAGGATTGGTTTTGTACTCTTTCCCACTTCTCAAAACACTTACATGATGGATGTTAACATTATTACCTCTTGAAGCACCATGAGACGGGTTTACCTTAGTGTCACTTGGTAATCGACCTTTGTTTTTCTTCAATTCGGACACTTCGGTTGCAAGTTGACCCATTTGGGTGGTCAAAGTTTGAATCGCTTTGTCTCGGGCCTCATCTTTTTGAATGCGAGCATCATCCATTTGGTTCCTCTTTTGCATCTCCGCTTGCATGCTCTTCAACATTTCCATCATTTTGTTACCACCCGAAGACCCCCCTTGTTCTTGACCCGCTTGGTATTGGCTTTGGTATCCTTGGTTGTTCCCACCTCTATATCCACCTTGATTATTGTAAGGTTGGCGTGAACCATAATTTCCTTGGTTACCTTGAAAGTTCGGGTTTGATTGACTCGAAGGGTTCCCATAGCGAAAATTCGGGTGATTTCTTAACCCGGAGTGGTAAGTATTCCCGCCTGTCACGCGGGTGACCCGGGTTCGATCCCCGGCAACAACGCCAAAATTTGACGTGATGTCGTGGTCACAATCAAATTTAATCCAATTACTACTAAATAGATAGTGGCAAGTGGGTATCGAACACAGGGAGTTTGTGGAATATGCGTTATTTGAACGTTTATCTAATTTAACTAAATTAATCTAATTGCAAGAAAAATAAAATTAAAGAGTTTATGTGAGTGAATTGGTTTTAGACTAAATTAAACTAAATAAATTGCAAGAGAAAAGTTTGGTTGTAAGCAAATTAGAGACAAATGACCATCCTAGATTTCCGGTTTGTTTCGACATTCATATTATCATTTCACTAGAAAGAATTATATAGACATAGCTCATGTGTGATTATTTGCAGTGATGAAAGGGAACTAAGTACTCAGATTCCTAGAACGTGAGGTTGTTACCCGATGATCAATTAACCCTTACCCAAACCTAACTATACCCATGATATCTCGATTGCCAACGGCACCAAGAACGTATGGTTTCTAATTAGTTCAACATAAGGATTAACAAGTTACTAACAAACAATCACACACCATAACAACAAATCATAACGATAAAGATTGTTATTCTAGAAATTAGAGAAATCAAACATGAATGTCTCAACCAAACCTTCAATCTAGGACAATCATCAAGTGTTTAGCCACTCATGGCTCGAAGCAACATCATAACAAAAGTTCAATTGTTCATAAGGATCAAAGCACATAAAACCAATGATTAGATAAGTGTTCTTCACTCCCAAGTCTCCAAGAATACTCTAATTTTCGTTCACAACTCAAGCATCTTCTAGCATTCCCTCATACCTCCTAAAAGATACATTTTGGTAGTTTTAACACCTGCACAATCCAAGATAAAGTGGTTATCTAGTTCAAGCAATTAACCGAATAAAGTGTCGAATTTCATTATACTTAAAAGCCTTAAGGGTTGTCCTACAGACCACCCATCACTTATTATGTGAGAGGAATAAGTAAATAAGTCATTCCATTATGACTTATTTGCTTTTCAAATAAGCAAATAAGTAAATAAGTCATTCCAATAAGCTTAGCCAAACAGCCCCTTAAATCATACAGTTCATGTTATTATAGATAACAAGTATAACTTGGGGCTGTTTTGATATTTTTTTTAGCAAAAACAACGTTCTTTACCAACTAACAACTTTTTCATCAAGTTTTATCATTTCAAATACTTATGATATAAAATTTCTTTCTTCTTTTTCCAAATTATTCTAAATGAGTTTTCTAGTCCCTTAAAGTTAGTAACATATCTGAAAGTTTTACTTTTCAAATCCCTATTATTGATTAGGTTACAACTAATCTTGTTTATCACCTCACCTTAATAGTTTCTTCTTTTCCGTAGACACCCACATCTAAAAGAATGCAAAATCCCCAATTAAGTTTATAAACATCATAACCAGAACATTCTGATTGTTTATGGTTATCTGTAAGTAAACTCACACATATGATGACCCGTTTATATTGAGAGCGCCTGAGTGGCCGAAATACCGAAAGTGTACTCAAATATAGACCTAACTTATCAACGCCAAACTCATCAACCAAAATTAATTAAAATATGTGCAAATATCAATAAATTAATAAGAATGCCTTAAACCTAAGATATACAGAGAGCAATCTAAGTAACATGAAGTTACTACAAACATTAACATAGGCCCTCTGAAAGAGGTAATGTAACCATAGCAACTATAAGGAACTGATGGAACCATATGCATTTTTGTTGCTTGCGTGAAGAATTATTTGGTGATTATTTTATCAGGTACTCACCTGCAATCATAATCTCGGCATAAATAACTGTCCTTCAAAGGACCAAATTCTCCAAAAGTGCTCTACACATCCTCTTGCCTGCATTATAACATCATAGTTAGTTAGTTTAGCGATTTGCATATAGTATAACATCTAAAATTCGGGGTTAATCTAGGGTTCTTGAACGTGACCCGTGCCAATCTTGAATTTTTGTTTAGACCTTGTTAGTAGTAGTTAGCTTTAGTGTTTTGAGAAGTAAATCACTGAACATTGTTGGAAAAATTGGGTTGTTCAAGCAGTTATTCCTAAAACCATTGTTCTTGATCGAAAAAATCTAAAATTGAAAGGGTAAACAAGTGTTTTATGCAAAAAATTTTCGAAGCCGGCTTGAAAACTTTAATTTTTGAGTTAACAGACGATTTAATGTAACAACCCTCACTAAAAATTAATATTTAGTATGATAATTATGCAATAAGGAAACCCTAATTAAGTTTAGTATGATTAATTAATCAGTTAATCAATATTAATTAAGCTAACAAGATTAATTAAGCTAAGTAAGGTCTATTAAAAATAGATATATATGAGGTCGTATAAGAACGTTTAATATTAATAATAAAATATATTATTTTTTTTCTTACTCCGTTTTTAATGAAACTTAGGTTAAAACGTAGATAAAAATATGCTCGTTCTAAAGACATATTCGTCGTTTTATAAAACGTCATATTTTAAAAGTTATACAAGAAAAACGAGTTAAGCAGCTGAAATAATATAACTAAGCTAGGTAGCTAGCACGTCAAGCTAGCTAGCAAGCACGTCACTTGAATCCCACATCGAAATTGAGCTGCCTGCTTGCTTGCTATAAATAAGAAGCTTAGGATTCATTTTTCTTTACTCATTTCTCTTCTTCTTCTCTCTATACGTTGGTGTTCTAACCAATAATCACTCGATCGCTATTACGATTCAGTTTCCGAGCGATCAATATATCCAAAGAATGTTTAAGTGCCGCCCACATTGGGTTATGCTTTGTCGTTGTCGATAATTCGATAATGAGTTGAAGCATTGTACTTTGTCGTTGTCGATAATTCGATAATGAGTTGAAGTACTATACTTTGTCGTTTGTCGTTAATACGATAAATGAGTTGAAGTATTGCACTTTGTCATTCATTGTGAGAATTTGATCTCGTGAGTTATCGTAAAAGCTGTATTGATCATTAACCCGGTTTTTGTGAAATTCGTTAAGGTTCGAATCTCATGACTACCGTTAAGGTTGATTTAGGTTTTACACCAATACGTATTCTATTCTGTCAAACCACCAAAAACACTCCCAACTACACCCTTACAATCAAACAAACTATTAAATCATCAGAAGATCCAGAATAATAAAGTACATGCTTAATTATCGGGAAAAGTAGAATCAAGAAGTTTGTTAACTCAATCCTGCATGATGATTAGTGAGTTATTCTTCTTTTATAAACTCTTTTCTCACCGTTTGTGAGTTGTTAACTGTTTTACAATACTCCAAGTTATTTTTATAATTATAACTTACAGTGATTAAGTTTATGTAATCACCAAATTACAGCCGGTATGTGGGGTATTGTGCACATTACTTGATAATCGTCACCATTGGGGCAGCCATTGGGTGATATGACCATAATCACAGACACCATTGGACGTATGGGCCAATGGGTCGAGTGGTAAAGTACTGTGGGTAGATTGGTTGATATCAGAAACATTGTAAAAGATCTTACCACTGTGAATTATAATAAATGTCATTTTCCGGTAACTAGAATAATTCACTCAGTATTTCCCGCTGACAAAACCTTTTTAAAACACGTTTCAGGCAATTACAATAGATTAGAGTAAGGATTGGATCCGACACTGAAGGACTTCAAGAAGTGACTTATTTTCAAATTAAGAAATACTATTTTATTAAAAAGCTACCTTTGTAAAACATGGAATTTATTCCATCTTTTTAAATAAAATCCGGTGTTTCTAAACTCTGATATTTTTCCTAACTCACGGTCCTGATGAAATTTCTGCTGCAATGTTTTTAAAATAATCACCGGTACCACTGGACTGCTCTCGGCACCGATTCCGGCTAGATGGGGTCGGAGGTCGTGACAGAAGGTGGTATCAGAGCTAAGCCACTGCTTTAAGCCTATAAGTGTTGTGATAACAATACTTAAATAAAAGAGTTAGGAGATTGTTATTAACTGGTAGCACATCTGATAGAATTTAGACTTGAACATAAGAAAAGATGCCTTAGTATAAACTAAGCCACTTGTTTAGAGCAAGTAGGTGTTATAATAATAATACCTAAGCTTAAACCGAAAGTTAAAAACTCAATATTATCTGATAACATTCTGAATGATATTTAGACTTGAACTTAAGAATTTTGCCTTAAAATAGACTTTAAGGTAAAATTACTTATATAAGTATAATGTAATGAATACTGGTATGTCATAAGAATGACGGTTAGCAGGCAATAGCACTTAATTGCTATTTATTCTTATTGATATTATTTGGTCTAGAATAAAATATGTTATGGGAATACAAATTTCTTTGATTCCGGATAAAAGTCCTAATAAAAGAGGCCCTTCTAAAATCTTGAAAAGATACTATTTATGGGAAATAGAAAATTTTCTCCGGCAAAACTGGGTATAGAGTAGCAGACTCTCCAGCTTGTCCGGATATACTGAGGTTGCCGCTCCGGCGAGAACCGGATAAGACGGGATAAATGGTATGTCAAACCAGTAACAGGATTTCCCTAAATAGTATCATGACCAAATATCTGACTGGTTTTTGGAAATATGAATCTATTATATACATTAAAGGTATGTATATTACAACATGTGAAATATATAATATAGATATGTATATCTATAAGGAATTCAAAAGTCAATTAAGAATAAAACACAAGCATATGTGTATAGATTTCTTTATCAGGAATCTCTGGTATATATATCTTTAATTTCGATGTCAAACATTCTTTCGTTTGATCATCTACCTCGTAACTCATGCAACAAAATAATACTGGAAACCCATTAAGTTGGGACACCATCAAAAATATAAGAATTTCCAATACGTTACCATAAACTACTAACGCTAGTAAGAAGCCGGTAAAGTTGTGCTAATGCACAAGAAAACACATGAAACTTAAATTATACATCCACAGACGTCAAAGTTTATCCCACACAACTTCCAAGGCAAGACCTTTGAAAAATATAAATTAGGCACGATGATACCTACACTAATTCCATCAGTAAAAGAACTCCTAAATCAAAAATCGGCACTTTGCCACATGATCTTACAAACGATCAAAATATCGCTGAGGTACGTTGGAACAATATTTCACAAACATCGGTGCATAGTCTAACTTGAGTCATAATTATTAGCACTACAAAAGAAGTCATATATTTTTGCAAATCCCTGATTTCATTTCACTTCATTCGACATTCTCTGATAATGTCATTTAACAAATCGTTATCACACGAAATTTCAGATAAGAAGTTCTTATATTTCTTTCGTTGCAATTCTAACTTCTGCCTATAATAAGTTGACTTTCGTGTTCTTTTAATGGTCATCATACCATAAAGAATTCTTTCATAATAGAAAATATTGATCCATTTCGTTTCTTGGTAAATCCACACGATACACATGAACTATTTGTTGCGCATGTGGTTCATTTGAGTGATAAGACCCTAGGAAGGCATCATTTCAATTTGTTGTTTTATCAAAAGTTCAAATATCGTTCCGCTATACTTGATCTTTGCATTTATAAACCACGGTTATTGCAAAACGTTGACTCTTTGATATCGAGTCAATAAGTTTCTTGAAAAACTCAATTTCCTTTAGCATACATGGGTTTTGTTGTAACCATATGCAAAATTTCTTATTAATACATGAACTCGTTTTGTTTACACCAAGTTCAATTGTTTGAACTTGCTCGTATTACGTATTCAATTCAAAATCCCATATGATGGATTGAAGCCATCATATTCAAAATAGTCCCGACAAGCACTTCGATTCTCTCGAACCATAACATGCTTTCTTGGCCTTCGACTTCACTGAATTATTTCTTTAATCACGATCACTTTGTAAATGACATTTTCACAAAATTGAAGATTGCGCTAATCTAGGATTTAATTATTTATTTATTTATTTATATTGAATCCGCTTTATTGATTTGTTTTATAAAAGCAATCTTAACACAATTATATGCTAAAATAATGGTCCACAATTTCATGTCCTAAATTCCGTAGTCCTTACAACCAATCTAGCCTTTCGTGATATTTCTTACCTTATCATCATTAATCGAAAAACATTGTATAAACTTAATTGATTATATATAGAAACTTACAATATAGTATTTCTGTAATTAAAATTTTTAAAACCATTAAGGTAAAGAAATTATATTTTTTTTTAAAGTATATTCTCATTTAAGTTTATGCATTTATTATTGGTAATTAATATTAGTTTTATTATTAGTAATAATATATTAATAGTAATAGTGTTAATATTATTTTTAGATACTAGAATTATTATCAGGGGCATGTATTGAATAGTCTAGCCTTAGTTAGGCATGGACTGGCCACCTATGCTTAAACAAGGCAGCACTAACCAATATCCAACCATGATAATAACTATTTAGTATATATATATAAATTAAGTCATCATACTTAGTTAATAAATTTCAATTATATGTAAAAATATTTTCTATATATAGAAATATATATATATATATATATATATATATATATATATATATATATATATATATATATATATACATACTTCGTACTGTAAAGAGAAAACATATTTTCATAAAACAAATAAAGGGACGAATAAAATTATCTAAATAATCGCCTAAATATTCATAACCAAGACATGTTATAAAAAAAAAGTATCTTAATTAATATTTCACAACTACTAAATACTTATATAAATATTCTTTTATAAATATGTACATATTAAAATATCAAATGTCATGTACGCAACCCAATATTTAAGTATGCTTGATATTAGAGTAAACATTTATTATTTTACTTTTATGATTTAAAATACCCTATTATAAAATCTTATAGTTAAACATACTTGATTTTAAAAATAATAATCGTAAAATATTGGGTAATCCAATTTATAAAACATATATCAGTATATTGTCAAAGTTACCACGGGTTTTGATATTTAAACCTATCCATATTTTATTATTCTACTTTATGATAACATAAAAAGGAAAAGGTATTTAGTAAATCAAAATATCCCCTATCTTTAATCAAACATTTTGATTAAAATCATCTGAATATAATTATGTATTAAGACAAAAATATACTAACTTTATTGTCTTTTCATGTATTCTTACAAATCACCCATCTCAACACATTGATTTTCTCATATTTGCCGAATCATTTTCATGGTTTCATTTCATTTTTAATTGGTCAATCTTAAGTCTTCCTTAGGTACCAATCAAGGTAAGTTTTCTTCTGACAAATAATTTTACTAATTCCAAAAAGTTCTTCACATTCATTTTAAGAATCTATAGATCATATATCTTTTGGCTTGAACCCAATCACCTTGAAAAACTATACCATTTCATCTCATTCGTTTGAACATTTCATCTTTTGAAATATCTAGATTCGCTTCCTTAAAACTCTCAATTTCGAAAACGGTGAATTTATTCGGTCATCATTATTGAATTCTTTTAATCATTACAAACACTTTGTAGCATCCGAATAGAACTGTAGCCTGTGTTAAACCCTATTCATAAGTCATTCGTTTGATTTGTCATATTCTTGGTACAATTATGTACTCAGATTACAAAACACTAAATCCTGTGGTCCAGTACCATTTAAGTAAACAATACTGATTTTCGGATAATCATTAACAAATCATTTTCCATACTCCCATTCACAAATAGATATTTATCGAATCGGAATCTCCCTCAATTGATTAAAGTAAGTTCATTTTGAATATTAAATCCAGTTGTTTCTATAAATCATTTTTATTTTTAAAAATGCTCATACCCCTCAAAATATCTTTTGATTCCATTCAACGCTACATTATTCCTCTTAATTAAAAGAAGAAACATAACCCCAAGAAAATATCATAGTTTAAATCTCGAGGACGAGATTTTTATTAAGGTGGGGAGGATGTAACAACCCTCACTAAAAATTAATATTTAGTATGATAATTATGCAATAAGGAAACCCTAATTAAGTTTAGTATGATTAATTAATCAGTTAATCAATATTAATTAAGCTAACAAGATTAATTAAGCTAAGTAAGGTCTATTAAAAATAGATATATATGAGGTCGTATAAGAACGTTTAATATTAATAATAAAATATATTATTTTTTTTCTTACTCCGTTTTTAATGAAACTTAGGTTAAAACGTAGATAAAAATATGCTCGTTCTAAAGACATATTCGTCGTTTTATAAAACGTCATATTTTAAAAGTTATACAAGAAAAACGAGTTAAGCAGCTAAAATAATATAACTAAGCTAGCTAGCTAGCACGTCAAGCTAGCTAGCAAGCACGTCACTTGAATCCCACATCAGAAAAAGGAATTGAGCTGCCTGCTTGCTTGCTATAAATAAGAAGCTTAGGATTCATTTTTCTTTGCTCATTTCTCTTCTTCTTCTCTCTATACGTTGGTGTTCTAACCAATAATCACTCGATCGCTATTACGATTCAGTTTCCGAGCGATCAATATATCCAAAGAATGTTTAAGTGCCGCCCACATTGGGTTATGCTTTGTCGTTGTCGATAATTCGATAATGAGTTGAAGCATTGTACTTTGTCGTTGTCGATAATTCAATAATGACTTGAAGTACTATACTTTGTCGTTTGTCGTTAATACGATAAATGAGTTGAAGTATTGCACTTTGTCATTCATTGTGAGAATTTGATCTCGTGAGTTATCGTAAAAGCTGTATTGATCATTAACCCGGTTTTTGTGAAATTCGTTAAGGTTCGAATCTCATGACTACCATTAAGGTTGATTTAGGTTTTACACCAATACGTATTCTATTCTGTCAAACCACCAAAAACACTCCCAACTACACCCTTACAATCAAACAAACTATTAAATCATCAGAAGATCCAGAATAATAAAGTACATGCTTAATTATCGGGAAAAGTAGAATCAAGAAGTTTGTTAACTCAATCCTGCATGATGATTAGTGAGTTATTCTTCTTTTATAAACTCTTTTCTCACCGTTTGTGAGTTGTTAACTGTTTTACAATACTCCAAGTTATTTTTATAATTATAACTTACAGTGATTAAGTTTATGTAATCACCAAATTACAGCCGGTATGTGGGGTATTGTGCACATTACTTGATAATCGTCACCATTGGGGCAGCCATTGGGTGATATGACCATAATCACAGACACCATTGGACGTATGGGCCAATGGGTCGAGTGGTAAAGTACTGTGGGTTGATTGGTTGATATCAGAAACATTGTAAAAGATCTTACCACTGTGAATTATAATAAATATGTCATTTTCCAGTAACTAGAATAATTCACTCAGTATTTCCCGCTGACAAAACCTTTTCAAAACACGTTTCAGGTAATTATAATAGATTGGAGTAAGGATTGGATCCGACACTAAAGGACTTCAAGAAGTGGCTTATTTTCAAATTAAGAAATACTGTTTTATTAAAAAGCTACCTTTGTAAAACATGGAATTTATTCCATCTTTCTAAATAAAATCCGGTGTTTCTAAACTCTGATATTTTTCCTAACTCACGGTCCTGATGAAATTTCTGCTGCAATGTTTTTAAAATAATCACCGGTAACACTGGACTGCTCTCGGCACCGATTCCGGCTAGATGGGGTCGGGGGTCGTGACATTTAACACGGGGCCGTGCCCATTGGACACGGGGCCATGGGCAATCCAGACCCCAGACACGACCGTGTCTGAATGACACGGGGCCGTGTCTAGACCATCTGATTTCAAATTTTCGCATAATTTTAAACATACCAACTATCTTACTAGTTCTTTCTTGCAGAATTGGCACAACATAAGTTCCTAAGGTTCAATTCTTCTGAGCTTGAATACCAAACTCGGTTGGAGGTGTTGCAAGCTAGGCATTAAGAGCCTCCGAGACAAGTTTGTTATGAGATGCTTAACACTGTGGGACAACGGGAAAGATATGATGCTCTCGTCACTAGTCCTCTCCGCATCTTCTTAGAGACTCGACTCCGGTTAATCCATGAGTATAACATGGAGTTCTTGAGCAAACTAACTTTCAACAAGAATGAGCCGGATCACTTTGAGTCCGATGTAGTGCAGTTCAGGTGTGGGGGTGAGTGGTACGATATATTAGTTGTGACAACTCGAATTTCCAAGATTTCTATTTCGCATTTATTGCACGTTCTTGTATTGTTTAGTTGATTATTTGCACAATTAATTGCTATGGAATTATATACGTTTTGATTCAATTAAGTGTATTGTGTGATTGTGCATGGTTAGGTGTTAATTGCGATAAACTTGTCAAATATGTAAACTTGGTGGTGAAACTATGAAATTGTTATGAGATGGTGTACATGTGTAAAATATGATACTTAGGGAGGTAGAAGGTAATTAGTGAAATCTTAGAGATACTTAACCCTAATTCCCTTTCACTAATCATTCTCACAAAAATCCAAACACGTACTTTCTCTAGCAATCATCACCACTATCATTGGCACAAGGCATTCATCACTTTTGATTCCTCTTCTTCTCTAGAATCATCCAAGGTAATTGTGTAATCATTGTTTACTGATTGTTTGATTTTTAGTAATGCTTGCTCCTTGTAATTCGTATAAACCCTAGTCTCCATATGATTCTTCTGTGTTTTGATTGATGTTGATTATTGTGATACGAAGATGATTAGTCATATAATCAATTGCCTGATGATTTTGATGCGTGATATGTAGACATAGCAATTGTTGTTTTGATCAGTGAAATGCAAGCGTATGAATTTAGGGTTTTCTATTTGTATGAAAGCAAGAACGTAACTGCTACGATCACAATTGAATATGAACATTCGTATGTCAGAGCCTTGTAACCCTAAGCGCTAGTCAGAGTTTTAATGATTTTACTTGTCTGAGTTTCTGAAAGCACTAGTCCGAATTCCTTAACATGCATGAATGTCCGACTTTCTTTGAATGATTATATGTCCGAGCTTTAAATAGTAAAAACATGGCCCGAAGTTTGATATAAAACATAAAAGGTCCGAGTTTATAAGGGAATCATGGTCCGAGTTTCTATTGAACTAAAGCAGGTCCGAAGTATTCAAGGGGGGTTTAGGTCCGACTTTTATGTGTATGGATAGAGGTCCGACCTTTAGTTGTGAATCCCCTTGGTCCCAATTTTGTTGTATCAACCCTATTGTCTGACCTTTGATAACATCACAAGTGGTCCGAGTTTATGGCCCTTCCCCCCTAGTCCGACTTTGTGAAGGGACACCCCCTGTCCGAGTTTGGGGGGGTGTTACCTTAGTCCGAGTTTTAAGGATGCAATGCATGGAGTCCGAGTTTAATTGATTTAAGTATGGTCCGAATTTCATGATCTTATGTTATCCGAACATGTATGTAATCTGAGTTTCTGTAAGCTTGTTTGGTCCGAATTAATTTGTGATCATGAATTTGCAAGGTCCGAACTCTTTGATGAATATACAAAATAGGGTGCATGCTAGATGTTGAATACGATGATGATAAGTAAACGGTTTGTGTATTGGTGGAGTATAATTATTACCTTGGAAATTGTATGCATGTGAGTAATTAGAAAAGGCAGCCATTTGGATAACCCTCACCTCCTTGTTGTCGGCCATAAATGGTAAATTATATTTTAGTGTATTGCAAGTTATGTTGAGATTAACTCGGTTAGTTTATTAATGCAGTTAGTATATTAACTCTGTTAAGTCTATTACTTCTGTTGAGTCTGTTAGTGGATAACCTTGTCAGAATGGACTGAGAAAGCCTTTATGTGAAGCATGAATTGTGTGGATTTGATTAACTGTTACGAGCTACATGATGTTAATTGTCAAACGCTTTGTGACATAGATTACCTGCGTATCATTACGAACATGAACTGATTTATTACACGTGCACACAATAGGACTTGACTGATTACTTGTGAGTGCATAACCTAGCATACCGAGCAAACCAAGGTGAGTTCACACTCTTACTAAGGCATGGGATTCCCAGGGCTTGGGAATGGGATTGAAGGAATAAGGTTGAATAGATTCGTACTGACACTAAAACTAGACTACCATACCATAGTCCTCGGTTGTGCAGGACACATACTTATGCTACTCACTGTCCTCGGTTGTGCAGGACACATACTTACGCTATTCACTGTCCTTGGTTGTGCAGGACACATACTTACGATCTACGTAGACTTATACTTACTACTATCCTCGGTTGTGAAGGATACTTATACTTACTACTATCCTCGGTTGTGAAGGATACTTATACTTACTACTATCCTCGGTTGTGAAGGATACTTATACTTACTACTATCCTCGGTTGTGAAGGATACTTATACATACTACTATCCTCGGTTGTGAAGGATACTCACGAAAGACCTACGTGAACTCATACTTATTACTGTTCTCGGATTGTGAAGAACACATATGGTTACGAACAGTCTAGTGGTTATACAACATGGGAAGCCCCCACAAATAGAACGTACTAACGGCCCAGTAGAGCCACCTGCTACAAACGAACTTACTATTACGCATTTACTTTCTGTGAACTCGCTCAACTAGTTGTTGATCCTCTGTTACATGCCTTGCAGGACGTTAGGTACATGGAGCTTGCACAGGGAGGAGCTGGTCGTTGTGGGCTTGGATCGTGATTGTTTCTTTAAACACTTATAACATTTGATACTTTATTATGATGGGTTTTGATTATACGCTTCCGCTAAACAACGATAACTTACTTATGTTTTGGATCACCTTTCATGTGGATTTGATTTGGTTTAATGGCAATTACTTTTATTATATATATTGTTCTATATGATTGGTGGCTTGATCCTGGTCAGTCACGCTCCCAAGCGGTGATACTCCGCAGGTGGATTTTGGGGGTGTGACAGATTGGTATTAGAGCCATTGGTTATAGAGAACTTGGTTTTAATATGGGAAAACGTTTTTATTAAAACCAGACTATAACCAGAACAGTGCTCTCAACGATCCACAACGACGCTTCGCTCCACGTGCAAGACTCAACATCCTAGGTAATAAGGTTTATGTTTATTGCCTACATGCTAGAATTGCATAGAACTTTGCTCGTAGTATGCTTACATTACTTTGCTCACTACTTGTTACTGCTTAAGAACACCTATGTGCCTACACTTTTCTGTCATCGCACTACTCGCGAACCATTTATACTTATGCTACCTTTACTGTTCGATCATGTCTGGACGTGTTAACATGACTCAAGCGCAGTTGACGGCTCTCAGTAACGAACAAGTTGCTGCGGCACTTGCAACCGCACAAGCAGGAGGTATAACCTGCTATTCCAGACCTATCCTAGGATGTTAGATCCTACTCTTGTGACCCAACTCTCGCGCTTAACTTTGACCTAACTTTCTCGCGCAACGGGTCGGAACGCACAGCAACCTGTCTGCACATTCAAGAACTTCATGGACTGTCGTCCAAGCACATTCAGTGGCACGGAAGGAGCAGTGGGACTACTCCATTGGTTTAGGGAAGCTCGAGTCGGTATTCGAGATTTGTGAATGCCCTGAGGCTCGCAGGGTCAAGTACGCCACTGTTACGTTGGAAGGAATCGCGCTAACCTGGTGGAACGCGCAGGAACAGATACTAGGGTTGGCAGCTGCTAACGCCACCCCCTGGAACGAATTCAAAGAACGCATTAAAAGGGAATACTGAACGCGTGATGACATCCACAAGTTGGAAGTGGAGCCTTACCATTTGAAAATGACGGGGTCAGAAATTGAAGCTCATACGAAACGGTCAAACGAACTGGCCATCTTGTGTCCAACCATGGTGGACCCTCCAAGCAAGCGTATCGAATTGTACCTCAAGGATCTAGCCTCAGAGATTCAGAGCCATGCTACATCGGCTAACCTCGACAGTAACCAAGACATTCAGCGTTTTGCTCATCGCCTCACGGATCAAGCAGTGGAACAGAACAGGCAGCCTAGTTGTATCAGCGCTATTACTACCGCTACCACTTCTGCTACTCCCGCTACTCCTAGTGACAACAAGCGGAAATGGGATGGGTATTCCAGCAAGGGTTCAGCTACCGTTCGGTCTCAAGCACAGCAGCAGCGCAAGAATTGTGATCACCGGAGCCGAGTCAGCCAACTTCTGGTGGTCAGGGGCAGGGTGGATATCGGGGAATTCACCCAATGTGTAACTAATGCAACAGACACCACGGTGGTTAGTGCAACGAGGGACGTTGCCAGAGGTGTCTCAAGATGGGCCATGAAGCTAAGGATTCAGGAGCCCACGGCCTGCAAATCGGAATCGCCAGCAGCAACAGCAAGCAGAAATCCTATGCAAAGAAAAGATTGTTTGCATTCCTCGTTCTGGTCAAGAACCTCTCGAAGTTCAAAGCGACAAAAGTAGTGCTGTGGTTGGCATCACCTCTTTCTGGAAGGCTCAGAAATGTTTGCGGAAGGGCCACACCGCAATTTTGGCTCTCGTTACTAACGCATCAGCGAAAGAAAAGAAGTTGGAAGACCATCCAGTTGTACGCGACTTTCCTCAGGTGTTTCCTAAAGATTTACCTGGACTACCGCCTCATCATCAGGTCGAATTTCAAATCGAGTTCGCTCCAGGAGCAGCACCCATAGCTCGAGCACCGTGTCGTTTAGCTCCAACCAAACTGGAAGAACTGTCAAAGCAGATACAAGAGCTCTTGGAAAAAGGGCTTCATTCGTCCAAGCTCTTCGCCTTGGGGAGCTCCAGTGTTATTTGTGAAAAAGAAAGACGGTACGTTCAGAATGTGCATCGACTACCGTGAACTGAACAAGGTGACGGTGAAGAACCGCTATCCTTTTCCGCTCATAGACGACTTATTCGACCAGTTGCAAGGGTCGTGTTATTACTCCAAGATAGACGTGAGGTCAGGTTACCATCAGCTGAGAGTCCAGGATGAGGACGTCTCCAAGACAGCATTCAGAACTCGCTACGGCCATTACGAGTTTCTAGTCATGCCTTTCGGGCTTACGAACGCGCCTGCAGTCTTCATGGATCTTATGAACAGGGTGTGCAAACCCTATCTAGACAAGTTCGTTATCGTTTTCATCGACGACATTCTGATCTACTCCAAGAGTCAGGAGGAACACGAGCAGCACTTACGTCTTATCTTGGAACTTCTTCGAAAGGAGCAACTGCCAAGTTTTCTAAATGCGATTTCTGGCTTCATGAAGTCCACTTTCTAGGTCATGTGGTGAACAAGGATGGGATTCATGTCGATCCATCCAAGGTAGATTCGATCAGGAACTGGCCTGCACCGCGTACACCAACGGAAATACGCCAATTCTTGGGTTTGGCAGGTTATTACAGGCGATTCATCAAAGGCTTTTCGAAGATCGCACAGTCGCTTACTATGTTGATACAGAAAGATGTCACCTACCGTTGGGGAGATTCGCAGGAAACCGCTTTTCAGTACTTAAAGGATAGGCTTTGCAGCGCACCAATTCTCTCATTGTCAGAGGGCACGGACGATTTTGTAGTATACTGTGATGCATCCATCCAGGGTTTTGGATGTATGTTAATGCAGCGCGACAAGGCCAATGCTTATGCTTCGCGCCAACTCAAGGTTCACGAACGGAATTACACGACGCACGATTTAGAGCTGGGAGCTGTTGTTTTCGCGCTTAAGATATGGCGACACTACCTGTACGGTACCAAGTGCCCTATTTACACCGATCACAGGAGTCTCGAGCATATCTTCAGACAGAGGAATTGAACATGCGCCAACGTCGATGGGTTGAACTACTAAACGACTGCGAATGCGCCATCAAGTACCATTCAGGCAAAGCCAATGTTGTGGCTGATGCTCTCGGTCGAAAAGACACTCTACCTAGGCGGGTACGAGCTTTGTAGCTCACTATTCAGTCTGATCTCCCTACACAAATACGAGATGCTCAGGTGGAAGCATTGAAACCGGAAAACGTAAAGGCTGAAGCCTTACGCGGCTCAAGACAACGATTAGAACAAGAGGAAGACGGCGCCTACTATGTAACGGGGTGTATTTGGGTCCCACTTTATGGCGGTTTACGAGAGCTCGTGATGGATGAAGCACACAAGCCTCGCTACTCGGTACATCCAGGGTCGGATAAAATGTACCACGACATTAGAACTACATATTGGTGGCCTAGCATGAAGGCCCACATTGCAACTTACGTCGGCAAATGTTTGACTTGTGCGAGAGTCAAGACAGAGTACCAGAAACCCTCAGGCCTACTTCAGCAACCCAAGATACCGCAATGGAAATGGGAAGAAATTTCCATGGACTTCGTTACAGGCCTACCTAGATCTCAGCGTGGAAATGATACCATATGGGTGATCGTGGATCGACTCACCAAGACTGCACACTTCCTGGCTATAAAGGAAACGGATAAGTTCTCCACTCTCGCAGACGTTTATCTTAAAGAAGTTGTTTCGAGGCACGGGGTGCCCACCTCCATCAATTCGTATCGGGATGCATGATTCACGTCAGAGCTATGGCAAGCGACGCACAAAGCGTTTGGCTCTCGCTTAGACATGAGCACAGCATATTACCCTTAGACGGATGGGCAGTCTGAGCGCACAATTCAAACTCTAGAAGACATGCTTCGAGCGTGTGTTATCGATTTCGGCAATGGCTGGGAAAAACATCTCCCTTTAGTGGAGTTTTCATACAATAACAGTTACCACACCAGCATCCAAGCCGCTCCATTCGAGGCATTGTACGGACGTAAATGCCGGTCACCTCTCTGTTGGGCAGAGGTGGGGGATAGTCAGATCATGGGTCCAGAGATTGTAGTGGACGCCACAGAAAAGATTGCACAGATACGACAACGCATGGCGGCAGCACGCGACCGTCAGAAAGCCTACGCGGATAAGCGTAAAAGGCCATTGGAATTACAGGTCGGGGACCGGGTTTTACCCAAAGTTTCACCCTGGAAGGGTGTGGTTAGTTTTGGTAAAAGAGGCAAACTCAATCCACGGTATGTTGGACCGTTCGAAATCACTGAAAGAATAGGCCAAGTAGCCTACAGACTAAACCTACCAGCTGAACTCGGTGCAGTTCACAACGTATTCCACGTGTCGAATCTGAAGAAGTGCCTGTCAGAAGAGACCCTCATAATTCCTTTTAAGGAACTCACTATCGACGAGCGGTTGCAGTTCGTCGAGGAACCAGTTGAAATCACGGACCAGGATTTTAAGGTCCTCAATCACAAGAGAATCCCTCTTGTCTGAGTTCGTTGGAACTCCAAACGTGGCCCAGAGTACACCTGGGAACGCGAAGACCAGATGACAGAAAAGTACCCCCAGTTATTCGAAACCAATGCAACTACTACTGAGGTTGAAGCTACTACTGCGGAATTTCGGAACGAAATTCCAAATCAACGGGGGGATGATGTGACACCCCAGGAAAACCAGTAAACGATACGACTACCTAGCTTCCTCAGTAACCGCATGCTAAATTTCGGGACGAAATTTCTTTCAAGTTGGGGATAATGTGACAACTCGAATTTCCAAGATTTCTATTTCGCATTTATTGCACGTTCTTGTATTGTTTAGTTGATTATTTGCACAATTAATTGCTATGGAATTATATACGTTTTGATTCAATGAAGTGTATTGTGTGATTGTGCATGGTTAGGTGTTAATTGCGATAAACTTGTCAAATATGTAAACTTGGTGGTGAAACTATGAAATTGTTATGAGATGGTGTACATGTGTAAAATATGATACTTAGGGAGGTAGAAGGTAATTAGTGAAATCTTAGAGATACTTAACCCTAATTCCCTTTCACTAATCATTCTCACAAAAATCCAAACACGTACTTTCTCTAGCAATCATCACCACCATCATTGGCACAAGGCATTCATCACTTTTGATTCCTCTTCTTCTCTAGAATCATCCAAGGTAATTGTGTAATCATTGTTTACTGATTGTTTGATTTTTAGCAATGCTTGCTCCTTGTAATTCGTGTAAACCCTAGTCTCCATATGATTCTTCTGTGTTTTGATTGATGTTGATTATTGTGATACGAAGATGATTAGTCATATAATCAATTGCCTGATGATTTTGATGCGTGATATGTAGACATAGCAATTGTTGTTTTGATCAGTGAAATGCAAGCGTATGAATTTAGGGTTTTCTATTCGTATGAAAGCAAGAACGTAACTGCTACGATCACAATTGAATATGAACATTCGTATGTCAGAGCCTTGTAACCCTAAGCGCTAGTCAGAGTTTTAATGATTTTACTTGTCTGAGTTTCTGAAAGCACTAGTCCGAATTCCTTAACATGCATGAATGTCCGACTTTCTTTGAATGATTATATGTCCGAGCTTTAAATAGTAAAAACATGGCCCGAAGTTTGATATAAAACATAAAAGGTCCGAGTTTATAAGGGAATCATGGTCCGAGTTTCTATTGAACTAAAGCAGGTCCGAAGTATTCAAGGGGGGTTTAGGTCCGACTTTTATGTGTATGGATAGAGGTCCGACCTTTAGTTGTGAATCCCCTTGGTCCCAATTTTGTTGTATCAACCCTATTGTCTGACCTTTGATAACATCACAAGTGGTCCGAGTTTATGGCCCTTCCCCCCTAGTCCGACTTTGTGAAGGGACACCCCCTGTCCGAGTTTGGGGGGGTGTTACCTTAGTCCGAGTTTTAAGGATGCAATGCATGGAGTCCGAGTTTAATTGATTTAAGTATGGTCCGAATTTCATGATCTTATGTTATCCGAACATGTATGTAATCTGAGTTTCTGTAAGCTTGTTTGGTCCGAATTAATTTGTGATCATGAATTTGCAAGGTCCGAACTCTTTGATGAATATACAAAATAGGGTGCATGCTAGATGTTGAATACGATGATGATAAGTAAACGGTTTGTGTATTGGTGGAGTATAATTATTACCTTGGAAATTGTATGCATGTGAGTAATTAGAAAAGGCAGCCATTTGGATAACCCTCACCTCCTTGTTGTCGGCCATAAATGGTAAATTATATTTTAGTGTATTGCAAGTTATGTTGAGATTAACTCGGTTAGTTTATTAATGCAGTTAGTATATTAACTCTGTTAAGTCTATTACTTCTGTTGAGTCTGTTAGTGGATAACCTTGTCAGAATGGACTGAGAAAGCCTTTATGTGAAGCATGAATTGTGTGGATTTGATTAACTGTTACGAGCTACATGATGTTAATTGTCAAACGCTTTGTGACATAGATTACCTGCGTATCATTACGAACATGAACTGATTTATTACACGTGCACACAATAGGACTTGACTGATTACTTGTGAGTGCATAACCTAGCATACCGAGCAAACCAAGGTGAGTTCACACTCTTACTAAGGCATGGGATTCCCAGGGCTTGGGAATGGGATTGAAGGAATAAGGTTGAATAGATTCGTACTGACACTAAAACTAGACTACCATACCATAGTCCTAGGTTGTGCAGGACACATACTTATGCTACTCACTGTCCTCGGTTGTGCAGGACACATACTTACGCTATTCACTATCCTCGGTTGTGCAGGACACATACTTACGATCTACGTAGACTTATACTTACTACTATCCTCGGTTGTGAAGGATACTTATACTTACTACTATCCTCGGTTGTGAAGGATACTTATACTTACTACTATCCTCGGTTGTGAAGGATACTTATACATACTACTATCCTCGGTTGTGAAGGATACTCACGAAAGACCTACGTGAACTCATACTTATTACTGTTCTCGGATTGTGAAGAACACATATGGTTACGAACAGTCTAGTGGTTATACAACATGGGAAGCCCCCACAAATAGAACGTACTAACGGCCCAGTAAAGCCACCTGCTACAAACGAACTTACTGTTACGCATTTACTTTCTGTGAACTCGCTCAACTAGTTGTTGATCCTCTGTTACATGCCTTGCAGGACGTTAGGTACATGGAGCTTGCACAGGGAGGAGCTGGTCGTTGTGGGCTTGGATCGTGATTGTTTCCTTAAACACTTATAACATTTGATACTTTATTATGATGGGTTTTGATTATACGCTTCCGCTAAACAACGATAACTTACTTATGTTTTGGATCACCTTTCATATGGATTTGATTTGGTTTAATGGCAATTACTTTTATTATATATATTGTTCTATATGATTGGTGGCTTGATCCTGGTCAGTCACGCTCCCAAGCAGTGATACTCCGCAGGTGGATTTTGGGGGTGTGACATTAGTAGCCCAATTCGGTGTCAACATTGGGCTTTACACCGTGGAAGATACTGCTGAACCCGAATTTACGGAAGCTATCCGTGAACTACCGGACAACCTGAGGCAGGCTACATGGGCGCAGATCGGAGACGACCCCTATAACCCGAGCTCCACAAAGAGCACTAAGATTAGGGACCCGCTTATCCTCTACATCCACCGGGTCCTTAGCGTTTCATTGTGCCAGCGGAAAGGTAGCGGTGGGGTGGTGGACCTTCGCGAGCTCACTTTCCTTTATTGCTTCGTGAACCACCAGCCCATCAACGTCGCCCACATGCTTCTGAGAAACATGGCCACCAACGCCACCGCAGACACTCGCACACCCATCTTTTACGAAGGGTGGATCACCAAACTCTTCAAGAACTACATTAGGCGAACTCCTTATCCTAAGGCGAAGGAGATTTTCCTAACCACTATAATTTATATAATATCATGTAGGAAACCCTCCAAGTCTCGAAAAACGCCTACAACTTGAGCTAAAGCTCAAGTACTCGGATCGGAAGCATGGAACGCAACATTATCACCATGCAAAACAAAATCACATACATCCGAGACAACATGGTGTTTCGCGGCAAGGAGGAGGAGGAAGAGGAGGAAGGTCAGGACATGGACTCAGACTAGGCGATGGTGGTGGCAAGCAACATGGGCATCTTCAAGGTTATCATTCCTTGACTTTTGAACATTCTCGTATTTCCTAGGCTGCATCCCACTGAACAATTTACTTTTCTGCATTTGTTTTTTTTTTCTTGTGATGTGGTGGTGGTAGACAACTTTAACTTTTCCCCATGCCCGGTAACTGCAATTTTTTTTTGTTATTTTTACACACTGTTTCCACATTTAATCAAAGCAAATTCTATTTGGGACACATTGAGGACAATGTCTAATCTAAGTGTGGAGGGGGGGATGTTAAAACCTTGAATCGTTTGTCCTAAAAATAAGCCTTACACACAACTCGCTTGGAAAACCGCTAATCACGCCAAACTTTTTCAATATTTTTTGTTTCTTTTTACTTATCTTGGTTTAGTTGGGTAAAATAAGTTCTAAAAATTAGGTTTTTACTAATTTACACCTGATAGCGTCATGATAAAAATAAACAATTAAGAATAATTATAAAAACAAGCATAACAAATCTTTGTAAAATTTAATTATATATACATTTTTACACCATAACCCATTTCCCACAAAAGTGAGTTTTGAGCCTTTACCAATACACATCTAACTAATTGCTCAATTTTTCGTTTCTTGTGTGAATAGCCCGTTTGGTTCTTACAAATCTTGAACTTGGCAAAGAAATACGTTCCAAATCCTTACCGACATAAATCCAAGTAAGTAAATGATAGAGGCAATAGGACTAATTACGACGTAAAATCAACCCTTATTCGGTACTAATGTTGGAAAAAGCATGGTTCTTTCTTCCTTTTTAATTACACGGTCAAAGGAACTTAAACGCACAAAAGAAGTAAATTAACAACAAAAACAAACATAAATACAAGGAAGGAGGATTGAAACGATCCGTCCACATCTAAACCAACAAAAGTAACAAAAACAGAAGCTTAGGCACGGGGTCGTGCCCACCAGGCATGGGGTCGTGCCCAGTCAAGATTCCCTGCAGAAAAAGACAAGAAGAAAAGACAAACCACCACGGGGTCGTGCCAACCCAACAAGGGGCATGGTAAACTCTAAGATTCGCAAAATCTGAGATAGTATAGCAAGTACAATTGCCATGGGCCATGACGATGACACATGGGCCGTGTTAGTACAAGGTATGACACTGGAGTTAATGAAGAGGAGAGAGAATGAAGGCCACGGGGGCGTGTTGACAGTCTTCTTTCAACTATAAATATGGGTGCTTGGTTTCATTCCAATCCATCCCTTGGCAAACCACTTATCTCACACTTGCCACCACTCCACCACCACTACAACAGCAACACCCACCACCATCATCCATCTTCTATCTTTTATAGTGTGTAGTAGTCTCGGGATCCAAGATTGATTTTTGGTGCACTTCATCTGTCGACTTCGTCTTGAATCGAGTCAAACATTGCTTTGTATAGATTAGGGCTCAATGTTCGAGAAAATAGGAATATGTATGTGTTTTAGGTCAAGGTTTCGCTTATATGATCCTTAGATTATAGTTTCGCTTATATGGGTATGATAAGGTTTCGCTTATGAGACATGACACATAAACGAAGCATCATCAACTATATATAGCAAGTCATTTGAAGCGAACCTAGAGTGAGAACGAATGTGATTTCCATACCGAAGTGCTGCCGGTGTGACGTTTGAGCTGTAATTGTTGATATATCAATAGAATAGAAGATTAAAGTGAAGTGCAAGCTATTTCTACCTAAGTTTCTTGTAATTCCGCACCTGAAACATAAGAGATTGCCTCTGAACGACTCGTTCGGGTCAGAAACCGATCCTACAACTGGTATCAGAGCTTGGGAGGAGGTTTTCTACAGAAAATAGCTGGATTTCATCTTGTTTTCTTGCTTCTACACCTTCTTTTATCAAATCAGAAAGTTTTCATGGTCAGATTTGGATCAAAATTTCACAGCTTGTGCGCAATAGATCAAAGACAAATCCTGGAAAGTTTCATGCCAAAATTCGAACAAAAAATGGGTCAAACTAGCTTCGGATCATATTTCGCTTAAAAGGACACTCAGTAGTTTCGCTTCAATTTGCACAATAGCTTCGCTTATCCGGTCAATTATCTGAGATTTCGTTTCAAATTGTAGCATGATTTCGCTTGTATGTCTCCATAAGTGAGGTTCCGCTTCATTGTTCCGCTTCAAAATACTATTCTGGTGTTTTGCTTATTAGTGTTTCGCTTAAAGAAACATATTAAAGTTTCGCTTCAACTGTCATCAGGAGTTTCGCTTCAGAGTACACTGGCAGTTTCGCTTGTGTGATTAGACAGTTTCGCTTATTTGTCACTAATCTTGAAATTTGTGCAAAGTCATCATGGATACTGAATTCTATAACGCGTTTGCAACACCATCTACTCCAGCTGCGATTGCTCAAGCCATGAACTTAGAAAATGAGACGGGAACCACCCAAAAGCCCTCGAAATTGATGAGTATCGAAGAATACTATGGGTGGAAAGATCGGTTCGAGAACTGGGTTCAGGCAAACCATCTTAGATCATGGGAGTGTATATTGAAAAAGTATGTGTTGCCTAGAACGGAGTTGCAGGTGTTGAAAGAGTTATCCGAGTTCACTGATCAGGAACGTACTATGTACAAAGCTGAGAAGATGATGATCAGTCTGTTGCAACAAGCGATCAAAGAAGACACCTTCATTCTGCTACAGCACGACAAAACTGCAAAGTCGATTTGGGATGCTCTTAAAGTAAAGTTTGAAGGAAGCGAGGATATGATAAAAAGCAAGAAGGCGCTGCTTAAGAAAGAGTTTGATCTGGTTAGCAGTTTACCAGGCGAAGACACAAAGAAGCTGATTGAGAGATACTGTCACTTGGTGCGATCAATGTCTATGTTGAGTATCACTAAAGATCGTGAAGAGTGGGTAGACAAGCTGGCTGATGCATTACCACAGAAAGAGTGGGGAACTTATTTAATGATTCTAAAGAACACGGGTGTGTATGATGGGTTAACGATTTCTCAGTTCATAGAAAAGATCGAGAGTCAAGATCTGGAACAACAGAAGATCGCTAGAATGAATAGTTCAAGTAGTCAGCAGGATGTGAAGATGTACTATAAAGGCAGCATTCCAGTTCCTGAAGCTGAGAGAAGTCCGAAAATCCAAACTGCTTTCCGTGCTGGGGATTCAACGGAAAAAGCTGACCAGAGTTCAACAAAAAGCAGCAGCGGATTCTCATCATATCCGAGTGTCAATCGTAAAGAATCAAACACGAGTTTTCAGTCTCAAGGAACAAAGACAGGAAATGGCTATGTGATTCAGTGCAAGATAGCTCTAAATCTTCCAGAAGGCCAAAGTTTCTCAGAGGACACTGCTAAAGACCACATGGCTCTACTTGGTTCTGTATTGTTATCATATGAGGGTCTTGTAGCTGGTCGGATCGGCAATCCCATGCTTACTAAAGAGGATTACGATCAAATAGACGCCGAAGAGATGGAATTAATGGATATCAAATGGTGTCTAGCCAGTGTTCTTAGGCGTGCTGAAAAGTTTAAGACAATTACCGGAAGAAATGACTTTCTTGATGCTCATGTATCTACTTTAGGTTTTGATAAATCTAAAGTTACTTCTTTTCGTTGCAGGGAGAAAGGTCATTTCAAACGGGAATGCAAAAACAGAGAAGCTAGTGGTGCTCAAAATATGTTTGGTAAAGATGATTACTACCGGAAAGCCATTTATCAGCAGGTCGGCCAATCACAAGACTCACAGACGGCTCATGGTAGAAAAGTTGAGGATTCTAAGAGAGCATGTTTGGTGGACTTCAACTGGAGCAACTACATATCTCCTGATAGCAAAACCTGTTTAGTAGATCAAGATGATGAACAACTATCTGAAGGTTTCAACTGGGATATGTTTATTGATGAAAAAGGATACTTCAAAGCTTTCATTGCAAAGATCGTTAGAGAACCAGACATGTTTACTACCTGGATGAAGTCTATTGGAGTGAATATGACGAGTGAAGATGAAAAGTCTGTTACTTCTGATGATATTTCGGAAAGTGTTGAGGAAAATTCAGAAAGTTCTGATGAAAAGTCACATATTTCAGATGAGAGTGTTCAAAATGATGCTGATTCTGAAAAGAAAGTTGTATTTGATCAAACACCATCTAACTCTGGTTCATCAGATACTGATTCTGAAAAATCTGTAAAGTTTGATCAATCACCAGTTGATGGCAGTAGTGATGATGAGGAGGAAAAACATATTAATATTGCTAAATCTCATCTTTCTCCTGAAAGTTTTCATTTCTATTTTGCAGATCGAATGGAAAAACTAAAAGAGAAACGTGCTGCTAAAGAACAACCACAGGTGAAGTTTGAAGAAGTTGTTCAGAATGAAAATGTTGAAAGTGCAGCTGAAGAAAAGATGTCTGAAGTTGAGAAGGTGAAAGAAGAAGAAAAAGTGATTGGAGTGGTGAAAACAATCGAGGTTGAGAAAATTGTTGAAATTGTAAAGCCTTGCGAAAAGTGTTTGGAAGTTAGCAAAGATTATGCAGCAAAAGACGACATCATTGCTGAGTACGAAAAGAAGAAGGAGCAGTTACTGTTCAATCTCAACTACGTGAAAGAATCGTACGACGTCTTGAACAAAACAGTAACTGGTCTTCAAAAGACAAACTCAGAAAGAGAACAAGCACTTACAATGATGAATGCTGTGATGATGTCAAAACAAAAAGCCATAAACTTCTACATCGAAGAAAGCGCTAAATGAAAGCAAGAGTTGGAGACTGAGAAAATTGAGAATGAGAGAATTAGACGATTATTACAGAGTTATTCTAGTTCTGATTATCTCATTGATCGTATTTACCCAACTGTTGCAGGTATGGAAGCTTTTCAAGATGAGAAGCAAAAGAAGAAGAAAGATTCCGGAAAGAAAACGACTGTTAGCTATAACAAATGTCCGCCTCCGATTTCGGAAGGATACTCTCCTAGAAAACCAAATGAGGAGCAATTGGAAAAAGCAGTCAATATAAAGCTTAAAACCGACAACTGACGTTTTACCAGATAACACTGATGTCACGTTTACCTCATCCGATACTGATCATGAGTCTGAGTTGATCAAAAAGGTGGTCGATCAGGTGTCGGATACTGATGAAGAGTCTGAGTTAAAGTCTGAGTCTGGAAAGTCAAAATCGTCAGTCAACACGGAAAATTCGTCGGTTAAACGGTCTTACAGTCAAGAATTTTTGTTATCAAAAGCAAATTTGAATGATGAAACATTCGAAGTAGTTTATACTTTGAATGGTTCTGACAAATTATATTACAACAAAGAGTTTCCAATTATGAGTATTAAAACAGAATTGATTGATAAAACTTTCAAACTTATAGAAATTAATATTCCTGAATTGAAAGTTTTAAAAAGTTTTGAAAAACCTAAAAAGTATACTTCAAGAGTTCAACAACGTTTAAACAAGAAAAAGGGTTACAATTCTGGTTCTGGTTTTCAAAAGAAACCTAACAAAATCGTAGCTACAAAAAGAAAGGAGTAGGTTTTATTCCACAAGAAAGTGATAAAAATGAGAAAAATACTAAAACAAAAACTGAATTTGTGTCAGGTGGAAGTTCAGAAGATGAACAGAAGAAACCGTTCTGGAAACAATCGAACCAGGAGTTTCTTGCTGAGAAGAGAAGGAATGGTACTGGTGTGTTTCATCCAAGAGAAACTCGAACCTGTTTCAAATGCAGTGAAGCTGGTCACATTGCATGAAATTGTTTGAAAAATGCTAAGAAAGAACAGGGAGTTTCTAAGAACTTAAAAGAAAAGGTTGTTGATATTGAACCACCAACGGAAAAATTTAAAGTTTTGAGAATTCGACTTTTGAGGTTGGTGAGTGTTCAACAAAGAAGAGGTATAAAAAGAAAGCAAAAGACAACCAAGTGTGGGTTGCGAAGAAAGTTGATGAGAATATTGGCGATGAATCTGGTTCCACAAAGCCAGAAGAGCCACAAAGTGAGGAGAAAATTTCAGTAAATGATGATGATTTTCCATCGCTGAAATTTGAAGAAATTATAAAGAAAATTGGTAAAACAGAGATTTCAAATCAGTTTTACAATGAAAAAAAAAGATTTTGATGTTGAGAAAACATTCAACGGAAATGTTAAAAAGATTTTTGGAAAAATGTTGAGTGGAAGAGCAAAGGGGGTTAAAGACTTTTATGCGACCAAAAAGGCAACATACAACCCTACTGAGCAAGATTTGAAAGCCATTAAGTCTGAGAAGACTTGGATGGAAGTCTGTTTCCCATAATAGTCTTAGAACTATGCCGGAGATCCCAAGTTTATATCGTGGATCAGGAATCGGCATCATTCTAGTGTTTGAAAAGTTTGTTTGTAAGATTTTGAATAGTGTTTGAAATTTTACAGGTGAAAGAACTACGCCGGAGCTTCCAGGTTGGTAATTGGGAAGCAGGAATTGGCATCTTTCTGACTAAATCATACAAGTGGTAAAAAGGTTTCTTGTAGATGATTTATTCCTACAGGAAAACCTACAAATGGTTTGTGATTGGTTTTACTTTCAAGTGGTATTTGTTGGTTATATTTGCAAGTGAATCAGAGATTTCTGAACTGCAAATGGTAAATCAGGGACATTAAGTTGTACTTGATTTACTATACATATGTGATTGATAAACAAGATGATGAACCATATCCCCATGCTTTACAAGTGGTAAATTTAAAAGTGGTAAACACAAACTCATTTTCCGGAAAAATCATTTCGATTAAAACAAACTTAAGTGTTGTGAGATCTAAATGAGAAAATGGTTTGTTGAAAGGGGGAGTTCAGATTGTTTATGCCGAGTGAATGGCGATTTGATGTGATTCAATGTCAGTTGTCAAATTTTTGTACAGTTTGTTTTACTTTTCATGTTTCAAGTAGGTCAAGAGTCTAGAAGTTTTCAAATTTCCTTTGAAATGTGTTTGCATTTTAGGGGGAGTAGGGAAATTTCAGAAAATCCAAAAACATTAGAAAATTTGAAAAATACAAAAACATAAAAAATTGAAAAATGAGTTTTGTTGTGAAAAGAGGAAATGATAGTACATCAGTAGACTGTTACAACATGCTAAAGATTTGAAATGTTAAAATGAGATAAACAATTTTATTCTAGATATGTCAGTAGATTTTTCACAAAATATTACACATTTAGTAAGTTGTGACGAGATATAAACTAAATTTTTAAACTTGCTTATTCTGTGGGTTAACACAAACTTAGATATATAGGTAACCCCTGAAATCTCGTTTGAAAGGTTCTGTGTTCTGATATACTAGGTCTTTATACTCTATGATATCTTGGGAATTATCCCAGGACTTCTGCTGAATGGAAGTTCTGACCTAGTCCTCGGATAAGACTTGCTGCATTTGCTTGAAACATAGCAAAAAGCCCTCAGCTGATTAGACAATAAAATTGATAATCTGCTGTTGAATGCTAAAAAGATCCTCTAAAGGGGACACATCGAAAAGTCGAAGCTGATATCTCTCTACGTATACGGAAGTATCGACCTGAGATCCCTCGGCCCTCGCATACCCCTTAAATTATATGCAGATATCATTTGTAGTATATTCACCTGTAAGACTGAATATTGGGATCTGGATACGGGAGTATATTCAAGTAGTGAGACACACAAATAAGTCAGTACCTAAGACATTAACATCGTATCTCGGATCAATTGAACTTTGTGTGAATATTCTAGTGAATTGATATACTGATAATCTAGATAAATTGTTTTGAACTGAAAATGATTCAAGCTTAACGGTGTTAGTGACATGTCTTAAAATTGATATGACCCTCTTACACAAACTCACAAAAATATTGTTTGTAAATATTTTATCTCAGTAGTTTTCATTCAAGTTGTGTCAATTACTTTCTTTCAAAAAATCTAAAAAGATTTTGTGTGTGTTTTAGCATAAACTTTTGAAAAAGTCAAAAAGCTTTTTGACAACTGATATTGGAAAGCTGATTATCAACATTTCGAGTGCTAAACATGATGACATTGTTGTGAGGGGGAAATTGTACTTTTAATGATAAAACTCTGTTATCAACAAGTGGTTTATCATATGTGAATGTTCTGAGGAAGAGTGTATGTTGATGCACATGAAAGAAAGACAAAATTAATTTACTCAAGTTGTTAAATTTAGAAATCTTACTTCTGGGTTAAGAATGTGCAGGTTTAGCCAGGTTTCGATTCTTGAAGATTTTTGTTTGAGTCAGATTGATCGATCCTGAGAACCTGTGAAGGCCAGACAACGATCCTGAAGATGTTGCTGAAGAACAAAAGAATGCCAGCAAATCGAGAGGGGGAGTCTGTTGATGAACTTAAAGAATCAAGAGATCTGATTAAGAGAATTGATAAAGATAAAGAGAAAAGCCTAGAGACTGATTAGGACTGAAGATATGAAGAAACAACATAGTCGTGACTCGATGGATGACTCCGTCAACATCTGAGGGGGAGTCTGTTGGTGCACTTCATCTGTCGAATTCGTCTTGAATCGAGTCAAACATTGCTTTGTATAGATTAGGGCTCAATGTTCGAGAAAATAGGAATATTATGTGTTTTAGGTCAAGGTTTCGCTTATATGATCCTTAGATTATAGTTTCGCTTATATGGGTATGATAAGGTTTCGCTTATGAGATATGACACATAAGCGAAACATCATCAACTATATATAGCAAGTCATTTGAAGCGAACCTAGAGTGAGAACGAATGTGATTTCCATACCGAAGTGCTGCCGGTGTGACGTTTGAGCTGTAATTGTTGATATATCAATAGAATAGAAGATTAAAGTGAAGTGCAAGCTATTTCTACCTAAGTTTCTTGTAATTCCGCACCTGAAACATAGGAGATTGCCTCTGAACGACTCGTTCGGGTCAGAAACCGATCCTACATTGATCGTAAGAGTTCTTGTCAAACAAAGTCCATGCTTGGCTAAACTCTTACATTACTTGGTGAAGACAAATCATTTATGTATTATTTTTTGATTTCCATCCTTTGGCTCCTTTATATTTGGGTATGTATTAATGACTTTAGTAACTAGTTTTCTATATTGAAGGTGGATTTTACTTAATCATTCTTCATGTTTTGTGGATTCACTCAATCGTGTGTCTTTACGGTCTATATAAGTACTTTAACTGCCTAGAAAGGGGTTAGAAGGGTGGTTGGGTAAATTCTTGTCTCGTTCAGTGTATAGATCCTACGAGAACCTGGTTCGCTTAGTAGGACTTCACGAGAGGTCGGTCTTAACCGCCTCGGGTGTAGTAAGAACTACTTGAATCCCTTATATATAAACTACTATTAAAACATTAAACCGACCTTGCGGGACAATATCCTTGCTGACTCGGACCAATAGGTTGAGGGTAATGATGCTTGGGAGGGGGCCCTACCCCTTTTCGCATTAATAACTTAATTATCTTTCAATAATCTGACGTTGCGGGATTGTATCCCTGCTGACTCAGACCAATAGGTTGAGGGTAACGTTGCCTGGAAGGTAGCCTACTACTACAACTAAAAGATAATCTCTTAAAATGCCAACGTGCGAAAATCATTAAAGGATACATAAAAGAGGTGTTGGAACCAAGTGATTCCTTCTTGTATATTTGTTTTTCCCTATATTTTATTTTTATTTTTTTAGTTTATCTATTTTTTATAACTTTCAAAGCTTTTATTAAAATTTGGTTAGATTAGACGTTAACGATAAGCCGGTACTTAAAGCTTTTTGTCCTTGGACGACCTCGCTATCCTGCCATCACTATACTCCGTCTGCGATGGGTGCACCTGCCCTAATGTGTGAAGAGTGATAGTATTATATCGTGTTTTATAAATTTAAAACTTGATTCGCGAGTAAACAGAGCTTAAAATATATCTAAAAATCATATACACACATGCACACGTCAAGTTTTTGGTGCTGTTGCCGGGGACACATGATTTTGAGAAAGGTTAAGGATTTCTTCAGTTGAGATCCTTGATGAACATCGATTCCCTTTGGTTGAGATCCTTGATGAACCTCGCGCCTTCATCAAGGAATCATGTTTTCTATTTGACTTACGTCTTCTATGTCTCCTAGGCAAAAGGGTTAAAGGAGTTCAGCGGATGGACGTGATTATCATTTTTCCCCCGCCCATCTTAGGGTGATCGTTACAGGAAATCGATTGGGCTAAGTAGTGGGGAGTGAAGTTTAGAATGCCACATTCTAATTCTTCATGCTCTTCTCCACATAACTCGCACTATTCATCTTAAGAGTGGCGAGGGGTAAAAATAATTATAAAAATCCATGTTTTCCAGAAAGTTTTTAACCGTCGGGATCAGGCGGTTACTATTTTCCTACAAATTGTTGATCTGACACGGCCCCGTATGAAGGTCACACGACCCCATGCTGCAGTCTGTATCTAGCAGAAAATAGTTCTAAGGTTACCAGAGAGATGACACGACCCCGTGTAGATCACACACGGCCCCGTGTCACTTTTGCAGAAAGTGAAAAATTTATAGAAAGAGAAGAAAAACCTAAAAAGAAAAGATAAAAATGATTAGGCTGTTAATTTTAAGCTTTCTCAAAATCATTGTGTCCCCAGCAACGGCGTGAAAAACTTTGTAGGTATGCGGGTGTATATAACTTTTAGATATATTTGAAGCTCTTTTTACTCGTGCATCAAGTTTTAAATTCATAAAACACGATATAATACTATCACTCTACACACGTTAGGGCAAGTGCACACATCGTGGACGTAGTATAGTGATGGCAAGATACCGAGGTCTTCCAAGGGCACAAGAGCTTTTAGTATCGGCTTATCATTAACATCTAATCTAACCAAATTTTGGTAAAAAGTCTTGAAAGTTATAAAAAGATAAACTAAAAAGCAAAAAAAAAAAATATATAAGGAAAACAAATAGACAAGAAGAATCTCTTGTTTCCAACTTCTCTTTTATATATCCTTTAATGATTTATGCACTTTGGGCATTTTAAGAGATTATCTTTAAGTTATAGTAGTGGCCCCTTCCAGGCAGCGTTACCCTCAACCTATTGGTCTGAGTCAGCAGGGATACAATCCCGCAAGGTCGGATTATTGAAAGATAATTAAGTAAGTTATTAATGCGAAAAGTGGTAGGCCACTTTCCAGGCAGCGTTACCCTCAACCTATTGGTTTGAGTCAGCAAGGATACAGTCCCGCAAGGTTGGTATAAAATTTTAATAGTAGTATATAGATAAGGGATTCAAGCGGTTCTTACTTCTCCCAAGGTAGATTGTACCGCCCACTCATAAAGTCGTACTAGGCTTGAACAAGGTTCTCGCAGAATCTATACACTGAACGAGACATAGAATTACCCAACCACCCTTTTAACCCCCTTCCAGGCAGTTAACGTGCTTTATATAGACCGGAAAGACACGATTGAGTGAATCAACAAAACATGAAGAATGGTTAAATAAATTCGCCTTCAATATAAAAACTAGTTATTAATGTCATTAATACATACCCAAATAAAAAGGAGCCAGAGGTTGGAAATCAAAAAGTAATACATAAAAGATTTGTCTTCACCAAGTGATGTAAGAGTTCAGCCAAGCATGGCCTTTGTTTGACAAGAACTCTTATGATCGATCTTGGATCCCGAGACACTACACACTCTAAATGATGGAAGATGGATGATGGATGATGGTGGTGAGTGTTGGTGTTATAGTGGTGGTGGAGTGGTGGCTAGTCTGAGAGAAGTGGTTTGCCATGGGATGGATTGAATGAAACCAAGCACCCCTATTTATAGCTGAAGTCAGTCAGTTCACATGGCCCCGTACCCACCTGGCACGGCCCCAACACCTTCTTTCTCTCTCATCCTTATTAACTGCAGTGTCAGGTCTTGTACTAACAAGGCCTCGTGTGCAAATGGCATGGCTCGTGGCCATTGTACTTGCTGTATTATCTCAGATTCTACGAATCTTAGAGCTGACCACACCCCGTGTCGCCTCAACACGGCCCCGTGTTGGTGGTCTGGTTTGTCTTTTGCTATTGTCTTTTCTTCTGCAGAGAATCTTAACTTGGCACGGCCCCGTGCCAGAGCTTCTATTCTTGCTATTTTGTTGGTTTGGATGTGGATGGGTGCTTGGGGAGTCGTGTTAATCCTCCTTCTTTGTATTTATGTTGATTTCTGTTGTTATTTTGCTTCTTTTGCTTCTTTTGTGCGTTTAAGCTCTTTTGACTTTGTAATTAAAAAGAAACAAACAAACATGCTTTTCCAACATTGGTACTGAAAAAGGGTTAATTTTACGCCGTATTTGATATAATTTATATGGTGTATTTATAAACAATTTGGATTTAGTATTTTACTTTCATAAACCCGGAGTCTTTGGATAATAACCTGGGCCCCCTAACGTCAGCCACTTGATATGTAAATTGGAGGTATCAAATAATTCGGATCAATGGCTTTATAATTCGGAACTCACTAATAAATATTCTTTGCCCAACAATATTAACATTGTCGGCCCAAAATTTAGTACTGCCAGCCCACTTAACCTATCAGTACATAAAGGAATTTGGAACTTTTCAAAGAGTAATTCGGACTGTTATTGTAGAACATTATTGATCAGAATTTATCAGTTGATTTTAAAAACATTAAGTGAAACTCGGACCTAAACCATTTCAGTACTTGACTTATTACATTTTACACAAATAACATATTTTCACTGAACATTTGTTTTACAAAACAACTTATTTCATACAAACTCATTTTTACTTGATTATTCATTTAACCTTACATTATTCTTTACATATCATCTATTTTATCATCGCTTTTCAAATGACTTTTAAAAGAAAACATTTTAGAAGGATCATGACTAACTTTTCTTAAACATTTTTCTTTAAACTTATAAGTCATGAATCCTAAATTACAATAAAACCTATGTGTTTTGGTCAAAAATTACCAAAGCAATTAAGTGATCATATTAGTTAAGTGAGGTAGTGTGCTAGAAATGCGTGTCGAAAAAATGTTAATCAAATTAATTGCGAAAACAGTTTCAGGATACGGCTCAGGATATAGAGCTGTATCTGTGATCAAACAATGAGCAAAAAAGTAAAGGTTGACACGTGATGTACGAGGAAAGCCCTTGATCAATCTAGATCGCCAGCACAAAACCTCGGGAGCTGACAATCGCATCTGCCTTGTTCTTCTGTTACTTCAAATGTCAGGATACAGTGCATGATGTAGTGCGGATAACCTAGGTGTTACAATGTAATTCGAGTACAATTGTTTGTGGAGAGTGTTTGCTAGAAGCTAGAGAGCTAAAGTGTGCGAAAGAGTGAAGTGTAATGTTGTGTCCCTTAATCTGATCCGCCCCATCTATTTATAGTAAAAGAAATGTAACAAACTATCCTATTAAACCGGGATCCGGCGGATATTCCCCACTCGAACGTTGTAGACCTGGTCTTTCGGGTCCAACGTCTCTCAAACAACTTATTTGCCCGAGTCTCTAGGAGAAGAAGTCCATCTGACCGTTAGTGACTTACAGCTTCTTACCCGCACGTGGATTATTTAGTTAACACCTGGATATCGCCCAGGATGTTACCAATATCCCGATCCAGTATCCTGATCTCAAGCAAACAGTCAAAAGCAAGATATTAGTCAGGATATATACGCTCAGAAAATGGCCCATAACACTATGCATCTCACAGGCATTTTTATGCTGACGTACCTATTTTCACATGTGTTTCAGGAAATGATGCATAGGATTGATCAAGATACACTTAGGAGGACTTGGGCCTTAGTGACAATAAAAGATGCAAGACTAGTTAATTATGTTATACTTCTTTGTTTGTTAAAACATTGTAACTCTTTTAATCAATAAAACAAAATTTCAATTTTCCATGTGTTATGAAACAATGATTCTGTTGCAACACTCCCCGACGATTCCGCCACGTTTTGTTGTTTTACGTGGTCGGGTTGTGATAGAAAAGTTGGTATCAAAGCTCATGGTTTTAGGGAATTAGGTTATTAGTAATGCTTTGACCTAGTCTATAACCTTCCTAGGACCCTAACGCGAGTTTACTTGCGTTTAGTCATAAAACAATACCGTCACCTATCCTTAGGCGACAACCACAACAAGAACATAAATTTCAAATCTGCTTTGAAAACCAATCATCGGTTCTATGATGAATTATTATAAGGTTTTGAACCCTCTATGTTTTTAAAATCTCGTCAAAGTTTGGGTCTTATAATGTGAACATGTGCAAACTGGAAGGGTGAATGCCTGTACCCTGAGTTTTCTATCTAAGGCTAGAGTGTTCGTACAAATCCGCAAAATCGGTTCAGTCACTCTTGCCTGGGAACTCTTGGGGTGAGTGTTCACTTAAAGGCAAGCATGTCTTCAGTGATACATTAATATGACCCGTTTACTTTGATTTGTCACCGTCTCATTTGTTTGCCTTAGGTAACAAACAAATGATCGTAATTTTTATGCGTTGCCATTCTGTTTTGATTTTCCAATAACATTTCACTTGTTCCTTCCTATGTCTTTCATTTCTTCAAGAAATGTCTCTTCATCGCAGTGACGCCCAGATGTCCGAGCAGACTTCCAAATTTTCCCAGCAAATAGGCGAAGTAATTCTGAAGTCCGTAGATCTAGGTATTGCCATGTCTCTCTTAACAATGAAGCCACTCAAGAGTCACCGAAGGAATCAGAAGTCAAGCATGCACCAAAATCAAGGAAGCGTAAGGCTTCAAGGAAACCCGCAGCGGGTGCACCAAATCAAGCGGGACCTAGCCAAGTGGCAACGCCACTAGCTAGGAAGCCGTACTTAGGAGCTGCCCATGGTGCAAACGATGCAACCGTCATCATTCAAACCTCATACCCTGCTTCAAATTTACCTACTGTGGACGGTGGGGACATTTGGTTAACATATGCCGCTTTGCTATCCAAAACAAAGCTGCTATAAACCTTGCTGCTGCTCAACCTCCTTCCAGGAAACCTTATGCCGGTACTTCACTGATGTGCAACAAGTGTAATGCACCTCACCAAGCTTACCTGCAGTGTCGTCTGTGTGCATCATGTGGATGACTCAGTCACCTGGCAAATGCTTGTCAATTCAACCCAATCCAAGGTGGTCCAAACCAACCTCAATTCAACCCTGCTCCAGCTCGTTTACCATCTGGTACTTGGTACAACTACGGCGAGATGAGCTATTTCAGGAACAAGTGAACAAATATTGTCAATGCAAATCTGACCCACGGATGAGCATTTGGCTGAGTATAAGATGTTGCTGTTTTAATCTTATGCTTTTGTTTCTTTGTTTTTCTTGTAATGTGAAACAATCAATTTTGTTTATAAACAAATCGTTGATCACAAATTCTGATATACAAATGTAGTTACAGGTGTGTATGGCATTTTCCTATAATACCTACATTAAGGAACTATGTTCCTTACAAACTACTCTTGTGAATTTCCCATTCTTGTGTTTACTCATGATTCCCTTAGAAAATTCTAAGTACTCGTTTCATTATAAGAAACGAAGTACAGAAAATAAAGTGACATTATGAGTAATCATGCTTCTGCACATCTGTACCTTTGAATCCTTTGTTAGATAACTAAGGGTATTTTCAAATCTCATACCCATTACGTTCTGATTTTTGAACATGCATAACATAAGTTTTCAAAACAACCTTCATTATTTCAAAAACATTTTATATATAGTTCGAAAACATTTTTAATATAGTGTATTTACTTAACATATCAAATGCATGATTTCAAAAGCATTGTCTATGTTTTCAAAAACAACCTCCATGATTTCAAAAACAGTGTCTATGTTTTCAAAAAACAACCTTCATGATTTCAGAGTGTTATTAATACAATATAATTACTTACATCAAGTGCATGATTTCAAAAGCATCATTCATGTTTTCAAAAACCTTATACATAATTTCAAAATTCATCTCGCATGATTTTAAAACATTTTTTTATATAACTACCTAATACACCTACTTTATGATTTCAAAAATATTATATATATGGTTTCAAAAACATTGAACACATTTTTTTAGAACCCCATGCATAGTTTTCAAAAATATTTTCTTCATACATTGACTTTACCTTCAAATTCCGCTTCATATGTCGCCTTGGCATATCTAGCACCTCAACTTCATAAGCATTTTACCTCATGTTTTGACTTAAGCACGTCTAGTGCAAGGTTTTGAAACGCCTCCCGCTTTTCAATTCCCAAAATCCATATGGGATCTTTTTATCTTCACAATTAGACCCTTGTGGATGATTATCATTCAAATCAGAGTCCTAAAATGGATTCTTTGTGTACCTTAATTCGAACATTTCGGTTCCTTATAATCGAAATCGAATTTTCTCTTTAAGATCTTTCTATCTTCATAGTTAGATTCTTGATAATGTTTAAAGTACCAAATGAAATCCACGGAATGGATTCCTAGTGTACTTTAAATTCATATGCACAATTAACAACAAATTAACAAAATGATAACAAATTGAAAATCAAGTTAAACAATTATGTGATTATGTGTTTATGCATTTTGTGTTTTCTTTTATGCATTTGTGTTTTCTTTTATGCATTTTATGTTTTTGTATACTCTGGATATTCGTTATCCAAATCCTCATAGAACCTTTCATATCTTCATATAAAGGATTCGTAGTAGGATATTCAAAAGGTACTACCTTAAAATTCTTATTGGGCTTCTACATAATAGTTAAGACCCTTGGATTATATAGTACCATTCCATGATTCATAGGAGACCCTTTTAGTGGTCTAGTCAAAAAGATTGAGTCAGAATCTGGTTAAGAATGACATGTGGTGATGTAGCTGAACAGACTCCTTGGTAGTCTATTTAAACAATTTATTGATTTAATTAAAAGGACCCTATGGTGGTCTAGTCACAATCATCACAAGTTCGTTCATTATTTTCTTCCCCTACACATTATAAGATGCACTACGTGACTATGCAAGGAATGACGTAATTATGGATGCATACATAATTACGAAGTTCAGTGCACGGAAACCACGATAAGAATTATTATGTGTAAGAACCGATAGTGGCAACCATAACGAAATGTGAACAATGTAATAGAGGTACGGTGGACGCACCAATAACACTTTATATACTTGTATATAAGTGTCCCTCTCACATTGAAAGCATGATGTTATTTAAAGTTATTAGAAGTTCAGCACTCTAACCAGTGTTGTTTGATCTTTTCAACTTCATGTTTCAAACTCTCACAAGTTTCCTCTAAAATAAATTTCGGGACGAAATTTCCTGAAGTAGGGGAGGCTGCGACACCTGTGTTACTTCAATCATCAAACAAATACCAAACCAATGAAATATTGTATTTCATACTTGGGATTTGCATAAATATGTGTATCATTTGCACATATCAACTCTTGTTCGATTTCGGGCTCTAAATCGCTTTCCAGAAGGTTATACGCGCACTGATGCGTAAATATAACCAGTTTAAGGCAACAAACACTATCGAATAGTGACATAGGCTTAACATACCTTAAATAACCTTTACATAACTTAGAAATAAGTTTTGGAAGGTTTGGTGTGCCGAAATCAAGTTTATCCGCTTACAGGGACTAAATTCGACAACTGCGAAAGTATGTCGATTCATACTGTAACGAACATTCCGCAAAATTGATCATAAGTTAAACATACCCTAAATATCCTTTACATGGCCTAGAAATAGGCTTTGGGGGGTTCAGTATGCTAAAATGAACTTATTTGATCAATAGAGACTAAAAGCGTCAAAGGTGCATAAGTTTGCATTTTCGCGCATATCTTACGTCTTGAATATGTCCGGACACCCAAAAATTTAAGTAATCATTAAAATATTTTATTTTAATGATTGGCACTCAATTCGATGGAATTGTTTGATCTTAAAGGGGATCTTCTATCATTTCGCACGTGAGGGGTTGATAAAATTCCATTCGTCACGTAATTTGGATCGTTTTTGCGTTCATTACGATTTCCTTCGTAATTAACCGAACAATGCAACCGTACGACCAAACGAACCGACATTCGAGATGTTTCTGAGCATATTTTAAGTTCCCTATACTTTAACTTTATTTTAGAGCCTTGAAATGGGGTTAACGGGGCTTAAAAGTGCAAAAAAATCAAGTTTTACAAGTGTAGGGACCATTTTTGAAATTTCTGACCAGATTCATTGAACCTGGTCCATTTTGAGATTTTGATGGTTTGATCCCATGGTTTTGCAATACCATGGGCTGGTATTCAATGGTATTTATCAATCTATGGGCCATTCTAGGGGCTCCCGTGGTTTTACAAAACCATGGGCACATGTGTACGGTTAAGATTAAAGCACGTTATTCGACGAACGATCTTAACGGTTCCATGAAATTTATAAATACCCCCATTCATTTGTTGCAACTAACACCTTTGAATCTGATTACATCTCTATAAGTTGAAGTATCTACTTCATACCTGAGAGTAATCGGATCAAAGCTTCCGTTCTTGGACCCGTTGTAAGTATTCTTTCGTTCTTTTACGTTTTAGCGTTAAAGTCAAACTTTGTCTGCATTGACCAGTTTATGGTCAATGCGAAGTTCGTTTGAACTTTATAACATGAGCGTAATCATGATGGTTATAGTCCCTAGTGACTATACCTACTGATTTCCACATTATCTAGGCTCAGTGACGAGTCGTAGTTTCGGCCAAAATGCGTATTCCTGCGTATTTTGTAACCAAACTACTTTTGGGTATCAAGACCCATTGTCTTGATACCAAAACTGTTTTCAAACCTCGTTAAACATGTTTTAACATGTTTAACTCGTCACTATTAGATTTGTGCTTATATAGGGTCGTAAAAGTAAGCGATCTAAACAATCGCTTATACTTTCGAACCCGACCCGTTTGGTCGATCATTAGGATCCGACCAAACACATTAGGTAACCATAGTTGTATAGGTAATAACCTTCCGAGGTTATACCTTATGGTCACTTCGTTTAAGTAGTTGTATGATAGATAGTTTATATGCCTTAGGAAAATTACCAAAATGCCCTTTTTACGCCAAAATTCATTTTAAGCATATGTAACATAAACTTTGACATCTAAACTGATTAGGCAACTATATTAGACATGTTAAGGCATATTTTACTTGTCATAGGACTAGTTAAGCGGCCCGAATGCGTTTTACGTGAACGACGCGTTAAAGTAGCATAAGCTATCTAAACGGGTCGTAAGCACTTAGTTTAGGTTTCATTTTAGTATGTAGGCTTTGTTAAACCATATCATATGAGTTCCAATACTCATTTGGGTTACGAAACCTCATACTATCCAATCTCCCGATTTAGGTCCGGTTATTTATGTAGTTATCTATATAGGGTGCCGTTTGATTCCGTGATCCCTCTAGCTTTGCTTGGTTGTTGTTCAAGACTTCTAAGCACCCTCAAGTGAGTACATAGTCCCCTCTTTTACTGTTTTTCAAATGTTTTGGGGTGAAACACATGTGCCTACTTGTTACTTTCGTGTTTTCCATGTTTTCATATCATATACTTGCTATGTTCATTAGTACACTATTAGTACATGATTTCATTGTGTTTTTGCTATGTATGCCCTTTGTGTGCATATTTAGTACATTGTTTTACATTCATTCCTTTTGATATGTATGTTCACTTAACATGCTAGCACATTGTTTTACATGACTTTTCTGCTTTGTATGTTAAGTTAGCATACGTAGTACATTGTTTTACATTACATCTCTGTTGCATATGTTCTCGTAACATATGGACACATTGTTTTATATCTCTACCTTGTATGTTCACTTAGCATACTAGGTACATTATTTTCATAAAACATGCTTACATTTGGTATATCATTTGGTTTGTTTAACGGGACTAAATTACATTCATTAACACCGATCATGCCGCTCGGTAGTAGGTAGTGGTACCATAGGACTTGACAAATCCCGTTCCTAAAACCCTAGGTTTGTTTGGGTGGAAGGAATGACCGAATCCGAAAACATTTCTTTTGATAACATTCACTCTAAGGTTATCCGTCTGTCTCAAGGCTTAAATGTAGGTGTTTAACATTACCGCATAAATGTTGTATCAGTAAAGCATACATTATTCTACAAAGCATAACTTTTAATTTATTCAAATACTTTGTTTTGTACATTTTTACTTATGGTTTAAGTAGTGTCATTTTACTTACCATACATAACTTTTGTTTACACATTACATGATTCACATTTGATGGTTTTTACACAAACATTTGACATTTGACTATACATAAACATTTTTACATTGATGGTTTGTTTTAGTAAGTGATTTAAATAATGATGCGTGGGTAATAAGATAAAAGAATGGTGGATACGCCACTGGTACTTCCTATATATAAGTGCTTTTATAGTATTACATATCGTAGCGTTATTTAAACCATTTCAGTACTTGACTTATTACATTTTACACAAATAACATATTTTCACTGAACATTTGTTTTACAAAACAACTTATTTCATACAAACTCATTTTTACAAGGTTATTCATTTAACCTTACATTATTCTTTACATATCATCTATTTTATCATCGCTTTTCAAATGACTTTTAAAAGAAAACATTTTAGAAGGATCATGACTAACTTTTCTTAAACATTTTTCTTTAAACTTATAAGTCATGAATTCTAAATTACAATAAAACCTATGTGTTTTGGTCAAAAATTACCGAAGCAATTAAGTGATCAAATTTGTTATGTGAGGTAGTGTGCTAGAAATGAGTGTCGAAAAAATGTTAATCAAATTAATTGCGAAAACAGTTTCAGGATACGGCTCAGGATATAGAGCTGTATCTGTGATCAAACAATGAGTAAAAAAGTAAAGGTTGACACGTGATGTACGAGGAAAGCCCTTGATCAATCTAGATCGCCGGCACAAAACCTCGGGAGCTGACAATCGCATCTGCCTTGTTCTTCTATTACTTCAAATGTCAGGATACAGTGCAGGATGTAGTGTGGATCAACTAGGTGTTACAATGTAATTCGAGTACAAGTGTTTGTGGAGAGTGTTTGCAAGAAGCTAGAGAGCTAAAGTGTGCGAAAGAGTGAAGTGTAAAGTTGTATCCCTTAATCTGATCCGCCCCATCTATTTAAAGTAAAAGAAAAGTAACAAACTATCCTATTAAACCGAGATCCGGCGGATATTCCCCACTCGAACGTTGTAGACCTGGTCTTTCGGGTCCAACGTCTCTCAAACAACTGATTTGCCCGAGTCTCTAGGAGAAGAAGTCCATCTGACCGTTAGTGACCTACAGCTTCTTACCTGCACGTGGATTATTTAGTTAACACCAGGATATCGCCCAGGATGTTACCAATATCCCGATCCAATATCCTGATCACAAGCAAACAGTCAAAAGCAAGATATTAGTCAGGATATATACGCTCAGAAAATGGCCCATAACACTATGTATCCCACAGGCATTTTTATGCTGACGTACCTATTTTCACATATGTTTCAGGAAATGATGCATAGGATTGATCAAGATACACTTAGGAGGACTTGGGCCTTAGTGACAATAAAAGATGCAAGACTAGTTAATTATGTTATATTTCTTTGTTTGTTAAGACATTGTAACTCTTTTAATCAATAAAACAAAATTTCAATTTTCCATGTGTTATGAAACAATGATTCTGTTGCAACACTCCCCGACGATTCCGCCACGTTTTATTGTTTTACGTGGTCGGGTTGTGACATAAAAGTTGGTATCAGAGCTCATGGTTTTAGGGAATTAGGTTATTAGTAATGCTTTGACCTAGTCTATAACCTTCCTAAGACCCTAACGCGAGTTTACTTGGGTTTAGTCATAAAACAATACCGTCACCTATTCTTAGGCGACAACCACAACAAGAACATAAATTTCAAATCTGCTTTGAAAACAAATCATCGGTTCTATGATGAATTATTATAAGGTTTTGAATCCTCTAAGTTTTTAAAATCTCGTCAAAGTTTGGGTCTTATAATGTGAACATGTGCAAACTGGAAGGGTGAATGCCTGTACCCTGAGTTTTCTATCTAAGGCTAGAGTGTTCGTACAAATCCGCAAAATCGGATCAGTCACTCTTGCATGGGAACTCTTGGGGTGAGTGTTCACTTATAGGCAAGCATGTCTTCAGTGATACATTAATATGACCCGTTTACTTTGATTTGTCACCGTCTCATTTGTTTGCCTTAGGTAACAAACAAATGATCGCAATTTTTATGCGTTGCCATTCTGTTTTGATTTTCCAATAACATTTCACTTGTTCCTTCCTATGTCTTTCATTTCTTCAAGAAATGTCTCTTCATCGCAGCGATGCCCAGATGTCCGAGCAGACTTCCAAATTTGCCCAACAAATAGGCGAAGTAATTATGAAGTCCGTAGATCTAGGTATTGCCATGTCTCGTCTCAACAATGAAGCCACTCAATCGTCACCGAAGGAATCAGAAGTCAAGCCTGCACCAAAATCAAGGAAGCGTAATGCTTCAAGGAAACCCGCAGCGGGTGCACCAAATCAAGCGGGACCTAGCCAAGTGGCAACGCCACTAGCTAGGAAGCCGTACTTAGGAGCTGCCCCATGGTGCAAACGATGCAACCGTCATTATTCAAACCACATACCCTGCTTCAAATTTACCTACTGTGGACGGTGGGGACATTTGGTTAACATATGCCGCTTTGCTATCCAAAACAAAGCTACTATAAACCTTGCTGCTGCTCAACCTCCTGCCAGGAAACCTTATGCCGGTACTGCACTGATGTGCAACAAGTGTAATGCACCTCACCAAGCTTACCTGCAGTGTCGTCTGTGTGCATCATGTGGATGACTCAGTCACCTGGCAAATGCTTGTCAATTCAACCCAATCCAAGGTGGTCCAAACCAACCTCAATTCAACCCTGCTCCAGCTCGGCATTTTGATTGGTAACATGATGCATGTAGACGTAATATTCCTATAGCTGGTATTGGTTAGTCATATCTACAAATGGTATTGTTTGTGATCTTACAAGTTGTTATCTTTACAAGCGGTACTATTTCAGATACATTTACAAGTGGATCAGAGGATTCTTAACTGCAAATGGTAAATCAGGGACATTATGTTGTACTTGATTTACTAAACATATGGATTGATAAACAAGATGATGAATCATATTCCCATGCTTTACAAGTGGTTAATTTACAAGTGGTAAAAACAAACTCATTTTCGGAAAAATCATTTTGATTAAAACAAACTTAAGTGATTTGAAATCTTAATGAGAAAATGGTTTGTTGAAAGGGGGAGATCAGATTGTTTATGCCTAGTGAATAGAGATTTGATGCGATTCGATGTCAGTTATCAAGATTCTGTACAGTTTGTTTTACTTTCTGTATTACAAGTGGGTCAAGAGTTTAGTCAAGTTTTAAAATTTCCTTTGAAATGTGTTTGCATTTTAGGGGGAGTAGGGAAGTTTCAGAAAATCCAAAAACATTAGAAAATTTGAAAAATACAAAAACATGATAAAATCCAAAATGAGTTTTGTTGTGAAAAGAGGAAATGATAGTACATCAGTAAACTGTCACCACATGCTAAAGAATTGAAATGAAAAATGTGATAAATAATCTCACTGCAGATATGTCAGTAGGTTTTTACACACTTAGTAAATTGTGATGAGATATAAACATAAAAATTCAAACTTGCTTGTTCTATGGGTTAACACAAACTTGGATATATAGGTAACCCCTGAAATCTTGTTTGAAAGGTCCCTTATTCTGAGATACTAGGTCTTTATGCTCAGTGATATCTGGGGTATTATCCCGGGACTTCTGATGTTTGGAGGTACTGACCTAGTCCCCGGATAATGCTTTCTGCAAAAGCTTGAAACATAGCTTCGCCCTCAGCATGCTAATGAAACAATAAAATTGATAGTCGCTGCTGTTGAAATCTAAAAGATCCTCTAAAGGGGACACACCAAAAGTCAAAGTCGTCATCTCTCAGCGTATACGGAAGTATCGACCTGAGCTCTCACGGCCCTCGCATCTAATCCCTGACAGATATCATCTGTGGAATATTCACCTGTAAGACTGAATATAGGGATCTGGATACGGGAGTATATTCAATTAGTGGGACACACAAATAAGTTAGTTTCTAAGACATTAATTTCGTATCTCGAATCAATTGAACTTTGTGTGAAAATTTAAGTTGACCAATATACTGACAACCTAGGTGAATTGTTTAGAACTGATAATGAAATCAAGCTTAACGGTGTTAGTGACATGTCTCATAAACTGATATAATCCTCTTACACAAACTAACAAAAATACGTCTGTAAATATTTCATTTCTGCATTTTATTTCCAAGTGGTGTCAGTTTCTTTCTTTTAAAAAAATTCAAAAAGGTTTTGTGTGTTTTTTAGCATAAACTTTTGAAAAAGTCAAAAAGATTTTCGACAACTGATGTTGGAAAGCTGAATGTCAAGTTCCAAGTACTAAACATGATGACATTGTTGTGAGGGGGAGTGCTTCTAATTGTTAAAATATAGTTTTTAAATCAAGTGGTTCATCATTTGTGAATAATCTGAGGGAGAGTGATTGACGATGCATATGAGAGGGAGTTAGTGTTGGTGCATTCAAATTTCTAAAATGTTAAAATCTTACTTCTGGGTTAAGAATGTGCAGGTTAGTCAAGTTTTGATCCTGAAAATTGAAGTCCTTATAATTTGAGCCAGGTTTCGATCTTGGAACATGAAGAGCCAGACAATGATCCTGATGCAAATGTTGTTGAAGAACAAAGGAATGCCAGCAAATTTAGAGGGGGAGTCTGAAGATATCTGAGTAAAATGAGAGCCAGATTTCGATCCTGGAACTGATAAACTTAAGGAATCAAGAGATCTGATCAAGAGAATTGATGAAGATAGAGAGAGAAAAGCCCATATACTGATCAAGACTGAAGATATGAAGACACAGCATAGTCGTGACTTGATGAACGACTCCATCAACATCTGATGGGGAGTTTGTTGGTGCACTACATCTGTTGATTTCGTCTTGGATTGTATTGTATAGTATAGATTAGGGCGCGTTTTATGAGAAAACTGGAGATTGTATGAGTTTAGTAGGGAGGTTTCGCTTATATTGTTTAGGCTAGAAGTTTCGCTTATGCGTACATATGTAGTTTCGCTTATATGGACATGTCCATATAAGCAAAACCATCAGGTCTAAAAATAGCTGTCACACCCCCAAAATCCACATGCGGAGTATCACCGCTTGGGAGCGTGACTGACCAGGACCAAGCCACCAATCATATTGAACATAGTATATAATAATCAAAGTAGTTTGTAAAACCCAATTCAATACAATTGATGTTCAAACCAAACATAGTTTAAGTAGCGGAAGCATAATATGAAAACCCAATGTATGTAATAAGTTCAAGTGTTGTAATGTTCAACATAACATCCACGATCCATGCTCCACAACGACCTGCTCCTCCCTGTGCAAGCTCCATGTATCTAACGACCTGCAAGGCATGTAACAGAGGATCAACAACTAGTTGAGCGAGTTCACAGTTTATAGTTCAGTAATTGTATTAGTGTAGTAAGCCTTGTGTTCGTTCGTTATGTCATGTATCGTATTTGTTCGTATCGCGGCCCTCTAGGCATGTATGCGAAGATTAGCGAAAGTTTCCAAGTATTCTAGACTAGGTATATTTGTATCGCGGCCACCCGGCATCTGTGCGAAGTTTTGTGAATAGTTCGCAGCCTTTCTAGGCATGTGTGCGAAGATCCGTCATATTATCGCGGCCAACCCTGGCGTGTATACGAAGATCAGTTCTATTAGTATCACTAGTCTAGCAGTATCTTAACCAATCACCTTCCTCACCCGAGGATCACATCACTACGTTCCATTATCTAGAGAAGTACAAGTAAATAAACCAATCCCATTACCACCCTGGGAACCCCATGCCTTGGCTGTGTGAACTCACCTTGGTTTGCTCGGTATGTTATTGCTCCTAGGGTTTATTAAATGTCTAAGTCCGTTACACACGACCTAGGATACATTGCACATAAATCCTAGATAAGTGTTGACGTTCAATTAGGGTTTACAGGTTCTTGATGTTCAAACAGTAACTTACAGAATCATATCTCACAGTAGCATGTAGTTATTGTATCATACCGTACACAGGGTTTGGGACATAGAATCATAGTAAACTCAGACAATAATAGCATCAACACAGGTCATACTAAGCATCATTGCAAAGAAATTCGGATTATTAGCATGCAATCCAGGTGACACTTAATAAAATCAGACTATTCGTTATATCGCAAGGTTGGGCCATATGTTATATCACAGAAGTCAGTCCAGGTAACATGACAAGAAACTTGAACTAAGCATACATTACTTGAAAATTCGGACAAGGGCATAACAATAAAGCAACATAAGTCGGAATTATATAACAAACAACAGTCTGACATGTATGTATATTCAAAATTCGCACAACACTTAAACAAGCAGAAACTCGGACAAGATCACATCACAAAGCTCGGACTCCTTTTATATTTATAAAAGTCGGATATCACATAATGCATACAAAACTCGGACCCTTTGTGTATGTATATAAAGGTCGGACATGATCATGCAATTCAAACTCGGCCAAGGGTAAAGTTCGGACAAGGTGGGGGGGGGCTTCCCTGTTCAAAAGTCGGACTAGAGAGGGTGGGGGGTTAAAACTCGGACAGGTGGGTGGGGGATCACAAAGTCGAACTAAGGGTTCCAAGGCCCAAAAATTCGGACCTACCATGTGTAAAACTCGGACCACATGTTTACATATTAAAAATTCGGACTAAGGCTTCATGATTATAATTCGGACCATATATTATCAATTGAAACTCGGATATATCAAGCATATAAAACTCGGACATCAATCCTTCCTTTAAAACTCAGAAAACTAATTTGGGTTACAAAACTCTGACAAACATAACTCATTAGTTATTCAATTTCATTGCACGATTGTAACAGTTACATTCTTGGTTTTCACATGATCAGGAAACCCTAACACATGCAGTGCATAGCAGAAATCAAATCAACAGTTAACAATTCGAACATACCATGAATCTAAATCATCAGGAAATCGATTGTACGACTAATCAACAACATTATCACAGTAATCAGAATCAAATCAACAATTACAGAACTAGCATGTGAAGAACTAGGGTTTACAAGAATCACAAGAATTAAGAATTGATAACAATCAAATAATCAACAAACAATTACCTTGGATTGATTCTAGAGAAAGAGAGGAAATCAAAAGTGATGAAGAACTTGTGCCAAAGATGATGGTGATGATTGCCAGAGAAGATCAGAGAAAGTGAAAGTACGTGCTTTGTTTCTTTGGTGATGATTAGTGAAAGGAATTAGGGTTCAGAATGATTAGAGTTTCACTATTAGCACTAAACACCCTTAAATATTATCTATTACAGTTTCATCACCACATTCCATTATTTGTCAAATCTATCACAAGTAACACATAACCATGCACAATCACACAATACACTTCATTGTATCAAAACGTATACAATTCCATAGCAACTAATTGTGCAAATAAACAACCACACAACCAATGAACGTGCAATAAATGCGAAATAGGAATCTTGGAAACTCGAGTTGTCACATTATCCCCAACTTGAAAGAAATTTCGTCCTGAAATTTAGCATGTGGTTACTGAGGAAGCTAGGTAAGTTGTATCGTTTACTGATTTTCCTGGGGTGTCACATCATCCACCCGTTGATTTGGAATTTCGTCCCGAAATTCTGCAGTAGTAGCTTCAGCCTCAGTAGTGGTTGCACGGTTTTCGAATAACTGGGGATACTTGAGTTTCATTTGATCTTCTCGTTCCCATGTATACTCTGGCCCACAACGGGAGTTCCAACGAACTCGAACAAGAGGTATTCTAGTGTTCTTGAGGACCTTAACATCCCGGTCCTTGATTTCAACTGGTTCCTCGACGAACTGCAACCGCTCGTCGATAGTGAGTTCCTTAAAAGGAACTATGAGGGTCTCATCTGACAGGCACTTCTTCAGATTCGACCACGTGGAATACGTTGTGAACTGCACCGAGTTCAGCTGGTAGGTTTAGTCTGTAGGCTACCTTGCATATTCTTTCAATGATTTCGAATGGTCCAACGTACCGTGGATTGAGCTTGCCTCGTTTACCAAAACGAACCACACCCTTCCAGGGTGAGACTTTGAGTAGTACTCGATCCCCAACTTGGAACTCGAGTGGTTTTCTGCGTTTATTAGCATAACTTTTCTGGCGATCACGAGCTGGCGCCATGCGTTGTCGTATCTGTGCAATTCGTTCGGTAGCGTCAACTACCATTTCTGGACCTGTAATCTGACTATCCCCCACCTCTGCCCAACAGAGAGGTGACCGGCATTTACGGCCGTACAATGCCTCGAATGGAGCGGCTTGTATGCTGGTGTGGTAACTGTTGTTGTACGAGAACTCCACCAAAGGGAGATGCTTTTCCCAGCCGTTGCCGAAATCGATGACACATGCCCGAAGCATGTCTTCTAGGGTTTGAATCGTGCGCTCAGACTGCCCATCCATCTGAGGGTGGTAAGCTGTGCTTATGTCTAATCGAGAACCAAAAGCTTTGTGCATTGCTTGCCATAGTTCTGAAGTGAATCGTGCATCCCGATCCGAAATAATGGAGGTTGGCACTCCGTGCCTAGAAACAACTTCTTTCAAGTAGATGTCTGCTAGAGTGGAGAACTTATCCATTTCTTTGATAGCCAAGAAATGAGCAGACTTTGTGAGTCGATCTACGATCACCCAAATAGTATCATTCCCACGCTGGGATCTAGGCAGGCCAGTAACAAAATCCATGGAAATTTCTTCCCATTTCCACTGCGGTATCCTGGGTTGCTGAAGTAGGCCTGAGGGTTTCTGGTACTCTGTCTTGACTCTCGCACAAGTCAAACATTTGCCGACGTAAGTTGCAATGTGGGCCTTCATACTAGGCCACCAGTACGTAGTTCTAAGATCGTGGTACATTTTATCCGAACCTGGATGTACCGAGTAGCGAGACTTGTGAGCTTCATCCATCACAAGTTCTCGTAAACCGCCATAAAGGGGGTACCCAAATACATCCCGTTACATAGTAGGCGCCGTCTTCCCTCTGTTCTAATCATTGCCTTGAGCCGCGTAAGGCTTCAGCCTTTACGTTTTCTGTTTTCAATGCTTCCACCTGAGCATCTCGTATTTGTGCAGGAAGATCAGACTGAATAGTGAGCTGCAAAGCTCGTACACGCCTAGGTAGAGTGTCTTTTCGACTGAGAGCGTCAGCCACAACATTGGCTTTGCCTGGATGGTACTTGATGGCGCATTCGTAATCATTAAGTAACTCGACCCATCGTCGTTGACGCATGTTCAATTCCTTCTGCTTGAAGATATGCTCGAGACTCCTGTGATCGGTGTAAATAGTGCACGTGGTACCGTACAGGTAGTGTCGCCATACCTTGAGCGCGAAAACAACAGCTCCCAGCTCTAAATCGTGCGTCGTATAGTTCCGTTCATGAACTTTGAGTTGCCGCGAGGCGTAGGCAATAACTTTATCACGCTGCATCAACACACAACCAAGCCCCTGTATCGATGCGTCACAATAGACCACAAAATCATCCGTGCCCTCTGGCAATGAGAGAATAGGTGCGCTGCATAGTCTATCCTTCAGATATTGAAAAGCCGCTTCTTGTGTATTACCCCAACAATAGGTAACACCTTTCTGTGTCAACATTGTAAGCGACTGTGCGATCTTGGAGAAGTCTTTAATGAACCGTCTGTAATACCCCACCAAACCCAAGAATTGGCGTATTTCCGTTGGTGTACGCGGTGCAGGCCAGTTCCTGATCGAATCTACCTTGGATGGATCAACATGAATCCCATCCCTGTTCACCACATGGCCTAAGAAGTGGACTTCTCGAAGCCAGAAGTCGCATTTTGAAAACTTGGCATACAATTGCTCCTTTCAAAGAAGTTCCAAGATAAGACGTAAGTGCTGCTCGTGTTCCTCCTAACTCTTGGAGTAGATCAGAATGTCGTCGATGAAGACAATGACGAACTTGTCAAGATAGGGTTTGCACACCCTGTTCATAAGATCCATGAAAACTGCAGGCGCGTTCGTAAGCCCAAATGGCATGACTAGAAACTCGTAGTGACCGTAGCGAGTTCTGAATGTTGTCTTGGAGACGTCCTCCTCGCGGACTCTCAGCTGATGATACCCTGACCTCAGATCAATCTTGGAGTAGTAACTCGACCCTTGCAACTGGTCGAATAAGTCATTAATACGAGGAAGAGGATAGCGGTTCTTCACTGTGACCTTGTTCAGTTCGCGATAATCAATGCACATTCTGAAAGTGCCATCCTTCTTTTTCACGAATAATACTGGAGCTCCCCAAGGCGAAGAGCTTGGACGAATGAAGCCCTTATCCAAGAGCTCTTGTAGTTGCTTAGACAGTTCTTCCATTTCAGTTGGAGCTAAACGATATGGTGCGCGAGCTATAGGTGCTGCTCCTGGAGCTAGCTCGAGTTGAAACTCGACCTGACGATGAGGCGGTAGACCAGGTAAATCTTCAGGAAACACTTGAGGAAATTCGCGTACAACTGGAATATCCGCTATTCTTTTCCCTTTCGTCGATGCATCAGTAACTAGTGCCAAAATGGCAGTATGACCCTTTCTTAAGCATTTCTGAGCCTTCAAGAAGGAGATGATGCCAACCACGGCACCACTCTTATCGCCTTGAACTTCGAGAGGTTCTTTATCAGAACGAGGTATACGAATAATCTTCTCCTTACACAAGATCTCTGCTTGCTGCTTGGATAACCAATCCATGCCGATGACGATGTCGAAACTACCCAGAACTATAGGAATAAGGTCGATGGAGAAAGCTTGACCTGCGAGGATAAGATTACAACCCTGAACTATTTGTGTGGCCTCTAGACTTTTACCATTAGCTAATTCTACGACATGTTTGGTATTTAGGGGAGTTGGTGCACGTTTTAACATTTGGCTAACTTTCAAAGACACATAGCTTGTATCCGCACCCGAATCAAACAATACAGTAACATAAAAGTCGTCGAGAAGAAACTTACCCATGACCACGTTAGGATCGTTCCTTGCGTCACCTCGACCCAGCACAAACGCACGACCCCTAGCTTCATTGCCGTTATTGTTCCCACCGTTGTTATTGCTGTTGCCATTACCCTGATTGTTGTTATTGTTGCGATTCTGGTTCTGGTTCAACTGGGGGAAATTACGCTTGAAATGACCTTCAACCCCACACTGAAAACATCCCCTGTTGCCCCGCTGTTGCTGCTGCTGTGGGTTTTGTGGAGCTGGTGGTGGGTGTTGCTGATTCTGATTTGCAGGTCGCGAACTCCTGCAGTCTTTAGCTTCATGCCCTATCTTGAGACATCTCTGACAACGCTCCTTGCGACACCGTCCACTGTGGTTTCTATTGCACCTGTTACATAGTGGGTGAATTCCCCGATATCCACCCTGCCCCTGATTGCCTGAAGAGTGCTGACTGGGACTCTGATAACTGTCAGTCTTTCGCTGCTAAACCTGTGACTGAACTGAAGCTGATCCCTCGCTGGAATCCCCATCCCATTTTCTTTTGTTGTCACTGGGAGTAGCAGAAGTAGTAACAGCAGTAGTGGTAGCACTGATGCGTTTTGGCAGCTTGTTCTGTTCCACTGCCTGATCCGTAATACGATGAGCAAGGCGCTGAATAGCCTGGATATTATCAAGATTAGCCAATGTCACATGGCTCTGGATCTCTGGCGCTAACCCCTTGAGATACAACTCAATGCGCTTGACTGGAGGATCCACCATAGTTGGACACAGCACGGCCAGCTCGTTCGATCTCTTAGTATAAGCTTCAATTTCTGACCCAGTCATTTTCAAATGGTAAAACTCATCTTCCAACTTGTGGATGTCTTCCCGTGTGCAGTATTCACGTTTAATCAGTTCCTTGAAATCATCCCAAGGGGTGGCGTTAGCTGCTGCCAACCCTAGGATCTGTACTTACGCGTTCCACCACGTTAGCGCGATTCCTTCCAAAGTACCAGTGGCGTACTTGACCCTGCGAGCCTCAGGGCATTCACACATTTCAAATACTGACTCTAGCTTCTCAAACCAATGGAGGAGTCCCACTGCCCCCTCGGTGGCACTGAATGTGCTTGGACGACAGTCCATGAAGTTCTTGAAAGTACAAACAGGCTGATGAGCGTGTTGACCTATTGTGTACGAATAGGAAAAAGTTAAACACAAGAGTTAATGTAGGATCTAAAGATCATAGGATGAGTTACGACTGCAGGGTATACCTCCTGCGTTTGCAGTTGCAAGTGCCGCAACAACTTGTTCATTGATAAGAGCCGTTAACTGGGCTTGAGTCATGTTAATGCGTCCAGCCATTGTTCTTCATAGTAAAAGTAGTGTAAGTGAGAATGGTTCGCGAATAGTGCGATGACAGAAGAGTGTAAGCACACGAGTGTTCTCAAGCAATAACAAATAGTGAGCAAGGTAATTTAGTCTGGTTTTAATAAAAACGTTTTCCCATATTAAAACCAAGTTCTCTATAACCAATGGCTCTGATACCAATCTGTCACACCCCCAAAATCCACATGCGGAGTATCACCGCTTGGGAGCGTGACTGACCAGGACCAAGCCACCAATCATATTGAACATAGTATATAATAATCAAAGTAGTTTGTAAAACCCAATTCAATACAATTGATGTTCAAACCAAACATAGTTTAAGTAGCGGAAGCATAATATGAAAACCCAATGTATGTAATAAGTTCAAGTCTTATAATGTTCAACATAACATCCACGATCCATGCTCCACAACGACCTGCTCCTCCCTGTGCAAGCTCCATGTATCTAACGACCTGCAAGGCATGTAACAGAGGATCAACAACTAGTTGAGCGAGTTCACAGTTTATAATTCGGTAATTGTATTAGTGTAGTAAGCCTTGTGTTCGTTCGTTATGTCATGTATCGTATTTGTTCGTATCGCGGCCCTCTAGGCATGTATGCGAAGATTAGCGAAAGTTTCCAAGTATTCTAGACTAGGTATATTTGTATCGTGGCCACCCGGCATCTGTGCGAAGTTTAGTGAATAGTTCGCAGCCTTTCTAGGCATGTGTGCGAAGATCCGTCATATTATCGCGGCCAACCCTGGCGTGTATGCGAAGATCAGTTCTATTAGTATCACTAGTCTAGCAGTATCTTAACCAATCACCTTCCTCACCCGAGGATCACATCACTACGTTCCATTATCTAGAGAAGTACAAGTAAATAAACCAATCCCATTCCCACCCTGGGAACCCCATGGCTTGGCTGTGTGAACTCACCTTGGTTTGCTCGGTATGTTATTGCTCCTAGGGTTTATTAAATGTCTAAGTCCGTTACACACAACCTAGGATACATTGCACATAAATCCAAGATAAGTGTTGATGTTCAATTAGGGTTTACAGGTTCTTGATGTTCAAACAGTAACTTACAGAATCATATCTCACAGTAGCATGCAGTTATTGTATCATACCATACACAGGGTTTGGGACTTAGAATCATAGTAAACTCAGAAAATAATAGCATCAACACAGGTCATACTAAGCATCATTGCAAAGAAATTCAGATTATTAGCATGCAATCCAGGTGGCACTTAATAAAATCAGACTATTCGTTATATCGCAAGGTTGGGCCATATGTTATATCACAGAAGTCAGTCTAGGTAAGATGAAAAGAAACTTGAACTAAGCATACATTACTCGAAAATTCGGACAAAGGCATAACAAACAAGCAACATAAGTCGGAATTATATAACAAACAACAGTCTGACATGTATGTATATTCAAAAGTCTCACAACACTTAAACAAGCAGAAACTCGGACAAGATCACATCACAAAGCTCGGACTCCTTTTATATTTATAAAAGTCGGATATCACATAATGCATACAAAACTCGGACCGTTTGTGTATGTATATAAAGGTCGGACATGATCATGCAATTCAAACTCGGCCAAGGGTAAAGTTCGGACAAGGTGGGGGGGGGGCTTCCCTGTTCAAAAGTCGGACGGGGTTAAAACTCGGACAGGTGGGTGGGGGATCACAAATCGGACTAAGGGTTCCAAGGCCCAAAAATTCGGCCCTACCATGTGTAAAACTCGGACCACATGTTTACATATTAAAAATTTGGACTAAGGCTTCATGATTATAATTCGGATCATATATTATCAACTGAAACTCGGATATATCAAGCATATAAAACTCGGACATCAATCCTTCCTTTAAAACTCAGACAACTAATTTGGGTTACAAAACTTTGACAAACATAACTCATTAGTTATTCAATTTCATTGCACGATTGTAACAGTTACATTCTTGGTTTTCACACGATCAGGAAACCCTAACACATGCAGTGCATAGCAGAAATCAAATCAACAGTTAACAATTCTAACATACCATGAATCTAAATCATCAGGCAATCGATTGTACGACTAATCAACAACATTATCACAATAATCAGAATCAAATCAACAATTACAGAACTAGCATGTGAAGAACTAGGGTTTACAAGAATCACAAGAATTAAGAATTGATAACAATCAAATAATCAACAAACAATTACCTTGGATTGATTCTAGAGAAAGAGAGGAAATCAAAAGTGATGAAGAACTTGTGCCAAAGATGATGGTGATGATTGCCAGAGAAGATCAGAGAAAGTGAAAGTACGTGCTTTGTTTCTTTGGTGATGATTAGTGAAAGGAATTAGGGTTAAGAATGATTAGAGTTTCACTATTAGCACTAAACACCCTTAAATATTATCTATTACAGTTTCATCACCACATTCCATTATTTGTCAAATCTATCACAAGTAACACATAACCATGCACAATCACACAATACACTTCATTGTATCAAAACGTATACAATTCCATAGCAACTAATTGTGCAAATAAACAACCAAACAACTAATGAACGTGCAATAAATGCGAAATAGGAATCTTGGAAACTCGAGTTGTCACAATAGCTGTCATTCGAGCGAAACTAGATGGATGACATTGTATTCCACGTCGAAGTGCTGCCGGTGTGAGGTTTGAGCTGTATTCATCGTCAAAACAATAAAATCAGTAGATTAAGAGAATAACAAGTTATTCCTACTTCCGTTTCTTGTTATTCCGCACCTGAAACGAAGTTGAACACCTCTGAACGACTCGTTCGGGTCGAATCTCGATCCTACAGAGGAGACTGTCATTGGAAATAGGGTTGTTCACTATGTTGCAAGATGTTTGTTGTTATCGTTTGTGTTTAGTTGAATGTTTCATGTCGTTTATTGTATCAGCAGTTTATGTTTTGTAGTATTCTAATCGTTTATTATATCACCCCTAGATTTCTTCTCTCTATAAATACCACCTAATGCACCAATATTTTTTCACATCTTCACCTCGCATCACAAGTCATTTAGATGGCAGATGGTGAAAACGAATTCCACATTCATTTTCATTTGCATATACATAAAGGGGAGCCAAATCTGCAAATGTTGAACCACAACCCAACCATAACCCTATTGAACCACAACACAACTGACACTTTGTTGAACCACAACCCAACCGTAGCCATATTGCTCGACAAGCAAACCCCAACAATGTGCTCCTCTTCACTGAACAGCAAGGAGCCCGTCCCAGACCTTCACCGCTAGACCAACATTGTTACCATCCACATCATCTTAGTCAGGAAAATCATAATCAAACTTCCTTCATGGAAGGACCACAACACCCCTCTTTTGTGCAAAATCCTAACTGCCCATCGACATCAGTTATCCAAAGGGGAGCAACCACACCTGCTGTTATCCGCCCCATATGCAGGTATGGATGCATCTACTACTGTAGGTGTTCTCAGCAATACGACAGCGATCGCGACTGAAACGTATTATCAGATGATGCAGTCATTAGTGATGATCCATGGGAGTAGTATCAGAATAACGATATCGATTCTAATTCATCCTTTTGATTCCATATTCACTGTTAGCTGTTGTCTTATGTATTTCATTTCAATAATAATTATGTTGTTGTGTTTAATGTTTTATAGTGAATTTTGGAACAACTGACTTAAATGTTAAATTACACCAATTCATAATTCAAACACAAACACATACACCAAACAGAGGAGGACACACCTAACAGTTAACAGTAAAAACCACAACAACATACTAAATTAACGTCGGCCACAGGTCTTCCTGTTGTGCCCTGATTGTCCACATCTGCCACATCGACGTGCCTGGGATTCATCGTGGTAGTTGACAACCATCTGATTGTGAAATCTTCTTGAATGAACCCTGCCTCGATGTGTTGTAACCCTCGAAGGGTCCCCTTGAATTGTCCAGTGCGGTTCTTCCCACTCTTCTTTGTGTCCTAGCGTGTAAAAATGACCATTGTACTGTTCCTGATAGGTGGCCATGTGGAATTTGGAATTGGTAACGTCATGTGGTTGCTCACCCCTCCAAGAGCAAACGGTGATAGCATGGGAACAATGAATCTAAGCATTTTCCATTTCCCACATGAGCACCACCTACGTATGTATTCAATGGTGTACTCGTTTCCATCATCACCATTTGTTTCATCCCTTCAAACAACACAATTGAGAGCATCTCTAACATAGTACATGGAAACTTCATGCTGCATTGCTACCGAATGCAGTTTGTTAAACTTGGACCAAAGGCAAGGGGGTAGAGGGGTGTTGCAGGTTTGGGCCATCTGCGCGTGCCGAGCATACTCTGATACGTCCTTGGTAAAGGTATAATGAATCAAGGCTTTTATTGGCAGCAGTCTTGCTTCACATAAGACATTGTTCATAGACTCGGATATGTTCGTCGTAAGGTTACCCCAATGACGGTTTCTTCGGTCATGAACTGTCACGCCCTAACTTTTGCGGAAGCGTATGATGTGTGACTTGCTTAATATCATTTCATTTAATTTTAACAAACAACTATATGATTAAAACTTTGATGTTCATCCATTAAAAAGTTTTAAAACAACACAAACATAAGTTGTTTGATACCCACAAACATACTACATGATCAACTTACAAACCATTTAAGTAAGACAAGTTCCATAAAGGACTTTAAACAAAAGAAATAGATAAATTGAGGCTTTGATTCGTATGTCTTATATAAGATAAGACATCCAAATCAAACCCTCCAAAAGTTTGGATGGCATCAACTCGGACACATTTCTTGAAAACTTGCAATTCCCGCCAGATCTATACTAGTTTCCTGAAATACATGTACTTTGAAAACATCAACAAAAGTCGAGCGAGTTCATGTGTTTTGTATGTGAGCTCATAATGACTTGTATGCATTTGAGAGAAACTCCTTTGATAACCGTTATGTAAGCGTCAATGAACAGATCATTAATGTTTTGCAAGGACATTAATATGTGTGGTATGTAGGAAGCGCTCAAACCTAGCGAATTTCCTCCGGTCCATCCGGCGGGAACGACATAGTCACCACATGCGGCCACACAAGGACCCATGGGTGGGGCTCGCTACACCCAGATAGATCTACCACTCATGCCCCTTAGTCTTAAACTAGATTAATGGAACTTAGGAGAGATACTACATCATCCACGTGATCTAACAGTTCATTCCTTAGCTAAACCATACCATTGAAACATTTGAACATTTGAAACATGTATCTCACCCCCGTAAGTTATAAAACCGAAAATAGTTAAGAGAAGGGGGACATGAACTCACTAATTTGCGTTCTTCGGTCTAGTAACTCAAAGCTCTTTTCCACTGGTCGTACAACTACCTACACACATACTATGTTTTATTAGACGGCTAGGTCGTGTAACGACTCTCAGTCTTAGTTGTTATGACTTATTTTGGAATTGGTATCCTTTGAGTTATATGTTGAATATACATTATGCAATTCTAAGGTATATAATTATTGGTTAAAATAATAATATTTTAACTTAAATTATATTTAAAAATTATTTGGAATATTTGTTAAGATAACGTATTTTTGACTTATTTCGTTTTGTGATTCCTTCAGGAATATTTCCCAAGTATGGGTATACTTATACTTGTGTATTTTTTTATACTTGTATATTTTGCCAAGTATTGGTGGCGTATTCCGACGTGTATTTATACGTATGAGAATACGTATTTTCTTGTATTTATTAAGTATTCTTATACTTAATTTTGTATTTAATTTTCCAGAATATTTCATATATCTATACAAAAAGTAACATGCACCCTTTTATTTGAAACACATGCCCCTTTGTTTACACCAACCCACCCTTTTTATTTAAAACACATACCCTTTTGTTTACCCCAATTTATTTAACACACATACCCTTTGTTCAAGATCATAACAATACATGACCAACACATCCCTTCATTAAATTGATGATGCGTTGCAAGCAAATTAATAAAGGTGCCGTTTCGTATCATGCTCCGCATGAACCAACGTACCAACTCAATAATAAACTGTTTACAATAAAAGAGACACCGTTTCGAAGACGGTTTACGTCGCTTACTCGCCTATATATACTAACCTTTTTCATTCAGAGAAAATCATATCGCGAACCCGCAAGGATTGCCAGAAATTAGTATATGAAACAGAGGCAACGATTGACGCGATTACAAATTGTTAATGGTGATACCGTTAAGGACGAGGGAGGTTTGATCAAGGTTTGACCAGAACGGCCGGTTAAATGTGAATGGTTAATTCGTGATGAAATCGTCCAGTCGTGGCAGATCTTGCGGTTCGACGGTTGGATTGTTAAGTGTAAATTTATCTCTTTTTATTCTTTTCTCTGAATCAGCCGTGAGATCCTGTTCGATTTTAATGTTGAAGTGAAGCAAATGCAGGATTGAAACCGCTGTTAAAGATGGCGATGGTTTTATTGTAAAATTGCATTTGATTTGCCGCTTGCCAAGTATATAGATGATGGTGAAGATGAGGACTTCAATGGTAAAATGAGAAATTTGAAAAGTTTAATATGAAGATAAAGTAATAATTTGAAAAGTTGAATATGAAGATAAAGAAAATATGCAGGGATGAGTGTTTAAATCTTTTGTCAGTTGTGGGGAAAATCTTCAACCAGAACAGGGTATCGTGAAAGTCGTGTCGGACCCCTGTTATTGAAAAAATTCTCAATAAAAAACAAAGAAAAATTGAATCTTTATAATTGAACATTAAACCGACAACAAAACATCATATCCAGTCATCGATTGAACCGGATTGTTTAAAGTCGAAAATTTCCAAGAAAAAAAAATGATAAACAGAGTATCGCATTGCTTCTGTGGCCGGAAATACTGAAAACAAAATGGAAATCGTTTTGGTTTAATCAAAACGCATCAAAAGGAATTATGAAGATCTGATCATTGGAAATCAAAAGTTTTGTTGCAAACTTTTTTTAAAGTCTTATTTGTAAGCAGAATCTGGAGCTTTTCGAAGTTTAAATCTAAATTTTGTATACATTGGGTTTTCCAGAAAAAGAAAAACGCAATTTTTGTTTAAATATAATTTCTTTGAGATTCTAAAATTAGATTTCTTTTCCACAAGCATTTAGCTGTGATATTTTTACATACATGTATGTACCGTGGTTTTTTTGCGAAATAAGACAAAATATTTTACTAATATTTAAGACAAAATATTTTAATTCTATTTTGTTTAAGTTTGCTTAAATTTAAACGTACTTCTAAAAGATTTTAAAATAGGTTTATGATTTTCAAAATCATAATTAAATCAGTTGATTTCGAACATACTGAGAAAATTAATTCGTCAAAAATCCATTGTTAGAAAAAATGTCGATAGTAAAATACATCTTTGAAAGAAAGAACATGTCTATTTTAAAAATTATAGCAAAAACAATTAGAAAATGTTAGGATCTGAGGTTCTCATGATTGTGTTTGTTTGCATAAAATGAACATTCAGAACATATGTAATGATGTAAGTGCAGCGAAAATGGATACAAACTTTGTAAACATAATCAAAAGAAGAGAATAAGATGATGAACAATTGCTTCACATTAAATGATTAAAATACAAAGCAAATGATTACAGCATGTTTACAGAACTAAACTCCCCCTCAGCCAGATACTCCAGGGTTGGTTGCACAAGATGAAAGGAGATGAGCAAAAAGCTCCAAGCTCAAATAGAACAGTACAGGTATTGCTCTATTTATAGTGCAGATCAAACCATTGAGAATCAAAGCTGACGTCACCATGAAACTGACATCTAACAACCTAACAACCTGTAAATACTGACTAGTACAAGCACTGCTTACTAAACAACTGATTACAAGATACAAGTTAAGCTGCTGCTGTTGAATCTGCTGTTGATACTAAGCCGCTGTTGTAGTTGGGCAGTGGTTCACCTTTGGTTGATCATGCCTTTGGTTCAACAGTGCTTGTCTTCAACAGGTCTTTGGACTTCAGCAGTATTTTGTGACATCAGTAGATTGGACATCAGTGCTTTGTCTCCATCAGTCATTAGAAATCGTCAATTGTTGTAGGTCAACATTTGTAAAATATCAGTACTTTGAGTTGTATCAGATGTTGGAGCCACTTTCAAGGGGAAAATTCAGAGTAAACCGCTGCTCATGATGAATCGACTGTTCTGAACCAGTTTTGGCTTTACATCATCTGTTCGTCTGTAGGGTTCAATCCCAACAGAAAACATGTCTATTTTAAAAATTATGTCTATAGTTATAATACAAATTTAAAATAAATTAATTAATTAAAAATTTTATAATTAGAAAAATATTCATCCTAAAAATTACATCAAATTTGGTTATTTTATTCTAGGGACATTGGATTTAAATACGTCCAACTTTCACTAATTAGCCGATAACGCTCCCAACTTTCAATTTTTGGTCTATAACACTCCCTAACATCAATTTGATTAAAAAAGTAAATTTTATAGTCATAAACAATTTTCAAAAACTAAGATCATTACTCAAGAACAAATATGTCGCCATAGAGGCATATGCTTTTTAAAGAGAGGTTTTAGGTTCGAATATGAAGAGAAGAGAAATGTTAGTATTATTGTTGTAAATTAAAGTAGAGAAACATTTGTCGTTAAAAAAAGAACAAATAGGTCTTGACTTTCACAATCAACATCCCGCCGCAACGCGCGGGTGACACTAACTCGTTTTTATGAAATCGAAAATCACCAAATTATCTTCTCAAAATATATATATATATATATATATATTTTAAGTGAATTTTTATATGAAAATATCTATAACTTTACTTGGCAAAAATAATGTATTTTCATATAAACCTCAAAAGTAATATATATTTTTAAGATTAACTTTAGAAAATATATATTTCTATCTTTCACCCAAAATAATATATTTTTAACTTGTTTAAGATAATATATATTTCTCTTCACCCAAAAATAATATATTTTCTATTTGACCAAATATGATATATTTTGTATCACTTGTAAAAATCCACGTTTTCCGTTTCTTTGGTTTCCAAAATACCGTTTGTCATATTTGTTAAGTTACGAATTTTATTTCCGAAATATATATACTTGTAGTCCTTATGTCCGTTCGTCCGATTGTCCAATATTAGGGTATAATTTATATATTTATTTTCTTGGAATTTTGGTAATATTTTATATTACAATTTTGGTATTTTGGTGTGTTATATTATTTTCAAGTTCCTAAAATAATATAATTAATACACAAAATATACAAGTAACACACAATTTGTTACATCTAAATATATATTTTCCTAAATATATACTTAGTCATTTTTATTTATCAAAAATCAACCTCCAATATTTGTAATTTTTGTAATAAAAATTATGGCAAATTTTTATATGAAAACCATGATCAAAATTTACTTGTAAACACTTGTTTAAAAATATTTTTCCAAGTGTTTAATTTCAACAAAAATTTTGTCATAGTTTCCCCTTAAAAATGGAGGTTTCCATGCTTTAAAAGTATATCATTTTCTTTTAAACTTCATCACAATCATCAACAATTTAATAACATAAAGCTTAATAACATAAAAATCTAAGTTGTTTTAGTGTAACCTTTTAACCACTAAAATGAGAAGTAAAATCAAGTTGTGAGGAGCTTACTACTAGCTCTATGGATAGGGAAGAATCAAGTTGTGAGGAGCTTACAACTTAGAGAGGAAAGGTCTTGTGGTTTCTAAAACAAGTTCTCCCAACATTGCATAAACTAGTGGTTAATATGTTTCTAAAGTAATCAACAAATATAATAAACAAATAAAAGAAAATCAAGGTGGCGGGCCACCTTGGTGACCGTCAACCTTAGGGGGGTTAGGGTTGTGATTCAAATGTAAGTTAGGAAGTCTAGTTAGATTATAAGTGTATTAGTTAGTGTTATGTGTGTTTAGTGTTTATAGGATGTATTATGTTGTTCAGTGTCCATAACTAGCTTTGTAGCACTAAAAAATGCTTCTAGTGAAAATTTGGTGTTTCAGCTAGTGCCCGGTTGTTCGGTTGGTTACTGGTTTGTTAAAGTGCTAACTAGCGCAGTTTAGTGTGCTTTATGTATGATTTTATAACAGTTTTGATTCCCGGCACTTAGGAAAGCATTCTGGACCATTAAACCATAATTCTGCATTATATTTTGTTGTTAAAAAGCTGATTTTTGCTGAATAATGTAGAATTCTACAGTTTTTCTGAGTTTCAGGCACTTTCCGGCACTTAAACTATCACTAGGAAGGCAGTTTTATGATCCCTACTTTCCTACCCACTATACTAGTGCAACTCTTGTTTTCGGGCTCATTATGCGTCTTAATATCATGTCTGTCTGAGTACTGAACTCCCGTCAGCACTTCTAGTTTGTCTAATAACTGTGCTAACTTTGTTTCGTGCACTAATTGTATCACATTGTGTTGCATGCAATAATGATAAGAAATCATGCAACATGTAATGCACTTGTATATATATGACAGAAATCAGAAAATCATTCATGTCATTAATTCAAATCAGGCACAGTCATTAAGATACAAATTTTAATTACTGTACGAATACATAGAAAATTGACAGTTGTCACATGAACAATAGTCCACTTACTTTTGTAAATGTCGTTCAGGTAGTCCCAAGCTGCGTGATCTAACATCCGCATTTCCCTCACAGCCTAACAATACTTTCTGTGTTGACTTGTGCTCCCGATCATCAAACACAGCTTTCCGATAGATTTGGTCTCGTACCTTCCACTAAAATAGCTTCTTACATGCCAAAGACGATAATGGTGGTAGGCATTTGGTTCCTTCCAATCTTCAAGGTTCTCCATGGCATTAATTATTCCAGCGTGCCGGTCTGATAGAACAAAACTTTTACTAGTACAGTTTGTGGTGACATATTCCTTCAAATTTTGGAAAAACCAACACCAACTATGAACTGTCTCTTCGTCAACTAGAGCGTACGCCACTGACATTATGTAGTCGTTGGTGTTTTTGGTTACTGCAACCAACAACTTAACTTGGTACCCTCCTTTCAAGTGTGTGCCGTCCACATAGATTACAGGCTGGCAAAGACGAAACGCACGAATAGAGGGACCAAATGCCCAAAAAACATATTTAAAGGTTGGATGTCCTGGAGCCGAATGTGGGTGATGAAACCATGTAACCACCGTACCAGGATTTCGAGGCTGAAGCCGTAACACGTACTTTGGCAGCTCCTCAAGTTGTTATCCCAAGTTCCATATATCCTCTCAATTGCCTTTCTTCGTCCATGCCACGCCTTTGTATACGTAACTGATGTGTGCGTGGTGTTATATACTTTTATGTATATTTTAAGCGCTTTTACACTTTTTAGCCAAGTTTTAAATTTATAAAACACGATATTTACTAACACTAAACACACATATGGGCAAGTGCAACCATCGTGGACGTAGTATAGTGTTGGTAAGATACCAAGTGTTAGTGCATTCATCTGTCGACTTCGTCTTCTATCGAGTCTTAGATTAGATTGCATAGATCAGGGTGCGTAGATCGAGAAAATGTCAAGTGTTATGTTGTGTAAAAACTGATTTCGCTCGAACAGTTAATTCCGCTTGAAATGGCTATAGACACTTTCAAGCGGAATCACAAGTCTTTTATTCCGCTCCAACTGGTTCTGGTGTCTTTCGAGCGGAATCATGACCACTATAAATAGACATCTGGAGCGAAATCATTGAAACGACTCTCGAATTCCATATCGAGGTGCTGCCGGTGTGAGGACTGATTGTATTTGCTGTCAAATCAATATAATCAGTGTTTAAAGTGAATTGCTTGCTGTATCTAAGTCTATTTCTTGTTTTCCGCACCTGAAATAGATTAGAACCTCTCTGAACGACTCATTCGGGTCAATCGCACGATCCTACAATTGGTATCAGAGCTTAGGAGGAGGAGTTCTGCAGATTACAGCTGAATTTGATTGCATTTTCTTACTTCTACCCTTTCTTTCTTCAACATAACGAGTTTTAACGGACAAAATATGTTCAAATTTTCACAAATTGTATAAAAATACATATAGACAAAGCCTTGAAAGAATCACACTAAAATTCGACTTAAAATTGGCAAAAATTGAACCCCCGAAGTGATTCCACTCGAATGGACCATTTTTGATTTCGCCTGAGTTTGTCTGATTTCGCTCCGAAATACCTGCTGATTCCTCTCCAGGGTACTGTTTCTGAGATTCCGCTTCAAATTTGTTGCTGATTTCGCTTCAAAAGACTTGAGATTCCGCTCCAAGCTACAAAAAGTTGATTCCGCTCCAAAGTTTTTGTTGATCTCGCTCTAAACAACCAAATTTCAGATTCCGCTTCAAATCGAAGTTTAGTGATTTCGCTCGAGAGAGGTTGTTTACTATTTCGCCTGAACCTGTACTGGGTGATTTCGCTTGAAATATTTGTTTTTGAAATACGTGCTATTGAAAAATGGATAACGAGTTCTACAACGCGTTTGCTACTCCGGCTGTCATTGCTCAAGCCATGAATTTGGAAAACGAAACAGGAACTACTCAAAATCCCCCGAAACTACTAATGAGCATTGAGGAGTATTACGGATGGAAAGATCGGTTCGAAAACTGGGTTCAGGCAAACCACTTGAGGTCATGGGAGTGTATTTTGAAGAAGTATGTCTTGCCAAGAACTGATTTGCAAGTCGAGAAAGAAATATCTGAGTTTACAGTTCAAGAACGTGATATGTATAAAGCCGAGAAAATGATGATCAGTCTATTACAGCAAGCCATCAAAGAAGACATCTTCATATTGCTTCAGCACGACAAAACTTCAAAGTCAATTTGGGATGCTCTTCGAATCAAGTTTGAGGGAAGTGAACACATGATTAAAAGCAAGAAGGCATTGCTCAAGAAAGATTTTGATTTGTTCACAAGTTTACTCGATGAAGATACAAAGAAGCTGATTGAAAGATACTGCCACTTAGTGCGATCCATGTCGATTCTCAGTATAACAAAAGATCGTGAAGAGTGGGTAGACAAGTTAGCAGATGCTTTACCGCAAAAGGAATGGGGTGCCTACTTGATGATTCTAAAGAATACCGGGGTTTATGATGGAATAACAATTTCTCAGTATATCGAGAAGATTGAGGGTCAGGATTTGGAACAGTAGAAGATCGCAAGGATGAACAGTCCAAGTGGTCAAAAGGATGTAAAAATGTACTACAAAGGTAGTGTTCCAGAAGCTGAAAGAAGCCCGAAGATCCAAACTGCATTTAGTGCTCGGGATTCAACAGAAAAAGTTGATCAGAGTTCAACCAAAAGCAGTGGTTTTTCTTCTTATCCAAGTGTTAATCCAAAAGATTCAACTACAAGCTTTCATTCTCAGAGCACGAAAACTGGAAATGGTTATGTGATCCAGTGCAACATTGCTTTGAATCTTCCAGACGGCCCAAGTTTTCTGAAGAGGTTGCAAAAGATCACATGGCTTTACTCGGTTCTGTGTTGTTATCTTATGAAGGTTTAGTTGCTGGAAGGATCGGGAATCCTATGCTCACAAAGGAGTATTACGATCAGATAGACGCCGAAGAGATGGAGCTAATGGACATCAAATGGTGTCTAGCTAGTGTTCTTAGACGAGCCAAAAAGTTCAAACTGATTACTGGGAGAAATGACTTTCTTGATGCACATGTTTCCACTTTAGGTTTTGATAAATCTAAAGTTACTTGTTTTCGATGTAGGGAGAAAGACCATTTCAAAAGAGAGTGCAAGAACAGGGAAGCCAGTGATGTGAAGAATCCATTCGGAAAAGACGATTACTACCGGAAAGCCATTTATCAACAGGTTGGTCAACAGCAACAGCAAGAACCACAGGTGGCTCATGGTAGAAAATTGATTGAGGATTCAAAGAGAGCATGTCTGGTGGATTTTAACTGGATCAAATATATATCACCCGAAAGCAAAGCATGTTTAATTAATCAGGATGATGAAAAACTACCTGAAGGCTTCAGCTGGGACATGTTTGTTGATGAAAAAGGAGAATTTAAAGCGTTCATTGCTAAGATCGTTAAAGAACCAGATATGTTTGCCACATGGATGAAGTCTATTGGTGAGACTGTGAAGAACGTGGAGGAAGAGTCTGTTGCATCTGATGAAAACTCACAGAGTGCAGATGAAAGCTCACAAAATGATGCAAGTTCAGATAAAGAAGTTATTTTTGATCAAACACCATCAGATTCTGGTTCTTTGGATGATAATGATGAAAAGTCAATTGAGTTTGATCAGTCACCAACTGATGACAGTAGTGACGATGAAGAAGAGAAACAAATTAATGTTGCAAAATCTCATCTTTCTCCTGAAAGTTTTCATTTTTATTTTGCAGATCGCTTAGAGAAGCTGAAAGAGAAACAAGCTGCAAAAGAACAAAAGAAAATGAAGACTAAAAGTGTTGCTGAAAAAGATAAGATTGTTCAAAAAGAAGAAGTTAAAAGCGTTGCTGAGGAGATTGTTGAAACTGAACAAAAATGTGATAGCACAAATCAAGAAGAAGATTCTGATTTTAATGACAAAGTTCAATTCGCGAAAGAAGTATTTCAAACAATCAAAAGAGTAGTTGAAGAAAATGAAAAAGTGGTTGAAGTGGAGAAAATCATCGAAGTCGAAAAGATTGTTGAAATCATCAAGCCTTGCGAAAAGTGTTTAGAACCATGCAAGGAATGTGCAGCAAAAGATGAGATGATAGCTGAGTATGAGAAGAAGAAGGAACAATTACTGTTCAATCTCAACTATGTGAAAGAGTCTTATGATGCTTTGAACAAAACAGTAATTGGTCTTCAAAAGACAAACTCAGAGAGAGAAGACGCTTTGACTATGATGAATGCTGTGATGATGTCGAAGCAGAAAGCTATCAACTTTTACATAGAAGAGAGTGCTAAGTGGAAGCAAGAGTTGGAGACGGAGAAGATTGAGAATGAGAGAATTAGATGTTTATTGCAAAGTTATTCTAGTTCTGATTATCTCATTGATTGAATTTATCCGACTGTTGCAGGTTTTGAAGCTTTCTAAGACGACAAGTCAAAGAAAAAGGATACTTGTAAGAAACCGACTGTTAACTATAACAAGTGTGCGCCTCCGATCTGGGAAGGTTATTCTCCCAGAAAACCAAATGAGGAGCAAGTCGAAAAAGCAGTCAATATAAAGTTAAAAACCGACACAACTGATGATCTACCAGAAAATATTGACGTCACTTTCAGATCGTCTGACACTGATCATGAGTCTGTGTTAATCAAAAAGGTGGTTGATCAGGTGTTTGATACTGATGAGGAGTCTGAGTCAAAGTCTGAGTCTGGAGGTTCAAGTTCGCCTGTCAACAGTTCAAAATCGTTGGTTAAAGGCTTATAGTAAAGATTTTTTATTATCAAAATCAATTTTGGATGATGAAACATTCGAAGTTGCATACACTTTGAATGATTTTGACAAATTATACTCTGACAAAGAGTTTCCAATAAGAAGTGTCAGATTTGAAATGATCAAAAAGGTTTTCAAAATGACAGAAATTAATATTTCTGAAATAAAAAATTTAAATTTTACTGGAAAACCTAAAAAATACACTTCAAGGGTTCAACAACGATTAAACAAGAAAAATAGTTACAATTCTGGTTCTGGTTTTCAAAAGAAACCAAACTATACTGGTAGCTACAAAAAGAAAGGTTTAGGTTTTATTCCACCAGAAAATTAAAAAAAGAGAAAAATTCTAAAACAAAAACATAATTTGTTTCAGGTGGAAGTGTTGAGGAAGAACAGAAGAAACCGTTCTGATAACAATCAAACCAGGAGTTTTTTTGCTGAGAAAAAGAGAAATGGAACTCGAGTGTTTCATCCAAGAGAGACTCGAACCTGTTTCAAATGCAATGAAGTTGGTCACATTGCATGGAACTGTACGAAAAATGCCAAGACAAAACAGGGAGTTTCTGAGAAATTGAAAGAAAAAGTTTTTGAAAACTCAACTTATGAGATTGGTGAGTTTTTTTAAAAAGAATTTTCACAAAAAGAAAGCAAAGGACAACCAAGTGTGGGTTGTCAAGAAGGTTGATGAAAAAGTCGGCGATGAATCTGGTTCCACAAAGCTAGAGGAGCCACAAGGTGAGGTAAGAGAGGTAAATTCTGTGTTTTCAGTGAATGATGATGAATTTCCATCACTGAAGTTTGAACAAGTTAAACAGAAAGTTGGTAAAGTTGAAATCTCGGACGAATTTTATTCCGAGAAAAATGAGTTTGATGTCGAGAAAATTTTCAATGGAAGTGTTAAGAAAATTTTTGGAAAAATGCTTGATGGGAAAGCAAAAGGGGTTAAAGATTTTTATGCAACAAAAAAGGCAACATATAACCCTACTGAGCAAGAATTGAAAACACTCAAGTCTGGAAAGACTTGGCTGGAAATTCTCTTTTCTTGAAACATCGGACTATGCCGGAGATCCCAAGTTTGTAATCATGGATCAGGAGTCGGCATCATTCTTGTTAAAATAGTTTTTGTAAAAAATTTTAATGTTTGAGAGATTTTTACATATGAAGGACTATGCCGGAGCTTCCAGGTTGGTAAGTGCGAAGCAGGAATCGGCATTTTAATTGGTAAAAACGATTTGTGTGGAGTTTATTCCTACATATGGTTAGATGTTATGGATGTTTTTACAATTGGTATAAAGGATTCATCAAGGTCATTGAGTTGAACTTGATGTAATCTTCATACAAGTGATTGATGAACAATATGATGAACCATGCCCCTAACTTACAAGTGAATCTACAAGAGGTTATAACAAACTTATTTTCCGGAAAAATCATTTGGATTAAAACAAACTTAAGTGTTTTGAAATCTAAATGAGAAAATAGTTTGTTGAAAGGGGGAGTTCTGATTGTTTATGCCTAGTGGATGGCGAATTGATGCAATTCGATATCGGTTGTCACTTCATTTGTACAGTTTGTTTTCAATTTTCTTTAATTCGGTCAAGAGCTTAGATAGTTTTCAAATTTCTTTTAAATGTGTTTGCATTTTAGGGGGAGTAGAAAATTTCAGAAAATCCAAAAACATTAGAAAATTTGAAAAGCCAAAAACATGATAAAATTCAAAAATGAGTTTTGTTGTATAAAAGAGGAAATGATAGTACAACAGTGGACTGTCACAACATGCTAAAGAATTGGAAAGTTAAAAATGTGATAAACAATCTCACTTTGGATATGCCAGTAGGTTTTTGCACATTTAGTAGATTGTGACGAGCTATAAACCTAAATTTCAAACTTGCTTATTTTGTGGGTAACAAAACTTGGATATATAGGTAACCCCTGAAATCTTGTTTGAAAGGTCTCTCTTTCTGAGATACTAGGTCTTTATACTCAGTGATATCTGGGGTATTATCCCGGGACTTCTGCTGTATGGAAATACTGACCTAGTCCCCGTATAATACTTTCCGCAAATGCTTGAAAAAGCGTAGCCCTCAGCAAATTGATGAAACAATAAAATTGATAATCATTGTTGTTGTAAAAAAAGATCCTCTAAAGGGGACATACCTAAAGTCGAGCCGTCATCTCTCTGCTGAACGGAAGTTCTGACCTGAGCTCTCACGGTTACGCATTTAACTGCTATACAGATATCATTTGTGGTATACTCACCTGTAAGACTGAATATTGGGATCTGGATACGGGAGTATATTCAACTAGTGGGACACACGGATAAGTTTAAGTTTCTTAAGAAATTAATTTCGTATCTCGAAGCAATTAAACTTTGTGTGAAAATTTAAGTGGACAAATATACTGACAATCTAGGTGAATTGTTTAGAACTTAAAATGAAATCAAGCTTAACGGTGTTGGTGACTTGTCTCAAAAACTGATATGACCCTCTTACACAAACTCACAAAAATAGTGTCTGTAAATACTTCTTTACTGCATTTCATGTCTCTTAATTCAAAAATCCAAAAAGATTTTTAGTGTGTTTTAGCATAAATTTTTTGAAAAATCCAAAAAGATTTTCGACAACTGATGTTGGAAGAGCCGATTTTCAAAGTTCCAAGTGCTAAACATGATGATAGTTTTGTGAGAGGGGGTGTGTGCTTTGAAATCAAATGTTTTTCTGATCAAATCAACAAGTGGTTCATCAAAGAGGATAGATAAGCTTGAGTGGAACTTTTGATGAGAGGGAGTCAGTGTTAGTGCATGTGTTTCTATTCAAATTGTTAAGTGTGAAATTTTACTTTGAGGTAGAGATTATGCAAGTTCGAATATGAGCTGGGATAAAAAAATCCTGAGCTTGAAGAGAGCCAGGGGATGATCTTGGAATTAAAGCTGTGCGATAGTGAGCAAAATTTCGATTTCGTGCACAAAGTTTGAGCCAGACAACGATCCTGAAGCTGATTATGCTGATGAACTATAGGAATGCCAGCATATCGCAAGGGGGAGTCTGAAGACATGCAAGAGAAGAAAAGTGAGTGAAGCCCGAAGACTGATAGAGACTGAAGTTGCAAAGACACGACACAGTCAGACTCGACACTGAAGACTCGTCAACATCTTAGGGGGAGTCTGTTAGTGCATGCATCTGTCGACTTCATCTTGTATCGAGTCTTAGATTAAATTGTATAGATCAGGGCGCGTAGATCGAGAAAATGTCAAGTTTTATGTTGTGTAAAAGCTGATTTCGCTCGAACAGTTAATTCCGCTTGAAATGGCAATAGATACTTTCAAGCGGAATCACAAGTCTTTGATTCCGCTCCAACTGGTTCTGGTGTCTTTCGAGCGGAATCATGACCAATATAAATAGACATCTGGAGCGAAATCATTGAAACGACTCTCGAATTCCATACTGAGGTGCTGCCGGTGTGAGGACTGATTGTATTTGCTGTCAAATCAATATAATCAGTGTTTAAAGTGAATTGCTTGCTGTATATAAGTCTATTTCTTATTTTCCGCACCTGAAATAGATAAGAACATCTCTGAACGACTCATTCGGGACAATCGCATGATCCTACACCAAGGTCGTCCAAGGACACAAGAGCTTTTAGTACCGGTTTATCCTCAACATCTAATTAAATCAAAAGTTAGAAAAGGATTTTTTAAACTAGAAAAATGAAACTAACTAAAATGCTGAAAAATAAAATAGAAGAAAAAACAGATAGACAAGATAAATCACTTGGATCCGACTCGTGTGTAGTGTAACCTTTGAATATTTCCGCACTTTTGCACCTTTTAAGAGATTATCTTAGTTATTGTAGTAGGCCCCTCTTTTGAAGGTGACGTTACCCTCAACCTAGTAGTTTGAGTCAGCAAGGATACAATCCTAAAGGGTCAGATTATTGAAAGATAATTAATTAAGTTATTAATGCATAATGTGGTAGGCCCCTCTTTTGAAGGTGACGTTACCCTCGGCTAAGTAGTCTGAGTCAGCAGTGATACAGTCCTAAGTAGCCGGGTTAAAGTTTTAATAGTAGCTTACTTATGAGAGGATTAAAGAGTTTGGACCCCCGCTATCCAATACCGGTGGGTATTGAAGGAGGTCCTACTAAATTTGACCCAGATCCTTTGCAGGATCTATACACTGAACAATGGCAAGACTTTTACAAAACCGTTCCCTTAACCCCTGACCAGGTAGCCAACATATCTCCATATAGACCGTAGAGATATGAATGGTGAAAATCTTTTATTTTATATACACACTAAAATAATGCAAAGACACCACAGACAAACGATAAGGAAGAATCACCTTCAACATAAGAAACTAGTTATTAAAGTCACTAATACATAACCAAATAAAAAGTGCGAAAAGATTAAAAATAAAAAGTATTACACTAAACACTTGTCTTCAGCAAGTGATGTAAGAGACTAAGGTGAACACGGCCTTTGATTGTCAAGAACTCTTACGATCAATCTTGGATCCCGAGACGACTCACACACTCTATGATGGATGATGGATGATGGTGGTGGATGATGGTGTTGTGATGGTGGTGGTGGGTGGGTGAAGTGTGAGAGAGGTGGTGTGCCAAGGGATGGTTTGCAAATGAGCCAAGCACCCCTATTTATAGGCTGAACAGCAGCTCGGGCACGGCCCCGTGTCCATCCTCCTTCTCTTTCTTCATTAATTGCAGTTTGTCTGCATTAGTTGACCACGCCCCCGTGTCCGCCGGGCATGACCCCGTGTGCAGAAGCGTACCTGTACTATCAAGATTTCCCTAGATTCTGCGAATCTTAGAGTTGACCACGACCCCGTGTCCGCTGAGCACAACCCCGTGGTGGGCGATAGAAGCTTCTACAACTTTGTCTTTTCTGCTAACGCTTGGGCACGCCCCCGTGCTCATTGAGCACGGGGCGTGTTCAACCTTCTGTTCTCTTGTTTTGCTTGGAAAGATGCTGTCGGGGAGATTGGGCATGCCACGTTTGTTCCTTTTCTTGTATTTATGTTAGATTTAGCTGCCTTTTTGCTTCTTTTGTTCATTTGAGCTCAAAAAGGAAGACAAAAACACACTTTTTCCAACATTAGTACTAAAAAAGGGTTAGTTTTATGCCATAATTGATGTAATTTATATGTTGCATTTTGTGCACATCAAATACCCCTACACTTGAATCTTTGCTTGTCCTCAAGCAAAACTCTTTATAATGTGGCTTTACACTCCCAAATGAAACGGGTAGAGGAGAAGATTTTTGGGCTTGTCATAGAGTGTCAAGATTTCCAAGATTCTTTATTAAGATTTATTTTTATTTATTTACAATCCTATTCGTCATGATTTATTAAACAATACATGAGATAAAATACTTATTTGGGCATAACATGTCCTTTTTAAAATTACATTTATATACAAGTTCACATACCTCACGGGGGATCACTCAAAACTCGCCCGAAGATGTATTTTAGTGAATCACTCGAGAGCGGCATGGAACTTACTCCTACCATAGGCTTGCCAAGCAATCAATCCTCCTCCTTTTTAACTATATACCTTTGTAAATATCAAGAGGACTTTTGGGGTGAAGGGTTAGGCTTGGGCTAAAGGTGGGTGGTTGGGTTAGTGGTTAGTAAAAGGGCAAAAAGCGTAAAAAGCGTCGGTTTTCGTAAGACTTGCTATAATTTTGTAACTTTTTATTTTGATGAAACATTTCTTCCAAACATAGAAATGTGTTTTACTATATACCTCTGATGAGTTGCAGAGGACCTTGAATAAAATTATTCTTGAAAATCAATTACTTATAGAAGAGATCTTTGAAAATGAAAGAAGAGCTAAAATTGAGTTCTATGAAAATGAAAGAAGAGATCTTTACAAGAAGATCTTTACAATGAGATCTTTACAATGATAAAGAAATTAATGTAAGAGGTTTTCAAGAAGCAAAAGAATTCATAAATTTCATAGAGTCCGCTCCAAAGAACAAAGGAGAGGGTTTGGGTTATGTAAGAACAAATAATAACAAACCCACTGTCTTTGTAAAAGCAACTCAACAGATTTCTGATAAATTTATATCAGAATCTGATCCTGAAACTTGGAAATCAACATGTTCTGAATACTCCTTTGATAAGCCAAATTTTGAACCAAAAAGAAGTGAATGCAATCAAGAGTTTGTAAAAACTCCAGAAGCAGTTCACTCATCTTTTCATAATTATTCCTTCATTCCATCACAAGAAGGAACATCAGAAATTTCTGATGATTCTTGTATGTGTGTTGAAATACTGAAGCTTGTTCAACACCATCTCCAAAGAAAAAAAAATTATGTTAATGGCTCAGCATTTAACAGAAATTCTGATGAAAGGTCATTTAGAAGAAATAATAAAACCAGAATATCATCAGAAAGAGTACCCAAGCATGCATGGGTACCTAAAATCCTCCAACCATTTCATTTCAGGACCATCATGTGCAGCAGATCTGGTACTGCGACTCGGGAAGCTCCAAGCACATGACTGGGGATAGGAGCTTACTCAGCAACTTTGTCTCAAAGATGGGTAAAATGGTGAACCTTGAAAATGAAATAAATGGAAGGATTGTAAGAAAATTTGATCATTGAAGAAAGTAGCCTATGTTTAAAAGGCTTAAGGTATGATCTGCTAAATCATGGTCAAAATTGTTATGAAGTCTTTTTGATTTGCAACTTGTTTGAATAAAAAAAAATCATAAGAAGAAAAAGTGCATATCTGGTAAAGCACCAGAAATTCTGATAAATTATGAGAAAATCTGATACATTATCAGAAAATCTAACAAATCATCAGAAATTCTGGTAACAAATCAGAAGACTTCTTGGAACAAAATTATTGAATGATTATTTGAACAAGTTCATACATTTCATAAACTTTATCTATAACTCAAATTGACAAATTCGTAATCTGAAATTTTGTATTTTCTTAATTTTCATTTATTTTTTTGTCATTTTGCTTTTCTTCTTATTCTTTAGTTACTACAATTGAAAACGTCATTTGACAGAAGTTTTTCTGGGGATTGTTAGTAGATGTAGAGATTTTTCTTCTTCATTAAATACACTGAAGTGACAACAGTAGGTAATCATGATAGAAAACTGAAAAATAGCCGCCTAAATCATTTAATGAAGAGAGTTCTATCTGGGTTATTCTTAATGTCACCTGATAAAACAAGTAAATAACCAAGATTGTGATAGACAAGATACAGTGGGTAGATACCATTTATGGCAGTTCTTAAATTTACTATATATGTTTACCACATTGAGCAAAGACTGTCACCTTCACTTAGAGATTCACCAGAAAACTTCCTCATCTTCTCCTACATACTTTCAAATACACACACACAACATGCTTAAAATTAGAGCTAATCGTTTTCCACTTACTCAACATCTATACCACAACCTCAAGCTCAGAACTAGCTTTGAGGGTCCTCTCTGGGATGGGTGTCAAACAGTGGTAAACATGCTAATGGCAAGTAACATAGGATATGCTCTCACTGCCAACATAACGATATTCCCTGAAATCCTTCAAACCTTCTGGCAAAACGCAACTTTGTCAGAAAATTAGGATAGAGGGAGAATAAATATTGAAAGTGATGTGCTCAATCAAAGAGTCTGAGTAACTGAAAGTAACTTCAGAATGGCTCTTCAACTGAATGATGACAACGATGTACTTATGTTCTCATACTCTGAGATCAAGAAACATTGGAGCACATGGGGTACAATCCTGAAAATGATCCCAGAGCAATCAACAAAAATGGCTTTATCAAGCCATGGCAGTTTCTGATTACTCAACTAGGTGCATGCTTCTCAAAGAAAGCCATAAATCATCACGAAGCATCTAATAAGTTGTTAGAAATTTTCCGAGCTATCACATTAAACATTCCATACAACTTCTCTTATTATTTAATGAGAGACTTTGCAAGCAACATGTGGTCAGGCAAGCCATTTTTGATGTATCCTCGTTTCTGATGAAGATAATCACAAGCCAACTGGGCTTTGGTGGAATCCTTGCTGGTTATCAGAGAGCAGAGTTGTATCTTCAACAAAATGCAAGCATAAGTTTACTCAGACCAACAAATAAAAATTCTGGTTTAGTAACTGAACAATGGGTACTTCTTGAGATTGAACATGGAGATGGAATAGATATTGATTAGAACTCTCTATGAGTGGATCTTATGTGTGTAGATAGATGGTATATTATATATATATATATATATATATATATATATATATATATATATATATATATATATATATATATAGGGGATGGATCATGAGAAAACTAGTTTAAACGAGAAAACCAAAAAACTAACAAAAAAACTCTAAAAAGACCTAAAAGAATACCAAATTTTTTATTTTTTTACATCTTTTTAATAAAAAATCGCTACTTTATATGTATGGAAAAAAATTTAAAAAAAAAATTGTTGTACTGCACATGTGCACTAATACGGAAAGCCTAAACCACTTAACTCACCCCCCACCGACACCCCCCAAAAACCTAACCCCCCACCCCCACCCCAAACCTAAATTCACCCTCCCACCAAAAGCCTAACCCCCCCACCCCCCCCCCCAAAAAAAACCTAAACCCCCCCACCCCCACCCCCCCCAAAAACCTAAAACTAAACCCTAAACATAAACCCGAAAAAAACCTAAACCCCCCCACCCCCCCCCCCCCCCAAAAAAAAAAAAAAAACCTAAACCCCCTCCCCCACCCCCCCCCCACAAAAAAAAACCTAAATCCCCTCCCCCACCCCCCAAAAACCTAAACCCCCCACCCCCACCCCCACCCCCTAAAAACCTAAACCCCCCACCCCCCAAAAACCTAAAACTAAACCCTAAACATAAACCCAAAAAAAACCTAACCCCCCCCCCCCCAAAAAAAAAAACCTAAACCCCCCTCCCCCCACACCCAAAAACCTAATCCTAATCCTAAACCTCCTAAAAAAACTAACCCTAAAAGCTAAACTAGACTCAAAAAGCTAATTTTAAGCATGTAATGCAATTATAGTACATGTTACATTGCACATGTGCACTACTATAATAATAGTGTTGAAAACAAGACGACACCATAAATCTTTTTTTATGTCATAATGCTCGAATATACTTGAATGAAAGATAAGAAAATTTGTGACCTTATGGTGCCATTTTTGTTTTAAAATGATAACGTATGGAGAAATGGGAAATGTTTGAAAAGTTATATATTTTTTGTTCCAATTTGTCCCCTCCTTCATTAAAAGTCCCCCCTCCTTCATTAAAAGTCTCTCCCCCTCCTTTTTAGTGGATTTTAGTTAGTTTTCTAGTTTTCTCATTTATATCTAGTTTTCTCATGATCCTCTCCCTATATATATATATATATATACATGTATATATAAATATATATATATATATATACATGTATATATATATATATAGGGAGCCGCTAGAATGAAAACCACCTCGAGTTGTAAGAACCGCGAGAACTCCACCCCACGGAGCGCCGTTCGCCGCGATTTTTTTTTTACAAGTAGATGTGTGCATTATAAACACGGCCGTAAAAAATCACGGCGAACGGCGCTCCGTGTGGTGTAGTTTTTTACACCTCAAGTTTGGTGAAAAAAAAGAAAAAAGAAAAAAAATTAAAAAACACCAAACTTGAGGTGTAAAAAACTACACCCCACGGAGCGCCGTTCGCCGTGATTTTTTACGGCCGTGTTTATAATGCACACATCTACTTGTAAAAAAAAATCGCGGCGAACGGCGCTCCGTGGGGTGTAGTTCTCGCGGTTCTTACAACTCGGGGAGGTTTTCATTCTAGCAGCCCCCTATATATATATATATATATATATATATATATATATAGTGTGAGGTTCGGCTAGAAAGTCCAAATTTCCTAAAAAGTATAAAAAGTCATAAAACACTCTAATTTTAGCCATAAAACACACCTAAAACCCACAAATAACAGAGTGAAAATTACTAAAACACCATATTCAAACCATAATAGTTCATAAAAACTTAAAACACACAATCGTATAAGTATGAATATAAAACACAACATGCTAATCAACATAAAACATAATAATATTTGTTATTCGATAATCAGAGCCTTATCATCCAAAACACAAAACACAACCCACATATATGATGTTTTATTAATCTTCATTTTGTTATTTGTGGGTTGTTGGTGTGTTTTATGGTTGACAATGTGGTGTTTTATGACTTTCTACACTTTTTCGGGAAATTTGGACTTTCTAACCAACTCCTAGCCTATATATATATATATATATATATATATATATATATATATATATATATATATATATGTTTACATAAAATGCTACTTGTTTTGCTTTAAGTTGACTCTTGTTTTATGTTGTTAAGTGGGAAATGGATAAATAAGAATGTTCATCAGAAATAAATTTTAAACTTTAAAAAAATCTAAATTTCTGATAACCAAAAACAAAATCTGGTAAAAGAATCTGTTTTTCTGTTAAAAAAGAAAATATCAGAAAAAGACCAAAGACCAGGACGGTACCAGAAAAAGCAGTGTAAGTCTTCTAAATTTATCTCATTCCCTCTCATCATTAAAAAAATACTCACTTAATATCAAAAGTGTTGAAGTGATTAAAAATCTGGTGAAAACGGTCACAAATTTAGGGGGAAAAACCCATCAAATTCTCTTGACTTCTGTTGACTTTATTTGACCGTATCAAAAGGGGTCAAACAAAAGTCAGATAAAAGGAAGTACATATTTTTAGCAGAAATTGTTGAATGTCTGAAGACATGGAACTTTGACTTACAAGAAAAGAAAGGATGCAGATGAAGAAAGTTAATTGGACCTCTTCAAAATAGTAGGGTCCACAAATGGAAAGGTGTCATACAACCGATAATGTTTCTCCAATCTGAATTCAGATGAAGCACTTCAGTGAAACTACAAGTTAAAAGAGCAAGTTGAAAGGGCACAACCACGACTACACGATTAATTATCATTAAAGTCTTGATACCCACGATCCAACGGTTATATCATGAACCAAAAAAAAAAACCGACATCCCATGATCAAACGGTAATAAAGATAATTAATGATCCTTTAACCACCACTACATGACACGCTCCATATCCTCTCAACTGTTGGACCGTTGTTTGACCCTAAAACGTCAGACAGAGTAGATCATCTTCACATATGAAGGCGGAATCGACATATATGAAGTTACAACAGCATATCCTTTCAATTCCTATCTTTTTATAGCTTTCTGATGAAATTTTGACAGAGTATCGGCACCTTAGCACACACATACACACATAACAACTAATGAACCGCTCCACCCATATATAGTGTTCTTGGGTCGCTCCTATGACATGCCTAATGAGCGATCCAGACCACTTGACTAATAAGCGATCCAGGCTATTGACACATAAGCGGTCCACAATGATATATTGACTAATAAGCGATCCTACTTCAATCTATCACAATATTTACATTTTGACCCCCTGTTGACCAATCTTGACCTAGACTTCTTGAAGACGCAGTCAACAGACATTCCGTGCATCAACAGACTCCCCCTTGGATGTTGACGTAGTCTTTATCAGTCTTCAGTCTTTGCCTTTTCACCAACTCTGTCTTCTCCTCATAAGCATTCTTCACAGGTTCCAGGACTGTCTCCTAGCTCTATCTACAAACTTCCCATTAGCTGTTGATCCAGACTCCCCCTTTCACAGACTCCCCCTCTCAGTATGCTGGAATCTGAGAAATCTGGTTCAAGCTTTGATAATTTGCCTCCATTGGGAAATAATGTCTAAACCTGTTACTCAATCAATAACATTACAATCTATCTTTTTCTAGCAATAAAAACAAAACTTAATCAGCTCTAGTAATCCACTCAAGTTTTCAAGTTCAAATTAATGACCCTGAACACTTGATTAATCTACCAAGTTCAATTTAATGACCCTGGTTGATTTGTTGACGAATCAAACTGATTTTAGCAAAACAATTTTCAACATTTTTTCTCAAAATAACAAGTATCAACTTAATGAACTTGTTTTGACTTTGAAAACAAACATATTTCTAACAATGTAAGCTCTCCTCGATCTTCATCTCTGAATCTCCTGCATCTGCTTCATCTTTCTAGAATCCGACAATCAACTTTCTACTCTGGTTTGTCTAAAATAAAGCAGAAATAAAATCTTTTTGGATTTTAAGATGATCTAAACTAAGAAATGAAATAACAGAAAACTTAAATTGTAGAAAAAATAAACTATTTACAACTTATTTTTGGAGAGCGTGTCAGGTAATCATATCAGTTATTAGACAAGTTATCAGTACCGTTAAGCTTTAATTCATACTCAGACTTAAACATTTTTACGTAGATAGTCTCTAAATTCTCAACACAATTTTCAATCTATTTAGGATACGATTTAGATGTTTTAATGAACATAGCTCATTTATGTGTCCCACCTCTTGAATATACTCCCGTATCCAGAATTTCAAGCTTCAGATTTACAGATAATTGTACTAAGATGATGTCTGTATATAATTTAGGGAATGCGAGAACTAAGGGATCTCAGGTCAGAACTTCCGTTCAGCAGAGAGATACCAGTTTCGACTTTGCAGTGTGTCCCCTTTAGAGGATCTTTTAGCTACAACAGATGATTATCAAATTTATTGTCTAATCAACCTGAGGGCTATAATGCTACGTTTCAAGCATTTCAGAGAAAGCATTATCCAAGGACTAGGTCAGAACCACCGTTCAGCAGAAGTCCCGGAATAATACCCCAGACATCAAATAGTAGAAAAATCTAGTATATCTGAATATGAAACCTTTCAAACGAGATTTCAGGGGTTACCTATATATCCAAGTAGTGTTCCCCACAAATTTCGCAAGTTTGAAATTTTAGGATTATATCCCAAATAGATCTACTAAATGTGTGAAAATTTATCAACCAATCATCAGTAAAACTGTTTAACTCTTTATACTATACAAATCTTTAGCGTACGATAACTGTTAAACTGATGTACTATCATTTTCCCTATATACACAAGCTCTTTTTCAGATTTTATATTGTTTTTGGATTTTGAAATTTTTATCATGTTTTTGTATTTTCAGAAACATATCTATTTACAGATATCTACTCCCCCTAAATACCAAAACAACTAAAAATTCGACAAACCATTGCAGATTGTTTCTCATCTTCATCCACAACAGTACCTTCATCAACGCTCACAATTCCATCCGACACCGAAAGCAATTTCATACCATTAAGTTTTAACAAATAATGAAACCGATTTTTATCAACAGCTTTGGTATGCAAATCAGCTTTTTGTTCGTCAGTGTGGATTTTCTCAATTCGTATCAACTTTTTCTCGAAACAATCGCGAATAAAGTGATGACGAATTTCGATATGTTTAGTTTTAGCGTGATGTACTGGATTTTTAGTAATATTAATTGCGACCTCATTATCAACAAACAGAGGTGTGTTAAGAAACTGCAAACCGTAGTCTCGCATCTGTTGCTGTATCCACAAGATCTGAGAGCAGCAACTGCTAGCAGAAACATACTCCGCTTCACATGTAGATAACGCCACAGACGTTTGTTTCTTACACTGCCAGGTAACCAATCTGGAACCAAAGAACTGGCATCCTGCTGTCGTTGATTTCGTGTTAACTTTGCAGCATCTGAAATCCGAATCGGAATACCCTTCGAGCGTAAAATCGCCTTTGCGAGGATACCACAACCCCAATGTGGGTGTATCTTTCAAGTATCGTAAAATCCTCTTGACGATAATCATGTGCGATGCTCTTGGGTTAGATTGATATCTTGCTGCGAGGCACGTTGGGTACATGATGTCAGGACGTGAAGCAGTTAGGTACATCAAAGAACCTATCATGGATCGATAAAGTGTCTCATCAACCCTGTCTCCGGTGAGATCTGGGTGAATCCCATGATTAGTCGCAAGTGGGGTAGCAGCTGGAGTAGAACTTGACATTCCAAATTTCTCCAGAATATCATGCACGTACTTCGTTTGATGAATAAAAATTCCCTCATGAAGTTGTTCAACTTGTAATCCTAGAAAGAATTTCATCTCCCCAATTGATGGCATTTCGAATTTCTGCTTCATCACCTGTTCGGAATCTTTGCACAATTTCTCATTCGTCGACCCAAAAATTATATCATCTACATAAATCTGTACTATCAGGAGATGGCCATCAACGACTTTAGTGAAGAGAGTGGCATCCACTTTTCCGCGTATAAACTGGTTAGCGAGTAGCTGTTGAGACAAAGTCTCATACCAGGCTCTCGGCGCCTGATGTAGACCATACAACGCTTTGTCCAGCAAATAGACTTTGTTCTTGTGGATCGGGTCAGTAAATCCCGGCGGCTGACCAACACAAACCTCCTCTTTGACCTTCCCATAAAGAAACGCTGACTTTACATCCAACTGATATACTTTGAAATTTTTCCAAGACGCAAATGCTAGGAAAATTCTGATAGCCTCTAGTCGTGCTACAGGAGCATAGACTTCGGTAAAATCAATCCCCTCATGTTGCCTAAAGCCCTGAACAACAAGTCGAGCTTTGTTCCTTACAACCACTCCTCTGTCGTCCCTCTTGCATTTAAAAACCCATTTTGTATTGATTTTCCTTTGACCCTCCGGCAAATCAACTAACTTCCAAACACCTAACTTCTCAAACTGTCCTAACTCTTCTTGCATTGCTATGACCCAAGAGTCTTCAGTAAGCGCCTCTTTGTAGGTTCTCGGTTCGACCTGCGAAATAAAGCAACTTAATGAAAATTCAGTTTGTAAAGGTGCTACTGTAGAATATAAACATGTTAAGCCCTGGTCAATTTGACGTCTCGTGCGAACGCCCGATTGCAATTCTCCTATAATCAACTCCTCTGGATGATAAGAAAGAGTTCGCGGCATCACTTCGCCTGGAACATCTACATTTCCTTCCAAATTAGTAACATTCTGTTCTGCATCCTGTTCACCAACTTGGTTTGTTTGACTTGATAACTGGATCTGCTCCCCCTCAAGGTCTGAATCACTATGGTCAAATACTGGCATATTTTCAGCTACTTGATCATCATTCACCACCGACTGATTGCCAGGAGCAACTTCATCATCATGTTCACCAGCATTGCTAGGACCTGCTTCATCATCATTTGAAGTCTCCCGAGGTCTTCTAGAATACTTTGCTGGAAACCTGAGCGTCGATTCATACTCTCGAAAAACATCCAGCCCATCAAAGAAATCTTCCTCTTCCTCTGATTCTTTTCTCATGTCAAACGATTCCCAAAGTTTGTCATAATGATAACGCCATGAATCACCAGGATTCTGAGGCGGCATAGTGTAACCCTGACATTCAACATTCGCTGCTTTAATAATACGCTTTTCAATTGGAACAAAGACACGCCGTGTAGGGCCTGAATATCCAACAAATATTCCTTCAAAGCTCTTTGAACCAAATTTGCCATTCGGCGCTATTACCGTACAGGGTGACCCAAACGGTTCTAGATACTTCAAATTCGGCTTGCGTTTATTGAGTAGCTCAAAACACGTCTTGTTGAACTTCTTTACAGTAAGGACTCTGTTGAGAGTATAGCATGCAGCAGAAACAGCTTCACCCCAAAAATTAATTGGTAATTTAGAATCTGCAAGCATCGTTCTGGCTGTCTCGATTAGCGTCCGGTTCTTGCGTTCTGCAACTCCATTTTGCTGAGGAGTGTACGGAGCACTAAATTCATGCAGTATACCTCTTTCATCACAATATTCCTCCATCTTACTGTTTTTGAACTCAGTACCATTGTCACTCCGAATTCTACAAATCGGTCTCTGGTATAGATTCTCAATTTTCTTAAACAATACCATCAAGCTATCAAAGGTTTCGTCTTTTGTTTTCAAAAACATAACCCACGAAAATCTGGAATAGTCATCAGTCACGACCAGACAATAGGAATCTCCTGTTATACTTTTGACGTTCACTGGACCAAACAAATCCATATGAAGTCGTTCCAATGGTCTCGAAACTGAATTGACTTGCTTTGTAGGGTGTGACTTTTTCTTCTGTTTGCCTCTGACACAACTTATGCACTCCCCTTCCAGATGAAAACCTTTAATATTCACTCCTGTCACTAGATCGTTATGCACCAAGTGATTCATTTTCCTTAAGTGAATATGCCCCATCTTTCGGTGCCATAACCGTGATTCTTTCTCCGTTGCTCTGGACACAAAACAATGAGCCTGACCCGTGGTAGTCGTAGCAACGCTCATGTCCAACACGTACAGATCGTTGACCCTTGGTGCCCTCATGATGATCCATTCCTCAGGTATCACAAATCCAGGTTTCAAGATCAAACACTCCTTGTCGGTGAAATGAGTAGTGTACATCCTGTCACAAATCTGGGAAATACTCAGTAGGTTGTTCTCCAACTCAGCGATGTAGTTAACTCTCTCAAACGTGATGACTCCATTTGATAACGTTCCTTCACCTATGATCCTTCCTCCTTGATTACCCGCAAAACCAACGTAACCACCATTAATATTATTCACATCATACAGCAACGCGGTCTTCCCTGTCATATGCCTTGACGCTCCACTATCCATTATCCACCTGGATACAAGTTTTGGAAGATCCTACACATAAAAAATCATCATTTAAACAACTTCAAGAAAGATTCCGATTCATGCTTCGCGATCCAGGAAGCTCCGGCAATTCAAACTATTTAGTCAAACATGCTGTCCACCCAGGCCTCACCAGCCTTAGGTGTAACCGTGACTTTAGCAATTTGAATTTTGAAATTCTTAGACTTAAGAGGTGGAAATTTAGCATCATAATCAACCGTAATCGATTCTTCATCCTTTTTCACCTCAGAAGTTGAAACTTTCTTCTCAACTTTTGGTTCAATTTTAGGTTTCCACACCTGTTGAGCTACTGCAACCCTCTTATAAAATTTGTCATTTTGAATTACTAACTTCTTTACGGGTTCAGTTTTTACGTTGTCGATTTTAACGTTTTTCCTTTCAACAACTTTCTTCTCAACATACATCGGTGCTTTACCCTTCACATCGATCTTCTTGTGTTGAGCTTTCACAGCTTCAGTCTTAGGCTTCACATATGTACACTTTCGTGCAATATGACCAACCTGTTCACATCTAAAACAAGTACGAGTATCAGCTACCCGACTCGTGCCTTCAGACTGAGCCTGCGAAACTCTCTTTTCAAAAAATTCTTTGTTTGATTTTGTAAAAATTTCCTTTTCTTCATCAGCAAGTGAACTTGAACTGTTCACAAATGTTTTCTTTTCGACAAACATCTTGTTTGAAACATTTTTTTCTGATATGGTTTTCCCCCCTGATAACCACCTGACCAGTTGCTTCTGTTGTTATTGTAAAAACGTGGTGGATAAACAGTTTTCTTGTTGTAAACCCTCTCTTTCTTTCAACTCAGATCGTTCACTGCTGACAAATCAACTTCGACCAGTTTGAAAACATTTGTCAATTTGTTCAAATTAACATTCTCTAATGGAAACTCAGAATCCGAAAATAACTTATCCGATCCCGACATCTTGTACATGACAAGATCAGATTCATCATGTAAGTTGTTTTTGGACTTTTTCTTCGGAATGTATTTGTCTAGAAAACACCCATCCTCCTCAGAAGTGTCACAATCTGGTTTAAGAACTTTGTCTACCACACTTTTCACCACATCATTTTGGACACCCTCTTCATTGGAAGACGTGAACGTGACATCAATGTTCTCAGGAAGTGTAACATCACTTTTTTCCTCAATTTCCACCAAACTAGACTGCTTTTTCGTGTAGTTGTCTAAGATTGACGGTGGAACTTTGTGAAACCCTACACCCGTTCCATCAGAAAACACATCCTCACCAGCTTTGTTTTTCCCTATAGGTTTGGGAACAATATGCTGTAAAACAAAGCTAGCTGAGCTATAGCTGTTTAATTTTAACTGAATTCTTTCATTTTCAATTTCAATTTCTTGAACTTTAAGTTTTAGTTTAGCAATTTCATCCAGTTGTTTGTTAATTGATTCTTCTTTTAATCTCAAAACAGCTCTTAAATGTTCATTTTCTTTAAATGTTTTTCCATTTCGATCATCACTATCTTTGACAACACTTTTTAATTTTTCAAATTTTTCAGAAATTTGACGGTTCTCAAGAAATACCTTGTCATTTTCAGCTTTAATTTTCTTACATTCAGTAGTTAATTCATTGATCCGTTCAGTTGAAACTTTTAAATTTGTGTCACGATCAAGAATCTGATCCTCAACCTTTCTAACTTTCGTTGTCAGATTCTTGATTTTCTCACTGTTTAGGTACGTGACAGTGCTACAAAAATTGCATTGTTTGGTGCAATTTTTGCAATTAGCATTACCATTGACTTTGTTACCTGACACATTTGTTGACGTGTTTTGACTGACCTGATCCTTTGACTCAGTAACAGAAATAGGATCTACCTCAAGTGCTTTTGCAGCCAGCACTTTATCAGTCATCTTTTCCAGGTTTTCAGCTGTCAACTCCTGTGTAGTCTTAAGTTCTTCTTTTTCTTTCATTTCTTTAACTTCTTTCTCCTTTCTCTCTTTCTCTTCTTTCTCCTTTCTCTCTTTCTCTTCTTTCTCCTTTCTTTCTTTCTCTTCTTCAATCATCTTTGACGTTGGTGTTCCCCACCACTTGTGCTGCCAATATTCATCATCTTCTTTGTACTCATTGATGATGGCTTCGATATCTAGCGTTTTGTCATCAACCGCGACGTTGCCATATCTATCAAGATAACATTCTCTGTCTGGATCCCATCTGTTTGGTCTTCTAGCTTCAAGAAAGATACCAGATAATCTGATGATTTTAGTTTCAGCAACCATCTTCTGATACTTATACTTCTGTTCCGCTGTACGATCATCCTTCCACGGAATGGGTTCATCATGACTTGCCATGAATGCATAACCCACCGCATCATCTTCTGGTAGGACTTCTTTACTCCAATCGTATCCCTCATCATCATAAATCACAGCCAAAGCTCTTGATTTGTCTCTATTATCTTCAGACTGCTTCAATCTAGGCGGCTCAGATTTATTTTGATGGTAGATTGCCTTCTTGTAATAATCGTCTCTAAACGGATTCTCCGACTCATCAGCGTACGCATTTCTGCATTCTCGCTTGAAGTGACCCTTCTGCTTACACTTGAAGCACGTCACCTTTGATTTATCAAACCCTAACTTTGTGGACGGACCACCAATCGTTTTTCTCCCAGTAATCTCCATGAAGCGTTGTGCACGTCGAACTGCACTTGCCATTGCCCAACGAATCTCGATCAATTCCATCTCTTCGGGGTCTATCTGATCGTAATCTTCTTTCGTCAGATTTGTATTCCCGATCTTTCCAGCCACCAAACCTTCATAAGACTCTAGCACAGATGCTAGAAAAACCATTTGTTGCTTGGCCGACTCTTCATCAAAATTTTGTGCGTTCTTCAGATCTATCGCAATATTGCAAGAAAACTTCGCATCAGAACGATTTGCAGATGACGTAGATCCACTGTGATAACCACTGTGGCTTCCGCTGCTTGGACTACTTTGACTTTCTTTATTTGCTGGAGAAAAATTCTCAGCAGAAAATGCAGTTTTCGGAGAAGTAGCTTTCGGCATCAAACTCTTCGGATAATACAAATCCAGATTTTGCTGATAAGATGAGTGATTAACTTTGTATGTTTTCTTCAACTCTAGCTCATGGCTTTCAAGTCTTTCCATCACCACATCTGGAGTCAAATTTTCCGAAGCAATAGTGTTCTTCAACATCAATGCGTAATATCTCCAATCCACTTCATCCTGTAATGAATCAAACAATTTATCAACAATTTCTTCCGGAGAATACGTAATCTTATGTCGTGCAAGTTCCAGCTTCAGATGACCAAATCGTTCAATCATTTTACAAACCGATTCATTTTTAACACAACCAAACATGTCGAACTCTTTCCTAAGCAATTTCGTTTTGTTCTTTACAATCTCTTTGCTTCCAAGACACTTTTTTCCGAGTTTATCCCATAAGTCTTTAGCATTGATATAATCTATCAAAGAGATAATATCCTCCCAAACTTATTGAAACAACAAGGCTACACACTTTTGTTCAGCTACAAACATTTCAATTTCTTCAGCATTTCTTAAAGCTTCACCATTCCTCTTTCCCTCAGCATAACCGTTTTTCATACTCTTCCAGCTGGGAAAAGCGAATGCCATTAGCCAATCTTCGAACTTTGTTGCCCACCTGCTGTAGTCTTCTATAGCCATCAACTTAGGAGGTTTGTTAAACGTTCCAAATGCACTTTCAGACTCCCAAGCTTCTTTCTTTTTCTCTTTTGGTTGATTTTCGTTCGTATTGTTCGATGTCGAATCGTTGTTTCCTGAACTTCCCGTGAATGCGTACATGTCGCCAAATGGATTCAAGAACATATCGTCCATCTTGAACGTACCTGAAAAATCAGACAACACTTAGAAATATTTTTGAGATTTTGAAAAATAACAGAACCACAAAAGCGATCCTGTCTATACTAATGACAGATAAGCGAGTCTGGTTAGGTTCAAATAAGCGACCCAACAATGACCAAATAAGCAGACCAGACAATAGTAATTAAGTCCACTCGAGCGATCCACAAATTGTCAGAAAAGCGAGTCAAAAATGTTTGTTTGAGCGGTCCGGATATGATAGTTCGAGCGGTTCAAGTAATGTCCGTTCGAGCGGTTCAGTCAAATTCGTTCGAGCGGTCCAGAGGATGATCGTTCGAGCGGGACAGGTAGTGTCCGTTCGAGCAATCCTAACAGTGAAATTGTCCGAAAAAGCGATCCAAATTGGTTACTATGAGCGATCCTAAAGCTGAATTTCAAGCGATCCTGAATGTTCGAAAACGCGATCCTTGGTTTTTAGCCGGTTTTTACCATTTTTAGTCCGTATTTTCACCTGATTCTTTCTAGGATTTGATATTAGTGTGTTTTACACGATATACTCAAATTTCAGACAATTTTGACCGTTGGAACCACTAGAAACTGAAAAAGTATGAGAGAAAGTGAGTAGAAAAGAGAGATTTCTGCAGATCTATGCTGTAGTAGTATGAACTCCTCGTCCTGAGCTCTGATACCACTTGTTGGACCGTTTTTTGACCCTAAAACGTCAGACAGAGTAGATCATCTTCACATATGATGGCGGAATCAACATATATGAAGTTACAACAGCATATCCTTTCAATTCCTATCTTTTTATAGCTTTCTGATGAAATTTTGACAGAGTATCGGCACCTTAGCACACACATACACACATAACAACTAATGAACCGCTCCACCCATATATAGTGTTCTTGGGTCGCTCCTATGACATGCCTAATGAGCGATCCAGACCACTTGACTAATAAGCGATCCAGGCTATTGACACATAAGCGGTCCACAATGATATATTGACTAATAAGCGATCCTACTTCAATCTATCACAATATTTTAATTTTGACCCCCTTTTGACCAATCTTGACCTAGACTTCTTGAAGACGCAGTCAACAGACATTCTGTGCATCAACATCAACTCCATAAACTTCCAACTCTCTGCTAAAACCCTTCACTATATAACACCCACTTAGCAGAAAAATTTATAAATCACACCTTTCTCACAAACACAAGTCAAAGCTAACTCTATTTCTCACTCAAAAATTCCCTAAATTCCAAACCCTAATTCACAAACTTCAAAAAAATGGCCGAAGTAAACCTCAACATCCCAATTGTTCAACACGATGTATCTTTCATTGAAGACAATGAATTTCTGCAAATGAAAGAAAACAATGTACTGATGAATACAGAGCATTCAGAATATGATGTGAGATGTCACTCCTGATAGAGTATCTCATGAACTGTCCAATTTCAGGAGCTCTAACAAAAGAGAGAGAAGTACCAGAAAAGCTGCTACAACAAGTTGTTCACACCTTTGATGAAGTTGAAGAAAACCAAATCTCTGATCATGTATGGGAAAATGTTTCTATAACATTAACTCCTGCAAGGGTAAGAGAATGGCTCGAACTACCTGTTCTTGATAACTATGTTGAAGCACCAAGCAAGAAAGAGCTATTAAGTTTTATCATTGGGCTTGGTTACAAAAACAAGAAGATCAACAGAATTGGTTCAATCAGAAGAAATGAACTGCCAGCTATATGGCAAGTGATGATGGAAGTATTAAACAAATGTCTCACCTCAAAAATCGAAGGAACTGATTAGATCAATCAAGTTGTTCTAACAATCATGTATGGACTCATAACTGGGTTCAAAATTGATTATGGGTTAGAAATTTTTAACCTGATCAAGAGGTCAATCATCACCAAAAATGGAAAAATAATCTCACATCTGCCATATCCGAGGTTAATTTTTGTTTTCATTTCTGAAACATTCGCTGCAAGAGAAATAGAAATTCCAATTTTGGAGAATCTGTGGAAATCAAACACAATGAAGGCCAGGAGTTCTAATCATGGATGGGAATCTGACAAAGATATCCCTGAATTACCAGAAAGCATGCTATGTGTCATTACATCAGATTCACAGTTCAGAATACAGCATGAAGCACTTCTGACCAAATCAGATTCTACAACAGAAAGAGCCAGCAGAGAAGTTTTCAAATGCTCTTCATCACTAGAAGGAGATGAAGAACAAAACTCAAGATCATCAAAAGAAGCAGGAGGAGAAGGAATTCTGATGATTACCAACTCACCAGATGAGGCTGAAAACGATCAAACTCATGAAGGAAGAATTCATCCAGATTTTGATATACTACAAGAGACAACACAAGAACATTATGCAGAATCACATATTGCTGGAAGAATTCATGAAGATGCTGGAGATCATTATGAAGAAGCTCAAGTTGATGGCACTGAAATTGAAGCAACTGAAGTAATACATCATGATGAATCCCATATCGCTGGTACATCTCTCTCAAGAATTGTTTTAGTTGATACTCACTCAAAACAAACAAACTCAGAAAGTTCAGTAAATGTTTCTTACAACTTAGAACATGAAAAGACTGATGTTGATAAAGAGGTTACTAGTGCCTTTAATCTCAACTCTAAATCAGAAAATGAGGAAGAGAATGAGGTCTCAACAGATAGAGATCAGGAAATTGATCAAGGAAATCTGGAAAAAGGTAATTTGTTTACCTTAAGAACTTATGGAGAATCACACATTGATGTGATTCAAGGATATAAGGAAATCCAGGATGAGAGTATGTCACTCACCACTTGTGGAGATGATACTGGTACACTTAAGGTTGCACCAAATTCTGGTAAAGCCAAAAGTGACCCTATCATTTCCAAAACAGCAGCAAATGTGTTTGCAGCTGGAATGTTAGCAGGAACATCTGTTGTTCCAAATATCCCTGAAAAACCCATGAATCAAGAAAATCTGGAAACTATGTTAGAAAATGTTTACAACGTATGCAAAAGAAATCCAGTGGAAGACAAACTTGATATGTTGCTGTCAGAAATACAAGGTCAAAGGGCTGAGATGAAGACTTTGTCAGAATTAGTGGAAGCAATAAAGAGACAAACTGATGATAACACTAAATCACTAAAGTATCTCTAGAAGATGAAAGAAAAGGCACCAGAACTCAACATTTTTGCATTAGAAATCCAAATGATTTTCACACAAATAGAAAAGATCAAAGCACAAGTTGTAAATGTGATGGAATCAAGGCAGTCAAGCAGTGGAAACAGAGTTTTGGAAGAAGTTACATTCTAAGGGCAAGTAATAACAGTATCACAGATACCCTTGAGAAGCTGTCAAAAGAATGGGCTGAAAGTCAGATGAAAGCTCAAGCTGAATTCAACCAAGTTCAGAAAAACATGGCCAGCAACTCAAAACTGGTAAGAGAAGCACAACAACTAATGGAGAAGATGCAATTCAATATTGCAAGATTAGCCAAAGTGGATCCTCAAGAACTCATGAAAGAAATTTCTGTTGAAAGCTCACATCAGGAAGCTCCAAAGTCAACTCCTCAACAATCATCAACCACACCAATCACCAAAGCTGAAACCACAATGATGGGTCCACCTCCAAACAACCCAAAAGATGAAATGCTGAAAAGATTAGCAGTTGCAAAACCACAAGTTATTACAAATTTGAAATTGCTAGCTGTTGTTCCAAATCCAACAGTATCTGATGACTCAGCATTAAGCAAGTATATGAATATGCAAACGATGAAGGAATGGGAACAAGAAGGTGATTCAGTGGCAAAATCAAAGATTGTTAAGAGAAAAATCTCTGAAACCAAGTCTGTCATGGTTAAAGAAATTGCCAGGGATGTAATGACATTTCCTGAATACAATCTGGTAAGTTATTATTTGACAAAAGAAGATGAAATGCCAAGATCACTATCTCCTACCAGACTGGGTTTAAGAGAAAAAAGAATGAAAAGAGGGTCATATAGCATTCACAAGCATAATGAGAATTCGGTAAGGAGAATTTTAAAGGTGGATGAAGTGGAAGTTGCAACTGATGATATAGGAGGAACTTATGTAAAAAACAGATACACACTTCAAAGAGAAAATGGGGATAAACAGAAGGCGACTGATGAAGAATTAGCTGACCAGTTGCATCCTTTGGACATTTTGTTCATGAAGGATCACTATGAAAAGGAAAAGAAAAATAACCAAGAGGTCAGAAGGGCATTAAAGGGCATATCAAAGGCTGGAATATTGCTATTTGAAAGAATGGCATTTTCAGACTTTGATCTATGCATCAATTATGAACATGTGCACAACAAAAAGGTGTACTTTAGATCACCAAAAACAAAAGTTCCCTCAGAAATATTGGATGATGCAAGATCTGGAGACATCATTATGCAGACAAGCAAAGATGGAAAACAAGAATATGGTGTAATCTTCAGAGACTATGATAATAACAAAGCTCTGTTCAGAAGTGTTGACATCTGTAAGTACTCAAATCAAACTCTGAGGTATATCTTGAAAACGACGAACAAAAGACAAGAACATCTTCAGAAGATAGAAAATAACTTGGAGGGAAGCAGAAAAGAAATTGAGCAAATGATTGAAGAATGGATCCAAGCAAGAGAATGGTACAAAGACATATATGTTAGCTGCAACAAGTATATCTCCTACAAAAGGAAGATAAAGAAAGGAGATGTGCATAAGAGAGTGAGGCTAAATTAAAACTTGTTTATTTTTTTTCATCTTTTATGTAATTTGTTTTTCTAAACTTTAGCAACTGGCTTAAATTTGCAAGTATTAAGTTTCCACTGTTTGGAAATTTTACATTCATGAGGTAGTTCATTTTCTTACAATACTTAGGGGAAACTGTTAGGAAACTTTATGTTAGAGCATATGAGATCGTTGGTACTTGTGCTGGATTAGTTTGATAGTAGTTTGTATGCATTTTGAATGTTTAGGGGGTTGTTTTGTAATTATCTAGAAGTTGTAATCCTGACTTAGTGTAGTTAAGATTCCAGCAAATTTATAAATTTGCTGGCTAGTCAGGAAGCTAGTATATATACCCCAAGCATTGTAACACATTTAAGCTTTTGGCTCTTGGTGGAATCAAGTGTTGTTTACATTCATATTGTGCTTTGATCTGATTTCCAAGGTTATTCATTGTTATATCTTTCTGTTTGGATTCAATACAACACTAGTTGTATTCATCAATCCATTAGCTTCACCTTCATCTTCATTCTTGATATTTCTTGACTATTCATAGTTCAAACACTTAATCAATAGGTGTTTTGGACTAAAACAACCAACCACTGTGATCCGGATACGTTTTGGGATCTACAATTTGGTATCAGAGCCTTTGTGCTCTTGGTTGTTGTGTTCTTGTTAAGATTTTTCATTGTTTTGAAGGTTTTTCAAAGTTTCAAGGTTTTTCAAATTTTTGGGCTTAAAATGGATTGATTTGGTGTGTTTAATCGATATGTTGTTGTTAATACTTGATTAGGGAGTTATTTTGGTCATTTTGGTGCATCAAAACATGGTTTTTGGGCTGTTTTTTGAGTGATTAGAGGGTTTTAGTTCGTGATAAACCCTCTGGTCAGCGAAATTAGTTTGAAGACAGCGAAGATTTTTTGAATACAGCGAAATTATCTTTGAACATAGCGAACTCAGCGTTGAATTCAGCGAAATAGTTTGAATCGCTGAGTGTTTCGTCGCATAATCAGCAAATTAGCCGACTATCGTTCGAGCGAATTTGCTGATCATCAGCGAAATAGCATCATTTGTCCCATTAGCGAAATTATCGAAGGCGACTTCGAGAACTGTGCTAGCGAATCACAGTGTTCCTATCACGGTTTCCGGCGAAATTAATCTAACTCTGTTTGTGTGTGATTTGTCAGCGAAGATAAGTTGATTGTTCGTGCAGGATTCATAACTGATCAGCGAAGTTAGCGTACAAGTCAGCGAAGATCATCTGTCATCATCGCTCGCCGGCGAACTTAAAGTTTTGTCAGCGAAATTAAGCCTGTTCAGCACACGTTTGTCAAAATCAAAGAAAAATGTCGCTAAATCAACTAAGTCCAATCGCTCAAGCGGAACTTGAAACTGGAACCACAACTCGCCCACCAAAGTTGAAAGGAGCAGAAGATTTTAGCACTTGGAAAACGCGCATTCAATCGTTCTTCGAGTACACGGATTACAATCTGTGGCTCTCTGTTACGGCCGGACCTCACGTTCCAACGGTAGTTAGAGGAGATGCGGTGGTTACTAACAACGATGCTACTACCTTTACTGACGAAGACAAAGCCCTCATTCAGCGTGATCGTCGTGCACACGCCGCTCTAACCATGGCTTTATCAACAAACGACTGCAACATGTTTGAAGAACACCGAACTGCAAATGCACTCTGGAATGCATTGATCGAGTACTATGAGGGAAATGAAGAATTGATAGAAAGCAAGAGAGACATGGTGCAGAAGCAATACGACATGTTTTGCGGAGTCCGTGGAGAGAGCTTATCTGATCACATTAGCCGTTTCCTAAACATGATGACCAAAATGAAGAAAGCTGGAAATCCCGTAACAAATCGTGCTGCAATAAAGAAACTGCTTGACTCGCTCCCCAAGGAATGGAGCCTGCAGTGTATGATGATCAAGAAGGATTTCCTCAACAATCCCAATCCTGTCACTCTGTCAGATCTGATCAACACCCTAAGGGCATTTGAAATGGATTTTAACAAGAGAGAGATGAACACTGCTGGATATCAACCTAAAGCAGCTCAACCTTCAGCAGGATTGAAGAATGTAGCATTTCTCGCTTCAGGGGGCATCACTCCACAAGCTTCTGATCTAATTTACGCAAATGCTTCCGCAAGCGCATCTAAAGCCCCACAACTTGTTGAGAAGACGATCACTGTCGATACTCAAGCATTGAAAGTTTCCACCGAGAATGTGGCACTCTTTAACACCTTTCTGAGCAGCTATGAATCCCTAATGTCTGGGGAATTGAAGAAGGAGATGTTTACTGCCGAAGACATGTATCAGGTTGATCCAGATGACATGGAAGAAATGGATCTGAAATGGCAAATGGCCATAATCACTCTGAGATTGAAGAAGTTTCAAGACAAGACAGGCAAGCGATTAGGTCTTGGAAAAGCTGGTTTTGACAAGTCTAAGCTGAGGTGCTACAACTGCAAGAATCTTGGACACTTCAAGCGTGACTGTCCGTTGTTGAAGGAGGGAAACAGTGAAGCTACTCCTGTTGTTAAACAGATCACTGTCGAAGAGAACAAAAGCAACGCTTCTCCTAGCACGCCAAAGGCCTTAGTTGTTGAAGACTATGACTGGAGCGAAGAGATCACTGAAGCTAAGGAACAAGTCAGCAAAGCCCTGATGGCCAAAATCTCTAGTGAGTCATCTGCAAAGCATTTTGAGAAGCAGACAACGGGAATTCCAACTGGGAACAATGATGCTGACAAGGGATTGAAAGGTATTCTGCCTTCAGTGAAATCTGGAGATAAAGCTGAAAAAGATGCTGAGAAAGGAAAGGATAAAGCTCAAGCTACAGCCATGAAAGCAGATGCATCAAAAGAGAAGGCTGACAAAGACTTGGTAAATAGTATTCCACTCAGTTTTAAGGAGAAGTTATGCTCCGAAGCATGCGTTGATGTCGTGGCACATTATAAATTCCTAAATCTGGAGTTTGAAAGGCAAAAGGACAAAGCTTTAAAAATTAATAATGAACTTAAACAAAATGAGGCTGCATATCAGAGAAAGTTGAACTCAACTTTGGCTGAAATGCAAACTCTTAAAGAATTTGTGTTTAGAAAAGATTTTATCATAAATGATCTTACTGAAAGATTAGAAAAAGCTTTAAATGAAAAGAACAAACTCCAGATTATAATAGATAAATGGAATGTCAGTCAAAAGGCCTTTACTGACATCAAAAATTGCCAACGACCAACGTTTGTGAAAGACGGGATTGGTTATAAGGATAGGCACGGAAATGAAAGAAAACTTTTCTTTCCGCCTCACAGCAAAAACTACGTGCCTATGCCTACCCCTCATCCCGAAAATGAACTCTTAAATGAAAAGTCCTCAATTGAACAAAATGAATTTTCTGAAAATGAAACAACTGCTAACTATTCTAAAAGCAATGCAGATTCCATTGAGTGTAAAGAGGATGTGGGCGATGATGATGGAGACTGCGGAGGGTCAAAAATAGGAATTGGTTACTCAGGCGACAGTTATTCCACCGTTAACTGGTTCGTCTGGAATTATTCTAAAAACAATGTTAAGGATGAATGTAATAGTTTAAATAGGTTGGATGACTGTAATGGCCAAGTGCCTAAAATTAAACCCATGGATGACTGTAAAGGCCATGTGCCTACATTTGAGACCCTTGATCATGAACCTTATGCGTCTGAATGTCATGATTTGAATTATGTGTGTCGTGATGATAATGTTGCTTGTGAGTCTCCTGTATTTGTACCAGAATTGAAAAGGAATAGCTTTGGAAAATTCCTTACAAAGGAAATTCCCGAGTTTATTCCTTCAAGAACAGGTATGACAGAATCGGAAAAGAGCGTTACTGAAGATCAAGATAACATAGAAGACGAACAAACATCAGAAAGCTCGCACTCAGAAACCTCAACTGAAGATCAAGCAACTAGCGATGAAAGCTTCGAATGTTCAAGTTATGAAGCTAGTGAAGAACAAAGTTCAAGCGAGGACAACACGTCTGAAAACTCACTCGATTCAGACAGTGATGAAGAATATCCCGAAGATGAAAGTAGAGTGGACAAGAAAACAAAGAAAGCTGAAAGCTCAAGACTCTCATCACATACATCATCTTCTCACATCAAAAGGCCCAGACATAAAAGATGTTTTCGCTGTAGTCATTTAGGACACACAGCGAAACATTGTAAAACCAAAAAGTTTCCTAAACAAGAACATGATTTTGTTACAAGTGTCACGCATCAGATAAACTATCTAAAGAAATCTGTTAAAAATCTGGTTGAGTCAACTGCATATCTTTGGAAACAAAAAGAAGTCAAAGTGGGTCAAAACCACGATAGATTCGAAATGAAACAGATTTGGGTTCCTAAATCAAACTAATATGTATATTTGTATATTTGTGTACATCAGAATAAACTCCAGAAATGGCTTCGAATGCTCATGGAATACATCCGGCACGTCGACAGCGGATGTTCAAGACACATGACAGGGTTAAGAGAACTGTTAAAGAACTTCCGCTTTATTGATGGAGATTTCGTGTCTTTCGCTGGCGACGAAAAGGGAGGAAAGATTGTTGGAGTAGGAGATGTTGTGTCCGAAGCCCTCACACTGGAAAATGTCAACTACGTTCCAGAATTGTGCTATAATCTCATGAGCGTCTCTCAAGTTTATGATAAAGGAATCTCGGTGCTGTTCAACGACATGGAATGCCTATTCCTGAAGCCGGGTTATGTTGTTCCTGCAGAAATGATCATGCTCACTGCTCCACGACAGAACAACACATATGTGCTCAACATGAAGAATGCCAAGACAAATGACAATCTAACATGCTTAATCTCTAAAGCTTCAGAATCGGAGTCACTGCTTTGGCATAGACGACTGGGCCATGTCAATTTCAAAAATATGAATAAACTATCTAAGTTAAACTTAGTTAGAGGTCTTCCGATTAAAGAATTCCCATTTTCTGAAAAATGTATTGCATGCGCCCAGGGAAAACAACATAAGAAACCACACAAGTCCAAAGCAGTGAACACGATTTTTGCACCACTTCAGTTACTGCACATGGATCTTTTTGGTCCTATCAGTGTTAAAAGTCTCTCTAAAAGCTCTTATTGTTTGGTTGTAACAGATGATTTCTCTCGATTTTCGTGGGTATATTTTCTTGAAGCAAAGAGCGAGACTGCTGAAGTGTTGAAGGCATTCATTCCTCTGATAGAGAATGTAACCAAACGGAAGGTGAAGTCCATAAGAAGCGACAACGGGTCTGAATTCAAAAATCAGAACTTCATATCATTCTGCGCAGAAAAAGGAATTCATCTTCAATACAGTGAAGCCAGAACTCCTCAGCAAAATGGAGTAGCTGAACGCAAGAACAGGACGCTGATTGAAGCTGCAAGAACAATGCTGGTGGACTCCAAGCTTCCAATTATCTTCTGGGCTGAAGCAGTTAATACAGCATGCTACGTCCTAAACAGGGTGCTCATCGTGAAACCTCATGGAAAGACAGCATACGAGCTTCTTTTCAAAAGAAAGCCTCTTATAGATTTCTTCAGGCCATTCGGATGTTCGTGTACTCTGTTGAACACACAAGAAAATCTCGTCAAGTTTGAAGCAAGGGGTGATATCTGCTACTTTATGGGGTATTCATCCACTCAAAAGGCTTATCGTGTCTACAACAAACGAACAAAGATGGTGATCGAATCATACTACGTGGACTTTCAAGAAGGAAATTACACCAACACTGGTAGCACTCCTGACTGGTTCTATGATGTGAGTGTGATTTTCAATAACTTTGAAATTCCTGAAACTGCGTCTGACCCTGAACCAGTCGAAGACACTCAAGTTGAACCTTTGTTTGACTCGTCTGACATTGGTTTAACTCCATTCACCACTCGATTATCTCCATCATCTGCTGATCCGATTATGGCTGTAAATGAATCAAATGGTGACACTTCGCCTGAGAACACCCAAGACAATGGTGCTTCTTCTTCACAGGCGAATGTGAATGAGCCAACTCAAGACGATGATCCACCAATAATCTATGTCGACGAACATTTCACCAACCTTCCGCAACAAATCGAATCTCTGACAAATGCAGGTTACAAGACAAACAAAAATCATCCTCTTGAAAATGTTATCGGCGCAGTAGAAGAAGGAGTACGTACTCGAGGGCAGTCAGCAAGCATCAACAAAGGTCTCTTCGCAGCTTTTCTATCACAATCAGTTCCACGTGACATCGAAGACGCTATTCAAGACTCAAGCTGGGTTCAGGCAATGCAAGAAGAATTATCCCAATTCAGGAAACTCAAAGTGTGGGAACTTGTAGATCTACCTGAAGGAAAGTTTCCTATCGGTACTAAATGGGTCTTTCGAAACAAGATGGATGATCGTGGGGTGGTTATCAAGAACAAGGCTCGATTGGTGGTGCAGGGTTTTCGACAAGAAGAAGGGATTGACTACGAAGAGGTCTTTGCTCCAGTCGCTCGATTGGAGGCGATCAGAATATTCCTGGCGTATGCCTCCTATAGAAACTTCAAGGTCTTCCAAATGGATGTCAAAAGTGCGTTTCTGTACGGGAAAGTCAAGGAGGAAGTTTACGTGTGTTAGCCTCCAGGGTTTGAGGATCCTCATTTTCCAGGTCGTTATTTTAAACTGGATAAAGCACTTTATGGCCTACATCAAGCCCCACGCGCCTGGTATGAAACTCTGTCCAGATACCTTCTGGATTGTGGTTATTCCAGAGGAACGATTGACATGACACTCTTCACCAAGAAGGTAGGGGAAGATGTTATGCTAGTCCAATTCTACGTGGACGATATCATATTCGGGTCAACCAATGAGGCCTTGTGCAGAGAGTTTGAATCGATCATGAAGGCAAAATTCGAAATGAGCATGATGGGAGTGCTGAATTTCTTTCTGGGTTTAGAAGTGAAGCAAAGGGAGGATGGAATTCTGATTCATCAGGCTAAATATATTCGGGACATTCTCTCGAAATACAACATGAATGACTGCAAAGTGGCAAGCACGCCATTCGCCTCCCAAACAGAGCTCACTTTAGATCCTCAGGGAAAGTCAGTGAACAAATCCTTCTATCGCTCAATGATCGGATCTTTGATGTATCTGACAGCAAGCAGACCTGATATCATGTGGGCAGTTTGTCTTTGCGCTCGTTTCCAAACAAATCCCAAGGAATCCCATGAAATTGCCGTAAAGCGCATCTTCCGCTATCTGAAAGGAACTCCAAAACTAGGGCTTTGGTATCCTAAAGATAGTAATTTTGACTAAATTGCATATTCTGATAGCGATCATGCAGGTTGCAAAGTGGATCGCAGGTCCGTATCCGGAGGATGTCAGTTTCTGGGAAACCGGCTGATTTCATGGCAAAGCAAGAAGCAAACAACAGTGTCCACGTCAACAGCTCAAGCGGAATACACTGCGGCATACAGTTGCTGTTCACAAGTTCTCTGGATACAGAATCAGTTGCTGGATTACGGAATCAACATCATGAAGACTCCGATATTCATCGACAATGAAGCTTGTCTGGGAATTGTGAAGAATCCCGTGCACCACTCAAGAACCAAGCACATCGAAATTCGCATTCATGCAATTCGAGACGCTTACGAAAAGGGATATATTCAAGTGGTGCCTGTGGATACAACACAGCAACGTGCCGACATCTTTACGAAAGCATTTGACAAAACCCGTTTTAACCAGTTGGTAACCTGGTTAGAAATGGTTAATTTCCTTGATTGGAAATGAATCTTGTGTTGATTAAAAAAAATATATATATATATTTTTTTAAATTAAATTAATATAATAATAACGTTTTTGCTTGTTGAAAATAAAACGAGTATTGAAAGACGTCGCCTACCAAAAAGATTTTCTGTTTAAAATTTTATTTTCGGGCAAATGGACTTATGAAAATGAAAATTTTAGGAGGGATATTCAGAAAATCCTTGAAACAAGATGCTTATGTCAGACTCCTGTTAGAGGAAGTGATAGAAAATTGCTAACACTTTGTCATTTCTTTGAACAGAATACAATATACAATCAGGGTACCAAGCAACGACGTGTCGGTAGATTCAGCAAACCCGACGAGTAAACTGCTGGTAGGGAGCCAAACATAACGTCTTCACAAGAATTCTGGCTTTTCTCAAGCATTACGCACCTCAGTGGGTAACACGTTGCGGCATATGGCTTAATGGTCTTGAATCTTGCGTTGACGGATTGCCAAAGTCTGAGATTTCGGGTCTTTATATTTTTATGTCATTCGGAGGATATCATAGATGCTCTTCTGCTGTACGGTGGTACTGACCTAGATGCGATGCTATGATATTCTCTTATCAATAAGTGCCTATTTAAAAAAAAAAAAGGGCCAAACCTTGTATAATAAGCGCCATTATTGGCCAAAATCCATAATAAGTGCCATTTTGGCCAAAACTCTCTGATAGATCAGTAGGCGACTCTGCTGTACGGTAGTACTGACCTGTTAGCCGAACCATCTATCTTAACCCTCGATAGTTCCTGGAATCTCTGTTGTACGAAAGTACAGACCTGATCTCCGACCTATCGTTGAAGAGAATGAATCCAATATACTCACCCGTTATGAGGAATCTTTGTGCATACCCTGATCGCGGGGGTATGTCCTAATGTGGGACTCACGAGGGCGTAATGATTCTATTTTCAATAGCTTGTGTGGGGGCCATCGAAGACTTGTCAATATTACCGAAAACATGATAAAACACGCTCTCCGAAGGTATGTTGAAAGAAGGATGCATGGATTTAAGCGGACAAACATACTGACAGTTTTTCTTGTGCCCTGGTTAGTAATATAACGTTCATGTTCTAAGATTTTGGCGGGTGTTGGCAATATGATTCTCTACAGGTAAGTTCGGTAAGCGTCAGTCATTTCAAGAAAATCAGAGTTAAATGAATCCTCGCAATAAACAAGGTTTTTCAACAAAGTCGGGCACGTTTTTCGAGAACGTTTGAAATCATCAAGCAAAAACCAAAATATATTGAAAATATAATATAGCCGGCGAAATTAAGATACCAGCGAACTTACAAGTTCGCTGGTTACTTTTTTAACCGTACATATATATTTTCTCTCAACTGTTATTTTTCAAATTTTTACATTAATCTTTTCATCGCCGGTCTTCTTGTCCCTCTCATTTCCGATTCCAACTTGTTCATAATCATCAACACAATATCATTTTCAGTCAAAGAATATCAGGTATGCTTGTCTGTTCAGTTTATAGTTCATTGATTTGATGGTTATCTGTTTAAATCTCTGTTCATGGTGGATATCATTGTGTTGAGTTTGTTTGAAGGTTTTGGGTTATTTATTGGGGATTGGTTAATGTATCAGTTATTGAGTTTATCTTAGAAGGTTTTAATTTTGTCTTTGTTCGCATCAGTCGTTTTTCTTTATAACTTTCAAGTCGGTTTCATGTAGTTTAAGCAAAAGGGTTTTAAAAGAAATCGATCAGTCAAGAACAGGTTGGGGTTTAAAAAGGGTTTTATAAGAAAAATTTGAATGTAGCGAAATTATCATGAGGCCAGCGATGATAGCGAATTTAGGTTAGGGATAACCAAAAGTCTCGAACGCGAGTTCGAGCGACCAGCGAACGATCTATTTCGCCCGGGCAGCGACCTAGATCATCATGTTCGCTGGTAAACCATTTACGGAAATGAAATGATGTCTTCGCTAGGTTCGCCAGCGAAGATATCCTTGATATCATGTCTGATCCACCAGCGAACATAGCGAAATTAATAATAGTTGTCGGGGTCAGTTGTGTTGGCGAAGTCAGCGAAGATCGCAAGTCTTGAACGCGAGTTCGAGCACCGAGCCACATGATCTATTTCGCTCGGATGGTGATATAGGTTGTGATCTCCGCTGACAAGTCAATTCCGGTCAAGATCATATCTTCGCTATATTCGCTGGCGAATTTAATATGTGTTGATTTTTTTTTATTTGATAATTATTATATTTGTGTATATCTTTTGTAAATTTCATTGTGTACATAGTTTATCTGGTAACCACACATTCTAACTTGCCTCGTTTTCTGTGCAGCATGGTGAAAGTACTGGAATGGGATAAAACCCTCAAGCACAATCAGAGTATAAATCTTGATCTAGTTCCAACCGACTTCGAAGATGTATCTAGATGGGTTCGCGACAGCAGAATCGGTTACGCAGTGGAAACTTCCGTTCCAGTTTATCCAATTCATATTCAAGATTTCTGGCAGAATGTGAAATTGGAGTCTATAAACAACAAACCGGGAATCTCTTCAACAGTGCGCAACAAAAGAGTGGAAGTGACAGAGGAAAGGGTACGACAAGTTCTGAAGCTCAAAGACAACAGTGATGAACCACAAAGCCTTAGTCAAGATGATATTCTTGACGGTTTTAAAGGAATGGGATACGCAGGGGATTTCAGAAACAAGAAGGAAATCAAGAGGGGCGGTCTGACTCGGGATTGGAGGTTTATTGTTCACGTAATTTCGATGAGCCTAGCTCATCGAAAAGGCGGGTTTGACGGTTTGAATCTGGAGTGGTCTGCAGCTATGCTGAGCTTATGTACTAATCAAAAATTCAATCTCTCTGGATTAATATTCAATTATATGCGAGAGAATGCAAATGGAGCGACTTGGGCGATGTACCCGAGATTTATTCAGATGCTCATTAATGATCAACAGAAAGACCTCCCAAATGACGGAAATACCTACAAATTTCACGTGCCCACAAGTAGATAGTATACAGAAATCAAAACCAACGAATGGGTTTTGTTGCACGACTGGATGTATAGAGCTGAGAGACTACCCATCGTTAAAGCTGCATATCAAAGATACAAAGAAGGCGTCAAAGCTAAACAACAGAAAGCAGCACAGGCACAGGCCGAAGCAGCCGCCAAAGAAGAAAGTAGCAAAGGAAAAAGAAAAGGCAAGCAACCTGCAGAAGAAGAACCTCCTAAGAAGAAAAAGACAACAGGAGGTTCTGAACGTCTTATGGGTTCAGCAATCAGGGCTGCAGAAACTGAAGAACATCGTCAGCACATTCAAGATCTGAAAGCCATTCATGCAATGCAGGAGAAAGAGAAAAGAGAAAAGAATCTGAAACGTAAAGAAATATCTTCTTCCGAGATGCCTGAAGTAGTTACTGAAGAAGCTCAAAATCTCAATGATTTCGTTGATCAAATTCTGGTTGATCCAGATGAGGCACAAGCAGGTGAAGGCACATCAAAAGTTTCCCCAGTCAAACCAACAAGAAACTTAAAGCCACCTGTTGTTCCACAAAGGCTACGTCCATTTCAAGACTTGTATGACCGACTGATCAAGGACACCGGGCCTTCTGTAGCAAAAGAAATTTGTCTATTAAAGAATCAAGTTAATGATACAAACATCCTGAGAGAAAAACTCAAAGAACAGAGAAAGAAGAACAAGGAAATGACAGCATACATGGCCAAGCAAGCCAAGTTTGTCAGATTTCAGCAAGCTAGCTTGGAGAAGCTCTACAGGATGATGCGGGGAATATGTGAAAAAGCGAACATTGACCCGATGTTTACATTTGATGAAATCTTCGACTTTGATGCTTTCATTCAGGAGGAAACAGCTCGCAAAGAAAAGGAAGCTGAAGCAAAGAAAAGGAGATTAGAATTTGTTGATAAAGCATTAGAGGGAAACGAAAGCGAAGAAGAGGAAGCAGATCGAGAAGTCATGCCACCGACCTTTATTGAATGGGGACTGGAGGATGAAGTCCTGTATGAGCAAGAAGACGGCAAAATGTTTACTCCAGAGCACCCCGAGTGGTTTAGAAAAGAACGGGAAAAGCTTCCTGATCTTCATCAAGTTATAAGGGTCGTAAAATCTGAGGAAACTGAGAAAATCATCAGCTGGATGTATGACAACCTCAGAGGCATGTTTGTAGTGAAGAGACGGGGTGGGGTGATACAGTATTTTGTAACAGGATTTGATCTCTTCTCGCTTCCAAGGTGGGATCTGAGAGAGCTTGGGCGTCTGAATCTGCTAAACCACGGTGACAGAGGCATCGGAAGAGACTTTGAACGACTAATTACGAAAGAATGTGACAAGAATTTCCCGAATCATGCCCCGCAGCGCCCAAGACGCCGAGTGTCAAAAACTTCCTTCGATCCAGTAACAGGCAAAGGAAAGGTGACGTGGGTTGTCAACCCTGCTAAAGTTGTCACCAGAGTCAAGCTTCCAGAAGAAATCCCTGTAGCCCTCAAGGATTTCAAGAAATGGTTTTAAGATAGTCAAACCGGTGAAGCTGTAATCAGGTCAAACGACAATGTTGATATTCGAATTCTGGATCCTATGGACGTGTTTCAGTTCGGGCTATCGGATCTCACCATGCTGAATGCAAGTCGTATCAACGTCGGAGCTGGCAATGCCAATCTTGAAGAGGCAGCACTGTTTCAACGAGCAGTGGAGCGCGCCTGGAGATTAAAAAGAGAAATGCTCGACATGGTAGACAAAATAGAGAAGCGAAAAGAGAAAGAACAGAAAAAGAAAGAAGCTCGAAGGAAAAAGAAACACGAGAAAACAGTGGGAGGAAGCTCTACTTCAACAGCAGACCCAACCACCACCACCTCTCAAGCAACATCAACACCTCCGGCCTCATCCACATATGAGGCCGCTAAGGAGGATCAAAAATCAAGTGAAGCTGTCATTAATCAGGAACCTCCGGTAGCACCAACGGAGACTGTTACACCACCAGAAACGATAGTTCTGGAAGAGAATCCAACCGAGCCTGAAAAGCAAACTACGGAAGATCCAGCGGTTACCACGGAAGATCCAGCGGTTACCACGGAAGATCCAGCGGTTACCACGGAAGATCCAGCGATTACCACAGAAGAATGAGAAGACAAGCACGCAACGATCTAGGGGGGATATTGTTAGAGCATATGAGATCGTTGGTACTTGTGCTGGATTAGTTTGATAGTAGTTTGTATGCATTTTGAATGTTTAGGGGGTTGTTTTGTAATTATCTAGAAGTTGTAATCCTGACTTAGTGTAGTTAAGATTCCAGCAAATTTATAAATTTGCTGGCTAGTCAGGAAGCTAGTATATATACCCCAAGCATTGTAACACATTTAAGCTTTTGGCTCTTGGTGGAATCAAGTGTTGTTTACATTCATATTGTGCTTTGATCTGATTTCCAAGGTTATTCATTGTTATATCTTTCTGTTTGGATTCAATACAACACTAGTTGTATTCATCAATCCATTAGCTTCACCTTCATCTTCATTCTTGATATTTCTTGACTATTCATAGTTCAAACACTTAATCAATAGGTGTTTTGGACTAAAACAACCAACCACTGTGATCCGGATACGTTTTGGGATCTACACTTTATTTGTAAGTACTGAAGAAAATCTCAATCAACTGGATCTCTAAAGAAGATAACAGTCCTGAAGAACAAAGCAAGAAGAAGAAGATCAGATAGGACAACTGAAATGCAAAGTATCTACTTCAAAGAATCACAAGTTGATCAAGAGTTGATTTGGATTATCATAGAAGGTCATTTCTGATGGATCTGACAATTCTGATCATCAGACTTTCTGATGATTTGTTCACCAGAATTTCTGATGAAGTGGTTTATCAAAAATTCTGATGAAAGCCCCACTTGTCTAAAAATCACAACTCTATCCTGCCACCCATGACTGAAGCATGACATTATTGGTTATCATGATTACAAATGCAACTTGAACGATGGATTCAATGAATATGTCAAATTGCTACTTTACGCAAGACTTATTGCATGAATAAACAATTGTTTATTCATGTACACAGCCGTCTATAAATAGAAGGCTCGAGAGACAGAAGGTACTTGAGTTTGAAGCTTAGCATTCATATACAAACACCCAAACTCCACTGCTCTTCTCACCCACAGAAATCAAGATTCATTTGTATTAGATAATAATCTTACAATCACCTTGTTAAACTAATTTGTTTCAAAGTGATATAAACTTGATAATTCTGTAGGTCTTGTTTCTTGAAAGTCTGATTTACATTTCCGCACATCTTTTTCACATATACTGAAATCACTTGCCATATTACGTAAAAATAAGTTGTTAAGGCCATATTGGGTCCAACATGTGGTAGGCCCTTCTTTTGAAGGTGACGTTACCCTCGGCTAAGTAGTCTAAGTCAGCAGGGATACAGTCCTAAGTAGCCGGGTTAAAGTTTTAATAGTAGCTTACTTATGAGTGGATCAAAGAGTTTGGACCCCCGCCATCCAATACCGGCGGGTATTGAAGGAGGTCCTACGAAATTTGACCCAAGTCCTTTGCAGGATCTATACACTGAACAATAGCAAGACTCTTACCAAACTGTCCCCTTAACACCTGACCAGGTAGCCAACATATCTCCATATAGACCGTGGAGATATGAATGGTGAAAAACTTTTATTTTATATAGACAGTAAAATAATGTCAAGACACCACGGACAAACGATAAGGAAGAATCACCTCCAACATAAGAAACTAGTTATTAAAGTCATTAATACATAACCAAATAAAAAGTGTGAAAAGATTAAAAATAAAAAGTATTACACTAAACACTTGTCTTCACCAAGTGATGTAAGAGACATAGGCAAACAGGGCCTTTGATTATCAAGAACTCTTACGATAAATCTTGGATCCCGAGATGACTCACACACTCTATGATGGATGATGGTGGTGGATGATGGTGTTGTGATGGTGGTGGTGGGTGGGTGAAGTGGGAGAGAGGTGGTGTGCCAAGGGACGGTTTGCAAATGAGCCAAGCACCCCTATTTATAACCTGAATAGCAGCTCGGGCACGGCCCCGTGTCCATCCTCCTTCTCTTTCTTCATTAATTGTAGTTTGTCTGCATTAGTTGACCACGCCCCCGTGTCCGCTGGGCACGACCCCGTGTGCAGAACCGTATCTGTACTATCAAGATTTCCCTAGATTCTGCGAATCTTAGAGTTGACCACGGACCCGTGTCCACTGAGCACGACCCCGTGGTGGGCAATAGAAGCTTCTACAACTTTGTCTTTTCTGCTGAGACTTGGGCACGCCCTCGTGCTCATTGAGCATGGGGCGTGTTCAGCCTTCTGTTCTCTTGTTTTGCTTGGGAAGATGCTGTCGGGGAGGTCGGGCATGCCACGTTTGTTCCTTTTCTTGTATTTATGTTAGATTTAGCTGCCTTTTTGCTTCTTTTGTTCATTTGAGCTCATTTAATCCTGAAAATACAAAAGGAAGACAAAAACACACTTTTTCCAACATTAGTACTAAAAAAGGGTTAGTTTTATGCCATAATTGATGTAATTTATATGTTGCATTTTGTGCACATCAGTAACATCGACAGACATCGTTTGCTTTATATGCGTCCTGATATGTTTCATCTTCAACGCAATGTCTGTACGAATTTGTGGCAGGATGTGTGCAGCGATATCTTTAGATCTAAGGCATCTGTTATTGTTGCGTACCACCGTTGAATAACAATTGTGGGCAGGTGCCCTGTTGGTAATTTTCCACATGTGTTGGTGTTTCTGTTTTGATGCGATTGCACGCCATTGACACAAAGGAGCACCAGGGAAAGGGTTTTTATAATTTTTGTTTCCGGTGTTGCAATTAACTTTGTATAAAGTTGGTTTGCTATCCATCACAAAAATTTCCCTTCCAGGGCGAATGTTCCATTCTCGAGCAGCAAGGTCCACCTCCTGTTTAGATTTGAAATACATACCCAAACGTATGTGTTTTATTTTTGGATTCCATACGTCCGTTGGATTATCTTCGTAATCCAGACACATGTAATCCCTAAGTTACTCACCCTCGTCTGGGTCGTCATGTATACCTGGAATGATAGGCCTAGAAGACGTCGGCTGAGCAAGGGTCAATTCAGTTTATTGGTTGACTGCAGCCTCATCGTCAGAAGTACTGTCGTCGGATGGGGGTGCCTCTTCACTTTCAGAACTTTCTTCGGTGCTGTAAATTTACGAGTCATCAAGCCGTCATTATTGTCGTCACCGACCACAAACTAAGACGACAGACCTACTATATTATCAATAGGAGGCATGAAGTGGTGTTCTTGAGTTGTTTGCCCGTATCCCTCGTCATCATCATCGGATAACTGGGTGTCAACAACATTACGTCGTGTAATGTCATGCAGAAGGTTTGTGAAACTCATATGTTGGATGGGATTGACTGCCTCCCACTAAACATAGATCTTGGCAATGAAGTTGCCTTCCGATACTCCGGCTAAAAAGTGTAGCATTCCAACGCCATCATCGTTGAAAAATTTTGTTGTTTGAGGTATGCCCTGATACGTGTACACTAGTAACAATTAAAGGCACACGGATTCTTTTTGTAGTTGAACATGATTACAGATTGAATCGACCAATTCGTCATACGACAATTTCTGTCGCATAATGAATGAGGTTGTTAGCATGGATTGGTCACACTGAACAACGCCGTTTAGAAAGGAAAACACACCGCCCCAATATAGTCTTACGAGGTATGGCTGAAAAGAATTCATGAACTAAGAAAGGGAAATGTTTAGGATGGGTTGTGTAAGATGAATATGGTTTGTATACTAATCGTTTTAAAGAAAGTTGGTGTGTGTTAACAACCTAATCCTATGAGTATTTATAGTGTTGAGGACCCAAAGATTTGGTGGGGTCCACCATCAAGTGGGTTGAAATAAATATAATTAATAATTTTGAATATTCTAAAAACAATAAATTAAATTTAATATAAATAACACCAAATATAAAACCTGTTTACAACCTGTTTAAGTTAGGTATTAATATAATAGAATATGGTGATATGTATATAAAAACTTGAAACTAAATATATATATATATATATATATATATATATATATATATATATATATAGTCCATCTCATGGCCGCATTCGTTTCAACAAATATATGTTATTCGGTTTTAATTATCATGTTTTCAAGTATCATGTTCACAACCATATAGTTGATTTCTCACCACTCTTTTTTAATTATTCGGTTTTAATTATTAGGTTTATACCGGGTTCTCAACAACACAAGATGTTACAACACCAAATTTAACAAACTTTTTTATTAAGTAATTCAACAATATTACAACATTACAATAGGATCTATCAAACTCGCAACATTACCTACATGCAGTACTATTTTAATTGAATAGAAAATGCATTTAAAATGTTGAGTTGTGTGCAGAATTACACTATTACTAAGCATTTCTAATGGAGATGTGCAAAACAGGAACTAAATGAATTTAAACCTGTCCGGTTTCTTCGTATAGTGAGTTTCCTTCGTATAGCGAGTTTCCTTATAAGGCAAAAGGTTGTCACCGGCTCTTCGACCCGTAAAGTGATATGGAACAGGTTGTTCGCACCTTCGGTGATAATTCTACAGCTCAGTGATATTTGGTGAGTTGCAAAAGCCTGGATACGCGTGATAGGGGGGTGACCAAAAACCAGGCTGATGCAGTAGCAGCGAACAACATTACTATAGGATCAATCAACACATTTTCATCTCCAAGTCACATGCGATAAAATGCGACTTCAAATGTGTTATGATCCTCATCACCTAACGGGGCAGATGATGATTGTTCTACGCCACATACCCTCACCAAAAGCTGTAGAATCCTTTAAAGCTCAGAAAAACGTTAAAAACCGCCCAACCAGTTGGGCAGCTGAATCTTCAAGAAGACTCAATAGCCGCAGTAGAACCATCCACAGTAGCAGTTGAGTAATTATGTCCGTACACCTTACGTGAGAAGGTGGTAGAAGAGAAGGACCGTTCTCCTCCACACAAGGTATTCTCACAAGGTGTACGAAATTTAAAACTAGGAAAAACCTCATGGTGAATGAGGTCCAGAATGATCTTCCAGCATACTTTGATCGGATTTTGATATCGCCTGAAAAATCCAACCCCGAACAGCTTTTGTAACGAACATAACACTTCACCAACACAATTGCAACAACATGATATTATTATTAACAGAATGAATGGTTCATGTACATTAGTTTGTTTATATTTGGTGATATAAGACCAACATGCATGATAGATGACATATAATATACTGAACAACCTATATGCATACTACTTTTAAGTTACCAACATCAAACAGCAAACTTCAATTACATATACTCTTCAAACAGCGACCTATCTTTAAATTTACTCATGAAACAACAACCTTAATAATATTCTGGTTCAATCACTGATCTTCTTTTACATTTCCGGATGAAACAGGGACCTATCTTTACATACAGGTATGAAACAACGACCTTTTTCCACTTTTTCGGATGAAACAGTGAGCTTATATTACATTTTAAACCCAAACAACGATCTTTGTTACATATATAACTGAAAAGGTGATGTTATATTAGTTGTTAACATGAAACAGCGACCTTTTTATAAGACTGTAAACCCAAACAGCGACCTTATAATTTGTTCAGCATTAACAGAATTCTGTCAGAATGTTTGCAGAAGGTCGCTGTTTCATACAGCGACTTACCTATATTTGAAAACAATTTTGCTGAGCACTTATAAGCACTCTTTTACATGTCAAACCACCTATTTATGCAAAAAAATCTTATTTGGACCTTGTTGATACATAAGTGTGGATACGGCTCGCTCGGTTCAAGTACATTACGAAGTGAAGACCGAGACTCGATATCCTCCGTCGTTATCAACTATGTCAGCAAGTTGCTGATCTGCTGTTGCAGACATACTTGTTTGCTGTTGTTCTGCATAACGAAAGACTTGATCCAATACTTGCATGACGAAACTCCTACACTTGGTCAATGACGAAACACCTGTTGAAGAAACACATGTTTCGTCGTGTATAAGGGTGTGATGAAAGACCCCTTCTTTCGTCATCTCTGGTGTTTCGCCAGGTGTCTTTCGTCAGCAATGATGATTCGTCTAGTTGTTTCGTCGAACTCATGATGTTTCGTCGACTACATTCATGTTTCATCGACTACATTCATGTTTCGTCGACCTGTTCCTCTATATAAGCAGCGCTGAAGACAGAAAGAGGACAACACAGAAAGATAAACAGAGAACTTAGAGAGACACGCGAGAGAAAGTTGAGAGATTTATCTTATATAAACAGTGTACTGAAACGTTTATGATCTATAATATACAAGTGAACGTTAAACGTTGAATCTTTGTTCTGTTACGTGTTCTTATCTCGGTTTGCTTTCCCGGTTGGATTCCGCACAACCGGGTTTGTTCATATACAAGGATTAGGCGACTAGATCCTCCGCTAGTTGGACCTACAAGGCGACTAGATCCTCCGCTAGTTGGACCTACAAGGCGACTAGATCCTCCGCCAGTTGGACCTACAGACCTGGATTCCCATTTTACAAATGTTTCATGTATATATTTATTTAGTTATACATTTTTTATCTAATGTATAATAATTAGAAACACGCGTTAAAGTAAGACAAGGCATTTTAAATCCCAAAATAAACCTTATAACATGAAGAATAAACATACATATTTTTTCAATTAATTTTATCAAGCATAATATACAAATGTTAGGACTAATATTCATCCATTTAGTATTGTGTAAGCATTTAAACTACACATTGACAGTAAATACTTTATTTTGTATTTGTTATGTAGAAAGAATATTCCCCCATTTCTAAGGAAAGATTTCCCATGTAGTAAATCAGATGCACGTAGTAAGTAAAGTTCGTGCATCAGTACATACAATTACACATTAACCTCATCCTAAATCTTAATTAAAATGTCATCTTTTGCATTAGAAATCTATTCTCTACAGCAACTGTGGAGGCAATGAAGTAAATATCACCAACACCATATACGAAGCTGATATAGAGAAAAGAGGCTCCTCGTCATATTACAATGATGGAGATTGGGCGTTTAGCAGCACAAGAAATTTCTTAGATGATGACCATGATTCTAATGTTTATATTCTTTCTAACATGTCTAATCTCCACAATATATCCTCACACGAAACCGAGTTAGATATATAAGAGCGGGGATATATAAGAGCACGCACTGTAGGAATCCGTTCGCGTAAAAATACATAAAACTTTATTAACTTGAATAACAGAAAAATTACAGAATGAAAATAGAAGTACAGTACAAATACAACTGAAAATAGAAAAACAAGAACTGAAAACTCGAACAGAAAAAATGTTCTTGGCTGAGGATCGTTTAGACACGGGTCCTTTAAAACAAATTCCGTGTCTCCCATGAGAACACGTTTGTTTCTAGGATACAACAGCCGCAAGCAGTTGCACTGCCGGTCTTAACTCCAACCCGAAGGTGTACCTTGTTGCTTGTAGAAGATGTAGAATTCAGAGGGAGAGATTGAATTTGCTGTGTGAATCGGTGTGTCTAATCTGGTGAAAGAAGCCTCCTATTTATACACCAGGAAGAACTCGAAACTGAAAAATAAATTAAATGGGAGAATTAAACTGCATTAGACGTCTTTAATGCACTTTAATTTGTCACTTAATTCTCAGTCAAACGCATTAACTTTGTCAGTTTCGAATGCTAAAATGTAACTGCACAGCATTAACTGTTGTTGGAAGCTTCTGAGCGCGTGCACGCAGGTCTGCATCCTCATGTGCGGTGCGTCCAGTTGGCTCACTACCATGCGTGCGTGCGTCTCAGTCCCATGTGCACCTGCGCGCGTGCACCACGTCACATGTGAACCTATACTAGCACACCACACAGTCGCGCCGCATTGGCTTACTCTGATGCGCCGCGCATGTCACATCAGTCCCCATGCACCATGCACAACCGCGCGCCTCCATGCCATGTGTACTCGCGCGCGCATGACTACCACATCTCCTACCACTACCACTTGGTCCTTGCAACCGTTGTGCTCCACCACGCGCACGCGGTCAAAAATACAAAGGCGGCTCTCAAGCGGCTCGCGGCGATGCGAGGTGCAAAGTGCGCCATCAAAGCGCCACATTGCGCCTCATCGCCCACGCCACGCGCGCGTGTGTGCTAGTGCGAGTTAGGGTGCTCCGCACCCTTCGCGAGTACACTAGTGAGTGCTTCCATAAAACAATAAGGATGGAGAGTTCCCACTTAAATACCCCTTTAAGTTCCATCTCTCATCCGATGTGGGACAAGGTGCCACTTTCCCACTTTTCCAGCATTCAAGTTTCAAATACCAAACTTTGAGCATCGATATCTCATTCATCTTAACTCCGTTTTGGAAGTGGTTTAGTTCGTTGTGAAGCTCTTTCGTCATAGAACACAAACCCACAAATAAATATATAAAACCCGCTCATTTTATTATATTTATTTCTAATCCAAAATAGGAAAAAATCATTTTCCTATATTTGTGAAAAATTCTATTTTCACAAAATTTCCAACAATCCCCCACATGAATAGAAATCGATCTATCAAGTTTCAACGATACACGTTCAACAGTTGAGCATTGCAAGATAGGTAGGTGTAACCTTTGAACCTTCTTTTGTGAAGCATATTTAGCCTCCTAGGTCTTGTAGAAGCGGGGTCTTTGAACAATCCCCCATTTATGTAAGCGACAATATACATTCACACAATGCTCTCCCTAGTCGAGTCAAGTCCTCATGGTTGTGTCTGTTAATGGTCATGGAACACGTTCCTGGTTCTGCGAGAGCTCTAGGATTTGCGCCTCCCCACAAATCCATTCGAAGCGGCCCCACTTCTCTCTAACATAGGTGATTCTTCTAAATCATTAAAAGCATCATGGTTAATCTGGATTTACTCAAAATCCTTAACCTCAACATGCTTAACCGTTCCTTCATGTCACTGATTGGAATGGACTAGGAAGTACGCAACTCCCTTTATTAGGTTTGGGGCAACCCCCACAGTGACTCCCTTTGGGTTTAAGATTAAGTTTGCCTATTGAACCTAGATCTTGGGATCTCCAGTCAACTAGGTTAGGTTTCCCTCATATTCCCTTCATCTATGGGCTTTAGTCCCATTCCTCTTGACAACCTATACACCTTATCTGTGCTTAAGCCTTTTGTTAACGGGTCCGCAATGTTCTCCTTTGACCTCACATAGTCAACTGAGATAACACCCGTTGAGATAAGTTGTCGTACCGTGTTGTGTCTACGTCGAATGTGCCTTAATCTTCCGTTGTACATCAAGCTTTGTGCTCTAGCAAGAGCAGACTGATTGTCACAATGTATGCAGATCGCCGTCAACGGCTTTGGCCATCTTGGAATATCTTCCACAAATTGAAGTAGCCACTTCGCCTCTTCCCCGCTTTTATCTAAAGCGACGAATTCGGATTCCATCATGGATCTAGCTATAATCGTTTACTTGGAAGACTTCCAAGCTATAGCTGCGCCAGAAAGTGTAAACACGTAACCACTTGTGGATCTGTGATCCTTTATATCCGATATCCAGTTTGCGTCAGTGTATCTTTCGATCACTGCTGGATTACGGGTATAATGCAATCCATAGTCTCTTGTGTATCTTATGTATCTAAGAACCCTCGTGATAGCTTTCCAATGATCCTCGCTCAGATTACTGGTGTATCTACTTAGCCTGCTCACAGCATACGCTAAGTCGGGTCTAGTACATGTCATTAGATACATTAGACTACCAATGATCCTTGAGTACTCTAACTGAGAAACACTCTCCCCTCTATTCTTCCTTACGCGTTGGGTATTATCAATTGGAGTTCGAGCTATACTCGTATCATCCGAATTGAATTTCCCAAGGATCTGGTCCACGTAGTGAGATTGACTCAACACAAGAACATTTTGGGTTCTAGTGATTTTTACTCCAAGAATCACATCCGCGAGACCCATGTCTTTCATGTCAAACCTCGCTTTCAACATGTCTTTCGTTGAGTTGATCAAGTTATCATCACTCCCAATGGCAAGCATATCATCTACATAAAGACATAAAATCACATAATCTCTTGGTGTGTCTTTAAAATAAACACACTTGTCGCACTCATTTATTTTGAAACCATTGTCAATCATGACATGATCAAACTTTTGGTGCCATTGTTTTGGAGCTTGCTTCAAGCCATACAAAGACTTGACCAATTTACATACTTTACCCTTGTTTCCAGGGGCGGAAAAACCCTCAGGTTGTTCCATGTAAATTTCTTCTTCTAAATCGCCATTTAGAAATGCGGTCTTTACATCCATTTTGTGAACTTCCAAATTTCTTAGAGCCGCAATTGCAATAACCAATCGAATAGAGGTTATTCACGTTATAGGCGAGTAAGTATCAAAGTGGTCTAGACCCTCCTTTTGTCTAAATCCTTTGATCACTAACCTTGCCTTGTATTTATCAATACTTCAGTCAGCTTTCATCTTCCTTTTGAATATCCAACGATATCTGAGTGGTTTGCAACCAGGTGGAAGATCTACTAACTCCCAAGTATGATTTTGCAATATAGAATCAATTTCATTCTTAATTGCTTCTTGCCATTGAGGTCCTTCCGCGGAGGTAACTGCTTCGCGGTAGGTATTGGGCTCACCCTCAACCATATAGCTCATGAAGTCTGGACCAAAAGATTTTTTCAAACCATTGCCGTTTACTTCGTCTAAGCTCACCCTCCTCGACCTCGGGTCGTTCATGTCTTTCATCTATCCTCGTAGATGAACTTGGTCCTACTTCATCTAACCATATAGATGAACTTGGACCTTCATCATCAACCGCTCTTGATGAAGTCGCATGTGTTTGTCCTAACATAGGAAACACATTCTCAAAATATGAGACGACGTTAGGATTTGCCTCTATGATAGTGTGTTTATGTACATCAGGATTCTTGGATTCATATACAAGAAAACGATGTGCACTACTTTGATGTGCATATCCAATGAAAATGCAATCAACCATTTTTGGTCCTATCCTAAGAGCCTTAGGAGGTGGTACAATCACCTTAGCTAGGCACCCCCAGACTTTCAAGTATTTGTACGAAGGCTTCCTTTTTCTCCATAACTCATATGGAGTTTCGTCCCTATTTTTCAAAGGTATCTTGTTCAAAAGATAGGTAGCTGAGAGAATGGCGTCCCCCCCACTTTTCTCGGTTCACTCCCGAGCTTATCAACATGGCGTTCATCATTTCTTTCAATGTGCGGTTCTTACGTTCCGCAACACCATTTGATTGTGGAGAATAAGGAGGTGTACACTCATGTACAATGCCACTTTTTGCGCATAAATCCGCAAAAGGTGCAACATATTCACCTCCTCGATCGCTTCTCAAAGCTTTTATCTTCTTTTTAAGTTGATTCTCAACTTCATTTTTGTACAAGATAAACTTTTCTATTGCCTCGTCTTTACTCTTAAGTAAATACACGTAGCAATATTTCGTACAATCATTAATAAATGTGATGAAGTACTTATTTCCTCCACGCGTGGGAACCGCTTTTAAATCACACACATCGGTATGAATTAAATCAAGGGGTTCGGTTATTCGTTCAACCGATTTAAACGATGATCTCATAAGTTTGGATTCAACACATGTCTCGCATTTGTGATTGGACTCGATATGGAATGTTGGTATCAAGTTTAATTTAATTAAACGTCATAATGAATTAAAATTTACATGTCCTAGTCTACCATGCCAAACATTAGAAGACTTAACCATGTAAGTAGAAGTAGAAGTTTCATTCAAATTTTGTTTTGGTTTACAACCATTACATTCATTTTAAACATACCATTAAGGCCATAGCCCTTTCCAACAAACATTCCAAGTCTAGACAAGACAAAATTGTCCGACTCAAACACTAGACTAAATCCAAACTTGTTGAGCATCCATCCCGACACGAGATTCTTCCGTATCTCTGGGACATAAAGCACATTTGTCAAGGTAAGCTCCTTACCCGAAGTCATCTTCAAGACAACCGTGTCCTCCCCCTTGATGCTTGCGGTAGCTTTATTTCCCATATAAAGCTTTTCTTCACCCGAAGCTTCCTTGAATGTAGAGAAAAGAGCCTTGTCTCCACAAACATGGCGGGTTGCACCCGTGTCAACGAACCATCCTTTTGGGTTTTCACCCATTGCGTTGACTTCTTCAATCATAGCCGCTTCCTCGGTTATCATTACGATTAGAGGCATACCATCCTCATCAACCATATGCACACGCTCACGCTTAGGTTTCTTGCATTGGTTAGCACGGTACCCCGTCTCGTTACAATTGTAACAAGTACCTTGGAAAGGCGCAGGCTTCTTTTTCACAGCCCCCTTTTTCGGTCCAAGGTTGTTAACCTTTGCTTTCCCTTTGTTGTCCTTTTTACCCTTGCCTTTCTTGCCCTTTGAGGACTCCCCAACTTCCACCATGTTTGCCTTAGCCGAAGCTTGCAAAATGGTGCCTTTTTGGGCCACCCTGTTGTCCTCTTCTATACGAAGACGGACGACAAGTTCCTCAATCGTCATTTCCCCAAGCAGGAGGTAATTTCTCAATCATGGCTGCCACTTGAAACGTCTCGCTAAGTACCATTCCCTCAGCATGGATGTCATGTAGTATAATTTGCAACTCTTGGACTTGATTCATAACAGTCTTGTTATCAACCATTTTGAAATCCAAGAAACGGGCGACAACAAATTTCTTTGTTCCCGCATCCTCTGTTTTGTACGTTTTATCCAAGGACTCCCATAATTCTTTGGAAGTCTTGATATTATAGCACCCATTATACAGTGCATCCGAGAGACCGTTGAGTACATAGCCTCGACATATGAAATCCGAGTGCTTCCATGCCTCTACCGCGCTCAGAGCGTGAGCCTCGGTCTCCCCTTCCGCAGGTTGGGGAGCGGTTTCAGTCAAGAACCTCGCAAGGTTCATGGTGGTCAAATAGAAGAACATCTTCTCTTGCCACCTCTTGAAGTGGAGACCCGAGAACTTCTCGGGTCATTCAGCTTGATTCGCCACCGTGGACGTACCCACAGTGTTGGCAGGGGTACCGACAACAACGCTGACGTTGGTATTTTCAGTCGACATTCTGAAAAATTCCACAAAACCAAGTTAATAAATCTGTTAGAATAATAAATGTGCTGATTTATTATTTTACTAACAAAATTGATGAGTAACAAAATCAGCCTCATAGCTTCTAAGTCCAACTTTGAAGACTACAAGAGAAGATATTAGAACCCAAAGACGAAGAAGGAGTAGAAGAACAGATTATGTTTTGACAAAGTCGCTACATTGAATCAAAACAGGAAGAAAAATCTGTTTTTTAAAACACAACTGTATGAATTCAAAATAGATTCGAATTCACAGCAGAATATGTTTGTGATTCTACACGAACGGTGTTTTAAAAAATTTGTTTTAAGATTGTAGGAATCCGTTCACGTAAAAACACATAAAACTTTATTAACTTGAATAACAGAAACAATTACAGAATGAAAATAGAAGTACAGTACAAATACAACTGAAAATAGAAAAACAAGAACTGAAAACACAAACAGAAAAAATGTTCTTGGCTGACGATCGTGTTAGACACGAGTCCCTTGAAACAAATTTCGTGTCTCCCAGGAGAACACGTTTGTTTCTAGGATACAACAGCCGCAAGCAGTTGCACTGCCGGTCTTGACTCCAACCCGAAGGCGTACCTTGCTGCTTGTAGAAAATGTAGAATTCAGAGGGAGAGATTGAATTTGCTGTGTGAATCAGTGTGTCTAATCTGGTGAAAGGAGCCTCCCATTTATACACCAGGTTGAACTCGAAACTGAAAAATAAATTAAATGGGAGAATTAAACGGCATTAGACGTCTTTAATGCACTTTAATTCGTCACTTAATTCTCAGTCAAACGCATTAACTTTGTCAGTTTTGAATGCTGAAACGTAACTGCACAGCATTAACTGCTGCTGGAAGCTTCTGCGCGCGCGCGCAAGTCTGCACCCTCATGCGCGGTGTGTCCAGTTGGTTCACTGCCATTCGCGCGTGCGCCACGTCACCTGTGAACCTATACTAGCACGCCACACAGTCGCGCCGTATTGGCTCACTTTGGTGTGCCGCGCACGTCACATCAGGCCCCATGCACCATACGCAACCGCGCGCCTCCATGCCATGTGTACTCGCGCGCATGACTGCCATATCTCCTACCACTACCACTACCACTTGGTCCTTGCAACCCTTGTGCTCCACCACGCGCACGCGGTCAAAAGTACAAAGACGGCTCATGGCGATGCGAGGTGCAAAGTGCGCCATCAAAGCGCCACATTGCGCCTCATCACCCATGCGCGCGCGGGAGCGTGAGCGTGTGCGGGATAGGGTGCTAAGCACCCATCGCGAGTACACTAGTGAGTGCTTCCATGAAACGATAAGGATGAAGAGTTCCGCCTTAAATACCCCTTTAAGTTCCATCTCTCATCCGATGTGGGACAAGGGGCCACTTTCCCACTTTTCCAGCATTCAAGTTTCAAACACCAAACTTTGAGCATCGATATCTCATTCATCTTAGCTTCGTTTTGGACGTGATTTAGTTCGTTGCGAAGCTCTTCCGTCATAGAACACAAACCCACAAATAAATATATAAAACCCGCTCATTTTATTATATTTATTTGTAGTCCAAAATAGGAAAAAATCATTTTCCTATATTTGTGTAAAATGCAATTTTCACAAAATTTCCAACACGCACGACCACTATTTCTCTTACCTATTATGGATTGTGTCTTATTAATGGGAAATACATGGTCAGGCTCCACTTTGCAAAGATGGTATTCACTCAAGATAAGTCGTTTAACAGCCTCGGGAAGCGTGTGTTCGATGTTTACGTGTAGGTGATGCATATTTTTTATATTTGTTATAGGTTAACATAAAAATGCAACCGACTTTGGTCTGGTTTCTGCTTATGATCTGTTAAAGAAGAGATGGTAAACTAAATAGAAATCGAGTCAAAGCTTGTTATTTATTAATTACTTCTGAAATATGAGTTGAATATAACATCTTCTAATAACTCTTACCGTAGGAGGAGTTGAAACTAAAAGATTTTGATATAGTAAAAGAGGCTGAAGGTAGTAGTAGTAGGGCAGTTGTAAAAAGTTATATAGTGGATCTGATAGAATCTGAAATTCAGATTTGATCGAAACAAGAACAAACAAGATAGATAATCCAATTCGAGAAGGATTAGGTCTCCAATTAAAAGGTTTAGAACCCTAATTTTTATAACATAAACATCGACCTCCAGAAAGATGACCTAATCTCCCTATTTAACATAAAAGAAACAGCAGTTAATTAACTGCTAGAAAACCACTTTGAAAACTGTTCCCGCTATTTTGTTTAAATTAATTGCATATGCAGCTGGTCTGGTTCTGGGCTTGGATTTGGGTCGGGTTCTGGGCTGTTTGGTACTGGGTATGTATCAATACTACCCGCCCGGAGACACGACTTGTCCTCAAGTCGAAACACGGGAAACTGTTCTTCCAGGCGATCGTAAATTTTCCAAGTCTTTTCCTCTAAAGGGCGATTTCCCCAGTAACGAAGTAGCTCCAGAATAGGATGGCCTGTGTTTGAGACCGAGCTGTAGGCGCGGACTGAACCGAGGTGGGTATCAAGTTTTGTCAAAATTTTCTGGCGAAACGGGTGAATCCTGATAACGATAACATCACTAGCATCAACGGATACATCACGATCATCCTGTTCTTTTATGCGTTCAATAAACAGATTAACCATAACATCACCATTAATTGTTGACTCTGTGTCCTCCGGTTTCTTCCGTTCGTTAGTTTCCTTGTTGGTGACGAGTGGCTTGTCTTCTCCTTCAGAGGGTTCTAGTAGCTTAATGAACAGATCTTGGTTCTCCGCCTCTGTAATTGAGAGGATTTGGCGATGGGGTGTAGGGTTTGGGGTAGCAGACTGAGCCGCATTTGTATTATCATTTAAAATAGGTTTTGGGCTTGGATTCCATGGAAGACTTCTAGTAGGCTTAAATGAATCGATCTTGGACTCATTATCTAGGGCAATACTAACAGCATTATACGCGATTTGAGATTCCTGGATACACACGTCAGCCTGCCATTCTTCATTGAGACCATTCGTTCCTTCATCCTTCTCCACCGTGTTCTTCAAACTAGGGCTGTCGTCAGGTATTTCCTCTTTAGCCAAATCTGGTCGTGGGTTGTGGGGCTCCTCCCGAGATTCCTTAATGTTCCACCAAGCCTTGATCTCTGCGATATCCTTGCGCATAGAGTCTAATCTGGCTGCAATTGATGCTAATTGAGAAGCAAGCACAGCCTGATCAGTTGATGGTAGAATCGTACTGGTTGGGGTGGCTAATTGAGTAGAAATTCCTTCTTGCAACGACTCCCTCGTATCGAACCTTGCACCCAATTGTGTGGTGATGTGATCGCAGGAACTGTACCGGGCCTGCACCAGCTTCGAATTTCCCGGCAATGGAACCATTTGATAGAATCTGAAATTCAGATTTGATCGAAACAAGAACAAACAAGATAGATAATCCAATTCGAGAAGGATTAGGTCTCCAATTAAAAGGTTTAGAACCCTAATTTTTATAACATAAACATCGACCTCCAGAAAGATGACCTAATCTCCCTATTTAACATAAAAGAAACAGCAGTTAATTAACTGCTAGAAAACCACTTTGAAAACCGTTCCCGCTATTTTGTTTAAATTAATTGCATATGCAGCTGGTCTGGTTCTGGGCTTGGATTTGGGTCGGGTTCTGGGCTGTTTGGTACTGGGTATGTATCAATATCTGAAGAATAGCATACTCAAGATTCAACTTTACTGGGCTGGAAAAGGCACTACTGGAATCCCGGATATGGAAGTTATGATCTGATTATTTCAGCTATATCAGTTGACTCCGTCGTTATGTAGATATACAATCTCGAGGATATTTTAATTGTTAAATCATGAGTAAAATGCACGGATAGTCCCTATGGTTTTACAAAATAACACCTATAGTCCCCAACTTTTGGAAAGTACACAGGTGCTCCCTGTGGTTTGACTATTTGTTACTCGGATAGTCTCTGGAGTGGATGACGGTTAGTTTTCTCCGTTAAGTGGATATGAAATGACAAATTTACCCTTCATCTTTTCCTCTCTATAAAAACAAAACAACCCCACCCCAACCCCAACCCCAAGCCCACTCACCCCCCACCTTTCTCGCGTAAGATGTTAATTCAGATCTAGTTGCAGAACAACAAATAAACCGATTTTGACTCCAAAAAAACCACAATTCAGATTGGGTGCATTAAATGATTCAGTTTTTTCAAAAACATATTTCAGATCTGCACATTCTTTATACAAAAAACTTATCTTCTTCTCAAACCCAGACAACAAAAACACTGCAATTTAGATCTAAATCAGAACTGCAACTCCTCTTCGAAACGAATCATCTCAGACTTTACACAAACAACAAATCACAATACTTTTAGTGATAACCGGCTGCTATCACTTATATCGATCCTAATCACTAGTCTTTTCACTCTTCGACACTTAAATAACCAACAACTCAGATCAGAATTTAAAAAAAATACAGATCTAAAAAAATTTGATCAAACCCAGATTCAGATCGATACGAACAGTGATGCACGCGTATGAAGCTTTGTGATACACTGAAGATTTTCAAGATAAGCTGATGCTTTTTTTATCAAAACTGGTTGACTTGTTCATGAATTTTTTAATGATTTTATCTTGTAGTTTCAACTGATAACAATACATTACCATATTTTGACTTGTGGAGAAGATAAAGGGTAAATTTGTCATTTCACATCCACTTAACGGAGAAAACTAAGCGTCATCCACTCCAGGGACTATCCGAGTAATAAAGTGTCAAACCACAGGGAGCACCGGTGTAATTTCCAAAAGTTGGGGACTATAGGTGTTATTTTGCAAAACCACAGCGACTATTCGTAATGTGTTCGTATGAGTTCGGTTTAATTATTGGGAAAATTAGACTAGAATGTCAAAATAGGAGCTAAAAGTTAAAACTGCAGATCTTTATCTCTCATGCCAAAAGTCTAGATTAGTGGACATGGGTGAATGAAGTTGCTCTTTTGGGAAACTCCAAATGTTAGGAGATATATACTTCGAAGTAATGTTGGTTTCTTCAGTAATGATATATTCCCATTATTCATAATATGTTGATGGGTTCAGTTTAATTATTGTAAAAATTACACTAAAATACCAAGTTCGGAGCTAAATATGTAAATTTTCATTTCTCATACCAAAAGTCTGTCGGATATATTAGTGTAATCGGAATTGACTTGGCGACTAAAGTGAATTGTAAGACACATCAAACAAGTAAGGAGGTGGGAGAGTGCACGCTAGTTTAGATTGTTATACTTCTAAGTGTTCGGGTCGAGCAAACCATTGGTGATCTCTTTTTTTTCCTTATTGCTACATACCAGGGACTTACATATATACAGACACATTTCAAAGGTTTATACATACATACAGACACATTACAAAGGTTTATACAGACACACTTACGCATGAACTCGCTCAACTTTTATTGATTTTTCAAACTACATGTATTTCAGGGAACTAAACGGATCTGGCAGGTGTATGCATGTGTCTACAAGCTGTGTGTTAAATAAAGGATGTCATTCATGGTCATAGAGTTTAAAAGATGTATCCTATTCCTGGACGGGATACATGTTTCTAAGCTCAGGATTATTTAAAGTATTTTGTTGAATCCATGGGAACTCATTTGAACGTATTATGGTTTGTAACTAATTGGCATCTATATTTTCAAGACAATGGTATTGTGGTATTTTCTAAACTTTATTAATGAATGAAAAGCTTTTGGTTTTATCATATAGCATTGTTATGATTATTGCTATGGTATTAAGAAGTCACACCAAATAACCCACGCTTCCGCAAAAGTCAGGGTGTGACAATATCCTCACACGAAACCGAGTTAGATATATAAGAGCACGCACGACCACTATTTCTCTTACCTATTATGGATTGTGTCTTATGAATGGGAAATACATGGTCAGGCTCCACTTTGCAGAGATTGTTTTCACTCAAGATAAGTCGTTTAACAGCCTCGGGAAGCGTGTGTTCGATGTTTACGTGTAGGTGATGCATCTTTTGGATATTTGTGATAGGTTAACATAAAAATGCAACCGACTTTAGTCTGGTTTCTGTTTATGATCGGTTAAAGAAGAGATGGTAAACTAAATAGAAATCGAGTCAAAGCTTTTTATTTATTAATTACTTCTGAAATTATAGGAGTTGAATGTAACAGCTTCTAATAACTCTTACTGTAGGGAGAGTTGAAACTAAAAGCTTTTGATATAGTAAAAGAGGCTGGAGGTAGTAGTAGGGCAAGTGTAAAAAGTTATATAGTGAATGTGAAGAATAGCATACTCAAGATTCAACTTTACTGCGCTGGAAAAGGCACTACTGGAATCCCGGATATGGGAAGTTATGATCTGATTTTTTCAGCTATATCAGTTGACTCCGTCGTTATGTAGATATACAATCTTGAGGATATTTTAATTGTTAAAACAATGATAGGTTATAATTATTCGTAATGTTTTCGTATGAGTTCGGTTTAATTATTGGGAAAATTAGACTAGAATGTCAAAATAGGAGCTAAAAGTCTAAACTGCAGATTTTTATCTCTCATGCCAAAAGTCTAGATTAGTGGACATGGGTGAATGAAGTTGCTCTTTAGGGAAACTCCAAATGTCAGTAGATATATACTTGGCAGTAATGTTGGTTTCTTCAGTAATGATATATTCCCATTATTCATAATATGTTGATGGGTTCAGTTTAATTATTGTAAAAATTACACTAGAATACCAAGTTCGGAGCTAAATATGTAAATTTTCATTTCTCATACCAAAAGTCTGTCGGATATATTAGTGTAATCGGAATTGACATGGTGACTAAAGTGAATTGTAACACACATCAAACAAGTTAGGAGGTGCGAGAGTGCATGTTTGTTGAGATTGTTATACTTCTAAGTGTTCGGGCGGAGCCCTAATGGGGTTCCAAGGGGGCAATGCCCTTCGGAGCAAGGTCCAAGGGGCATTGCCCCTGGCTTAGGTCGAAGTGCAATTTTGGTGGCAAGTTTATTATTTTAAATAATAACTGCCAAGAGGAAGTTACCAGGCTCCCATCCCTAATTTCAAAATACCTCTTTAGTCTCAATCTCTGTTTCATACAAATTACACAACACACGCATACTAGTAGGTTCTTGTTCTCAAATTCTTAGTTGTATCCGATTGGATTTTTCGGATGAGCCACGGATATAATTCGATCTGCAAGTGATTATACTACTCTCAGATCATCTGTTGCAATAATTGTCGCCATCATCAATAAACCTTACATAACATTTTGTTTAACCGAGTTTAGAGGGATAGATCTACAAACAGGCATGTTCACTCTGTGACATAAAAGTTGTGACAAATAACAATTTTGATCCATTAAACAAGCTTGGAGAAGGGTGGTGTTGTGTTAACTTGTCAATTGTTGTTGCAAAATGATGCATTAACCTCAAATACTTGAACCAACCCAGTAACATATGATTCGATCAAAGCTGTAATTCAACATTCTGGATACAAAAAGAAGGCCCAAAACTCACCCTTTGATGAGTTGTTGATGCTTAAATCTATATGTCCCATCTATGACTACAAAAGAGAAAATGCCTAAATATATTAGAACAGTATTTAGTCCGTACACATCGTCATATATGCATTAGGGTGTAGTCATGATGACTCTGTGATGAAGGACTCTGTGACGAAGGACTCCGTGATGAAGGACTCGGTATGTGGTTCCCCACGCGTTGGGCGGATTTCACTATAGTCTGGCCAAAGTTGTTTTATTAAGGGCTTGTTATCAGGGTGGTGCATAGTTGAAGAAAGTAGTTCCTTTTCCAAATCTTGAATGTTGGTTCGACCCTCTAGCACGTTCAAGGTTTGAGACATGGTTGGTCTACGGAAGGATCCTTTTGTGCATAAAAGGGCCACTTGTATAATCGTCAATGCTTCTTCTGATGAATACTCGGATCCTAAGTCTGGATCAACAAGTTCTAATAAAGTTTCTTTCTCATGCAAAAGCCATACCTGCAAAATTCAACATTGTTACAGTTTGGCATTTTCAAAGATATTTGTGATGGATGATTCATGATGTAAAAATTAGTTCATTTGACCTCAAAATCAAACTGTACTATGGTGGTGTTTGGATACCTGGTCCGATTACCCGAAACATACATCTGCCACACGTGATTACTCGAACCATACTATAAACATTTTCTTTTTTTTTTTAGTTTCTTGTGATTAACTTTTGTCCTTGTTAATACAACAATCTTACAATTCACTAATTTTTAGTTTTTGTATTTCTAATTTTCTTGGGTTATAAAGTTATACAAAAATTAAAATAGTAAGAAATGTATCGCGAATCCTAATGGATAATTTATGCAACACGTTTTTGGAATCTGGTGTAAGACTTGATTACCTATACCCATCCCATTGCCATCCATAAATGTTATAGTCAGATCCAAACACCTTCAAACAGTTGATGAATTAAAATATGTAGATTTAGCTCACCCAATCAAAAAGGTAAAGGCATTCTTCGGTCTCATAGCTGAAGCTTTTGTTGCAGCTTATCCCACTAACAATTTCTAGTGCCAAAATTCCAAAACTATAAACATCTGCCTTAGTAGTCAAATGACCACGCATGGCATATTCTGGAGCCATATAACCCCTTAAGAACCAAAAAAAAAGTAAATAAATATGTGTAGGCAGAAAGTTACTTAAGAATGAAGGTATTTGGGTTGTGCTTTATCTCAAATAAGTCAAAACAAAAAATTAGCTAAAAGAGGAACATGTCAATCATGCTAATTCCCCCTAGACTGTTTTTATTTTGAAGATTTAAATATTTATTGTATACGATATTTAGTTATTTATTAACTTTTTAACAAAACGGACAAAGAAGTGTTTATCGGGAAACCAAACTCAACCGAACTAAACAGTTACCCATTTCAACCCTAACCAGTTTTGATTTGTATGAATAAGAGTAATTAGAGAACATACATTGTTCCCACAACCCGAGTGTTGATATGGGTATTTGCATCATCATTAAGCTTTGCTAAACCAAAATCAGATATTTTTGCATTGAAATTTTCATCAAGCAAAACATTGCTAGCCTTGACATCCCTATGTATGATTCTCATATGTGATTCTTCATGAAGGTAAGCCAAACCCCGAGCTATCCCTATACATATGCTTAACCTCACGTTCCATGTCAGCTTTGCTTTTAATACTTTGTCTGTCCCTGTAGAGTTTAACCACAACCTAAATGTCCTACACTAATGTGAACAAGTTGGTTCTTTCAAATAAATTTGATGATTAACAGAGGTAGAAATGTCAACCAAAGGGCTATGATTTATTTCAAACGGGTCAAATAAACTCTTTTTTATAATGTTTTACTCAAATATCTAGCTTAAGAGTAAAATGCCAAAATCATTCATGAGGTTTGGGCTGATTTGGTTGTTACATCCAAAATAACTTTTTTAGTGTATCTGGACACCTAACGTTTTGATTTTCTTGTCATTTCCATCCAAATCATAAGCCTCGTTTAAATGCATCGTTAACTCAACTCAGGGACGATTTTGACAATTAATGGGTAAATTGCCAAAATAGTCCTTGAGTTAACAATACATTTTAACTAGGTTTTGATTTGGATGGATACAAAAGAAAAAGTTATTATGGATATAACAGGCAAATCACACCGAAACGTATGATTTTGACATTTTGCTCTTGTGTTAATAATATTTATGTATCTAAAGAGTGGGCAGAAACAGGTTTATGCGGAATTTTATTTTGACGTAACCGCACCTAAAAGGGCACGAGATAGGCAGTTATTTTCCATGTACTCGTAAATCAAAGACATCTGGTTCTCTTCAACACAACATCCATAAAGTCTGACAAGATTTGGGTGTCGTATTGCAGACATCATGCCAATTTCATTGACAAACTCGCGGGCTCCTTGTTTAGACTTTGATGATAGTTGTTTTACTGCAATTATTGTCCCATCCGACAATAGACCCTACTTAACATTGGTTTGTTAGTAACACAAAATAATAAAACGTTATGTTTCTGGATACGTGTTTTGATCACTTCACAATGTAACACAATAACACCACCTTGTAAACGACACCAAAACCACCTTCTCCAAGCTTGTTTGATGGATCAAAGTTCTTTGTTGCCGCTTTTATTTGTCTTAGAGTGAAAATGCCTGTTTGTAGATCTATGCCTCTAAGTTCTGCTAAACAAAAGATGTTGCGATCGTTAGAATCAAAATTAAAGGTAGCAAGATGGGTGGGCTGGGTTGAAACGAGTTGAAAGGCCGGGTGGCGCTTTTTCTTATTTTATTATTATTATTATTATCATTATCATTATGATTATGATTATCATTATATAAAAGGTAAATGTGTAAATAAAGATTACTGAAAAAGCATTATTAGCATGGTTATTTAAAACACTTAGGAAATTGTATTTTGGTCCATTTTCAACTTGTTTGGCACTTTGGCCTGTTCCTCGTTTAGCTGAAGCTTTTAATGTGACCTATTTGACCGGTTTGAAAAAACACCCCCAACTCAAAAACGACCAAGTAATGGGTTAAAGTTGCCAACTCTAATTTAAAACCATAAGAATATAAAGAAAGATTTACCTCTCTCTTCTGTTTTTTTCCCCATAATGTATCCTTTTCTCCACAAGATAACAATGATTAAAAGTACAAAAAAAAGTCCTCCACCAACCGTTCCAACTATTAAACCAACTTCCATCTTTTTTTCATCTTTTGGTGGCTCAAAATCTGAACAGAACAAGATAATGAAGGGAAAACTAAGTAATGTTAAATCATTATAAATTTGATGACATTAAACAATAATGTTAAATTTTCAACAAATCCATTGTTTGACTTAAAAGTCCAAGGAAACATCGGTTTATCTTTTTGTTGATAGATCAAATGTGAGAAATCAATACTGGTTGGAAAATTATTGTCTTCACTTAACTTTTGACAAAATTTATTTTAAAATTTGACTTCAAAAGTCAAAGCATACTTAGCTCTATCTTTTTGTTGGAAGTACACTATCATCACTCTTTACTCAGTTATCACTCACAATATCCAATCAATTTTCGTCATGTTATCAACCATTATTCTATCACTCACAATCTTTTTTTAGTGGCAGTGGTTACCACTCACAACTTTTTTTAATTTTTTTTAATTAGAAATTAACAATAAACACTAAAATTATAAATTTCATTAAAATTAAAACATATTGGTTCAATTAAACACACTAGAAATATTTTAGACTACAATTTAAAAAAATAGTAATAAAGAAACTTTACTCCTCGTCCGAATTATGAAACTCCAAACCTAAAGAACCAACTAGTTCGATTAAATCGTATCTCAACCGACAGTGAGTTTCTTCATCACGCAAGTCTTGTTGGATATTTTCTGGAACGTGAACTTGTGTAGGATGATCCGGTGCCCAATCCGGAGATATTGCACGTTCGTCTTCTTTGATTAGCATATTGTGTAATATGATACATGCATATACTATGCTATGTATTGATTTCTTGTTCATCGCACGAACCGGTCGGCTTAGTATGCCCCATCTACCCTTTAAAACACCAAAAGCCCTCTCAACATCTTTTTTTGCCGATTCTTGCAACTTTTTGAACACGATTTCTTTAACCTCGACAGGAAATCAAGGAGCTTTCACAAACACAGACCAAGATGGGTAGATACCATCCACAAGAAGAAAGCCTCGTCTGTAATATCGTCCGTTAACATTGAATGGACAGAAGGGTGCGGTACCATCCGTTACGGTTTGGAACAACGACGACGTGTGCAAAACATTGATGTCGTTATTTGAACCTAGAACACCGAAATATGAATGCCAAAACCATAAATCATCCGACGTCACCGCTTCAAGTATGATGGTTGGTCTTTTGATTTCACCCCTAACATACGCCTCTCGCAACTCTCTTGGACAATTTTTCCACTCGATATATGTACAATCGATGCTAAGCATCCCTGGAAAATGCAATCTAGCCTCATGCGCGGCGTAAATACGTGAGATATCATGTCTCGTTGGTTTACGTAAAAACTCTTTACCATACAATTTAATGATCATGTTGCAAAAAAATTGCAGACATTCATGGGAAGTTCTGGACTCCACAGCTAGGTATTCATCAAACTGATCGGGAGGGTTACCTGTCGCTAGTTGGCGAATGGCGGACGTGCATTTTTATATCACCCTGAAACTTGGTTTGCCCCTCGCACCGTAACCTTCTTGAAACCATTCTTCGGTTGCTTTGATGTCTCCAACAATCTTTAAAAATAATTCTTTTGGTAAAGGAAACCGATCTCTAAACGTTTCGGCATTGTAGACCGGATTCTCCACAAAATAATCGTTCGTTAACACTTCGTTGGCATGTATACGTTCACGATCCACCATCTTCTTCTTTGGGCGGGACGAACTTGATTCAAGTTCGTTATATACTGACACAAAATATTTAAGCGTCTCATTGTCAGAAGACGACTTGGTATCGCTATCGCTGTCCATCGGAAACGTCGAATCCGTAGGAAAATCCATTTGAGAAATATGTAGAATGTGTGATTTGTGTTTGTGTTTTGCTGTGGGTGAAATGGTTAAATGTTTTGAAGTATATATAAATGGTTTAAAGGGTTTTTTTTTATTAAACTTAACCGTTAGAAAACGGTCAAATACATGCCAATGGTCGAAATTCCACTAGTACACAAGTAACCATTAGACGAGGTTCAGTTTTGTTTTTAGACGCGGTAATGCACATAACCCCATCTAAATATACACACACAATCTCATCACATCATGATACTAACGAAATATCCTTTAAACACTAATAAAATTCGTGTCTTTTGATATGAACCCCGACTTAAAATATGCTTACATAGCTTTAGACGGTGTTTACAAACCCTAACTTAAAATATAATTGAACACTAATAAAATTCGCATCTTTTGATACGAACCCCGACTTAAAATACGCTTACATAGCTTTAGACAGTGTTTACAAACCCTGACTTAAAATATAATTATAAAACCCCTTTTATGTATGATACAATGGAGATATATATATTATTTGAATTTTCTAAGTATGATATGGATAGAGATAAAAGGCATGCTTCCTACACTACTAGAAAAAATACCTTTAATGACACACATTAAATTTATGACACACAAACGGTTGTGTGTCATTGTTTAAATGTCATTTTCAAAAAAATAAAACACATTAAAATATGTGTGTCATGATTTTGTGTCATCTTTTAACTTTTAATAGTTAAACAAAACGTATGTGTCATCGTTGTGTGTCATCAATATGTATGTCATTGTTGTGTGTCATCGTTTAATTTTTAATTAATTTAATCACCAATCTATCATGGCGCCATCTAAAAACTTATCAAAAAGTTTTATCCCCCAAAATTCCTTCTCAAAAACCCAAACCCTACGCTTCATCATCCCAAATCCCTCTCAAAATTCTACACACCAAATTCCCAATTCCCTTTCAAAAACCCAAATCTTCAGCCGCTTCATCATCCCAAATCCAAACAAGTTTCTTGCTGATCATCTCCTTCCAGGTAAAAAACCTCATCCAATAATCTATTAACAAAGCATCTTAAATTCTAGGGTTTATGTAACCGATAATCTGCTGAACATCTTCTTTCAGGTTTGAAATTTAGTTATACTTCACGAAATATCAATGTTATTTTAGACTGCGGGGTATGGGGCAGGAGTTTGGGCGTGGGTAGGGGGAAAACACCCAATCCACCATCCCGGGTGGGCTTGGGTTTGGGCGTGGCCCTTGGGGATTGGGTTTCAAGCCGGGCGTGGGGCGGTATGGTCATCCTAGTTGGCTGAATCTCATTGGCTCACCCGCCACGTCATAGCGGTCCATCCCAAAAGTTTTGAATTTTTAAATTCAAACTGTTGGCTTGGCCAAGCGGTCACCCCAACCGATCACCCCAACCCCAACATCCCCTATAAATAACCCCAAACCACAACCATGTGGTCCACCCCAAACCCCAACCATGTGGTCCATCCCAAACCCCACCGTGGTCCATCCCAAACATTCGCTATCCCCCTGCTGCCCCAACCGGTCACCCCAACCCCAACATCCCACGAACCCGCTATGACATCCTGGACCCATGAAGAAGAACTTGCCCTAGTCACAAGCGTCGTTGACGCTATGAAGGGGCGGCCACCGGGCCAAACAAAATATTGGCCGGAAGCTTTTGCGGCCTACCGACTAAACGTCGGTAACGACCGCCACAACGTCAACACGTGCCAACATAAATGGCGCGAGCTACGTCCCAAGCTCGAGCGTTTCAAGGCTTACTACAAAGCCGTTCCCAGGGGCGAGTTAAGCCACGAGGACCGGGTGGCGGTGGCGAACATAGAGTTTCGCGGCAAGGAAAAAAAGGCGTTCGACAAGATCGACCTTTTTGAAATTTATTTAACGCTTTAGGTTTCTTATTTTGTAATTTTTAGGTTTATGTAATTTTATAAATATTAATGAAGTTGTATGTTTTTTTATAAATGTTTGTGTGATTTTTTTAATTTTTTTGTATTAATGAACTTGGATCCGTGTGTTTGTGGCTGGGTTAATACTGGCCGTTGATATTGAGTGTGACCAATGGCTAAGGTTTTATCAGAAAAGGCGGGTTTTTTCCCTCTCTCCCCATGGTCACTTTTGCTCAATCTCCCCCAAATTCACATTTACAGCAAACACTACCAACCTCCAAAATCACACTACGAGCTCCAATCTCACCACCGTACGAAACCCCACCGGACAAATCTCCACCGGACGACCACCGTACGACAACCAGACGAAGCTTTTGTTCCCACTATCGAACGAACCCCCTTAAGGTTAGTTTAATTTTTCATCTTGTTTTTTAGCTACTGGAATTAGGTTGAAGTGTTTGATTTGTGTATTTGAAAGAAATATTAAGTTGCAGGTGAATAGGAAGTTGAAAAGACATACTAATTGTTAGTCATGATAATATAAACTAATTGTTCGTCTGGATTTTCATGTGTAGTTAGATTTTTTACTTTTTATTTTTTGCAATTTCATTTCAGATCTTTGATTTTATTAAATGCTCTTCCCCTAGATCCTTTTTAGATTTCAATTTTTGGTTTAGGGCTGTTAATTGGGGCGTCATACAAATCACGAAAATGGAATGTTTAAAAGTTGTATATTTTGGCTTCTAGAGTTGTTGATGATGGTACAGGCTGATGGTCAAGACCCGTGCGTGCAAAGTTGGTATTGTAATGCCTGATGCAAGCTAGAGTTGGAAACCGAGAATCTAATTAGCCATACATGAGTTTCCCCGTCATGAGAAAGCAACAAATTTGTCATTTCGACAAAAACAACTATATTTTCATTGATTTATACCCCATCTTTCTTCTACCAATCCTATCTTTATTCATTCTCCAATATTTCATCTCTTTTCAATCTTTAACATATCAACAGATTAAAGGGTGTTTGTTATATTACACTAACTCAATATGATATTGAAGATGTTCAAGAACACTGCAATAATCTATGTAAGTATATATATTGCTCTTCTTCTTTATAGTTTATACATTAACACACTCACTTCACTTCTTGATTGATCTCATTTTATGTAATTATGTTTGTTTGAATATGTTAAAGTTTCCCAGCAAGAGATAGTTTCTTTGTATAAAAGATTTTGTCAACTCGACCGCAATGCCAAGGGATTCATTTCTGCTGATGAGTTTCTTTCGGTACCCGAATTTGCAATGAATCCTCTGTCTCAGGTATGTTTTTTTTTATTTTTTTTTTATTTTAATAGATATACTGGGATGCCTAGAGAGTATTTCATGATCATAATGATATGCTTGTTTTTGCTATATGTTTTTTTTTAAAAATTTTTTTTACTTATTATAGAGATTGCTTAAGATGGTGGATGGTTTGAACTTTAAGGACTTTGTGATATTCTTGTCAGCTTTTAATCCTAAAGCAAGCATGCCCCAGAAGATTGAACATAAGTGTCACACCTTATTTTGATCAAGGCTAGCTAAAGCATCTTGTTTTTTGATTATATTTTAAGAGAAAATGATCAAAATGACCCATTTCGACCGATGAATTTAACAAAATGGACACCTTTTTTTTCAGAAAAATATAATTTGACTTTTCGTTTAGCTTAAAATTCTTCATGAATATGGTTTACCTTCGATATTAACTAACTTTTGTAAACACATAATCTCAGTTATATTCAAGGTATACGACTCAGATTATAACGGTAAGGTGACTTTCAAAGACATAATGGACCTGGGGAATTTTATTAGATTAAAAACTTGGCTTGTATAAAAATGGACCAGGGGAATTTTATTAGATTAAAAACTTGCGTCATTTTCACATAAATGATTATGATGTTTTGTGTGCAGATTATAAACTTCTCCATACCATTTAACTACTAGTTACATTTTAAGCTTTGGTTATGTATAGATTCATAACTAACTTGCTTTTTTACTACTTCCCAAACAGAAATTTCACTTAGTCGTTTTTCGTTTGTCTTGTTGATAAAGTTGATGCCGTGTTCATTATATATCATGAAATGTGAAAAGAGATTGAAGAGGAACATGCAAGAAAAAAAGAGTTGAGCTTAAAGCTATGTTAAAGATATTGACGACCACCGACGAAACTTGGTGCAGACACGAAGTAGGCTACAAATGAAGAAATAGAAAAGACAAGGAAGGAGATGCCTTTTTTTAAAGGGCAAGGTGTTTCTTGGTTTAATTGTAGTTTTTTTTATGGATAGTAATATAGTTTTGAATAGATAAGTAATGACTGTTATTTTACCCGTGTAAACTTTCGGGTTGAATGTGTATTGGGTCGATTTGAGTATGTTCGGCTTATTATGTTGAATATATATATGAATTGATTGTTTGAAATTTGGACTGCAGTTTTTTTTTTTATTTTTTACTACAAATTATTATTTTTATTTGTTTAAAATTTAATTGCATATTTTTTTTACATAATTGCTTATAAGTCGCGGTTCCTCTAACACCGACTAAAAGCTGATATAAAATTATAAAGTGATTTTAAGTCACGGTTTAAAACACTGACTAAAACCATTTTCCAAAAAGTAGTAACAATTTGAAGTCGCGGTGGTGTATTTTAAGACGGGGTTTATCAAATCGCGTCTGATAAACAATACATTTTTAGCCACGGCATTTTAAGTCGGGGTTCAAAACCGCGACTAAAAACTATTTTAACCGCGTCTAATGGTCACTTTTGTACTAGTGTTCAAACAAGTTCAACGCATGAAAAAGTTCAACGTGGGAATAATTTCCAACGCATGGAAAATGATGGTGGCGGTGGTGTTCGGTATGCCATCACTCGTGTAAAAGCCCCATCACGTGCCCATCCCACTCCCCTTAGTAGATATAACGACAGGAGATCATGTGACAAATTAATTATGTGGTTCACATGCATTGTAATTTTGTCTTTAAATGTCAAAGTAAACCTCCCTGTTAATGTTTTAGATGAGTTTATGCAATCTTTAATATCAGAGATAAGCATTTGATCAAAATCAGATGTCATAAAGTAAGAATTACTTACCGGGGTCAATCGATATAGCTGATATAATCGGACCATAAGTTCCCTTTTTAGGAATATTGGTTGTGCCTTTTCCAGCCCAATAAAGTTGAATTTTGAGTGTGTTATTTTTCACATTAACCGTAAACCTCTTAATAACTGTCATACCAACGCCTCCAGCCTCGTTTTCTATATTAAAATCCTTTAGTTTTAACTCTCCCTGCAATAAAATTTTTCAGAAAATGTTAAATCACCTTTTTCCAATTGCATATGCATTTATCATATTAGGGCAATTTGCATAAAAAAGAGAACCAACTTTCTCAAAAAATGTTGATTCTATTTTAGTTAGCCACCTCTTTTTAGCAAGAAAAACCTTTAATGTCGCAAAAATCTAACTCTAACTACTATAATAAAAGAAACTAATTTTTGAACAATTGTAATCATATTAGGTCATCTCTTATAGATAATTATTATTTTAGTTTAATTCCTTTTAATTAATTATAGATAACTCTCCTACTAAATATTATTTAATTTAATAATATATATTATAGATAATCATCCTACTAAATATTATTAGTTTAATATCTTATGGATAATTATTATTTAGTTTAATCTACTTCTCATTTATAATATTATGTATTTGAATTAATTATAGAGTTAATTACATAGTTAGTCCATGTAGTTTGCCCAAAGTAACATACTTAGGTACTAATAGTTTAAAATCACATTCTAGGGTATTAACTTTTCATTTTGTAACGTTTGGAGGTATTAACGTTATTTGTAGGTTTAAAATCACATTATATTAGTAACTAAGTATGTTATTTTGTGCAAACCACATGGATTAACTATGTTAATACCCTAGAAGTTAATACCTCCAAACGTTACAAAATGAAAAGTTAATACCTTAGAAGATGATTTTAAACTATTAGTACCCAACTATGTTATTTTGTGCAGACCACAAGGACTAACTATGTAATTAACTCTTAATTATATTTGAACGTTTTGTTTTGTTTGGTATCAAATAAATTTGACTAAACTTAAAATAAAATTAACTAATATTATTTATCATTTATACATTTACAGAGTTTTAAATAAAGGGTTAAATTTATTGAGACTTTGTTAACAAATTTTGCAACAACAGAATAATCTATTTTTATCACGAAAACCAAATTTTGTCTTAATATATTAAATACTTTTATTTTCACTATAGAAAATTACATTTACCCGACCCATGTAACACATAAGGTTTTTTAAGATATAACTTTTAATTATTTGATATATAAAATTAGATTTATTCAATTCATAAAATACACGGAGTTTTTTAAGGATATATATTTTTAATTATTTAGTACAGAAAATTACATTTATTCAAACCATGTAACGCGCATATTTTTTAAGATGTAATTTTTTATTGTTTGGTATATAAAATTACATTTATTCAACTCGTGTAATAAATGAGGTTTTTTAAAAGATGTATTATTTTATTATTTGGTAAACAATATTACATTTATTGAACCCGTGTAATACACGTGGTTTTAAAAATATAACTTTTTTATTTGGTATATAAAATTACATTTATTCAATCCATACAATATGATTCTTATAGATATAACTTTTTATTATTTAATATATAAAATTATATGTATTCAACTCATACAATAAAGTAGGTTTTTAAAGATATATTGTTTAATTATTTAGTATATAAAATTTATTTATTCAAACCCGTGTAATACACAGGATTATAACCTAGTATTTGTATAAAATAACCAACTTTAAAATTTCTTGAAGAAGGCAATTTGATCTGGTTACCAATCAAAATGCTACAATGGTAATACTTTTGACCATGTTCTTTTTTCCTGAAAGGAAGCCTAAAATCCGTCTATCTTAGGTGATCAAAAGAGTAAATTACAAGTTTTGTTTTTTTTTGTTTAACCACATTAAATTGTAAACGTCTTCCTTTAGCGTAAAAGTTGACAAGTTTTGTACTTAATGTTTTAAAATCTTGCACGCTATGTTATTTCGGCTAAACCCAGTTAAATTTTTTAGTTAAACTAGAATTACTACCCGCCGCAATGCGGTGGGGATTCTTTAGTTATAATTAATTCGATTTAGGACGCGCACGTTATGTTGAACCTGTCAAACTGGAAAAAATAGACAATGTAAAAACGTTCACCCACACACGCACGTTGCGTCGTGTTAACTCACAAAGTTTAGAACGAACCGTGAAAAATGCTAAACCATAGACGCACGTTGCGATGTTTTAAGTCACAAATTCAGAACGAAGCATATAGCGAAAAATTTGCGGAAAATGAAAACTATAAAGGACCAAAGTTGAAACTAAAAAATTTGTGAGGATAGATTGCAAAAGATAAAAAGTTTTGTGTTAAAAGTAAAAAAAACAAATAGTTTTAGGTTAAAAGTAATTTATGAAATACATTTAGGTGAAAAGTAAAGAAATCAGTTTTTTTTAAAGCCCCAAAGCCAAGGTTGCAACAACCATATGCATAACCATTTTTTTTAACCCCCCCCCCCCCAAAGCTAAAATTATAACATATAAGTAAAAAAATCAAAGTGGTTAACTCGCAAAAGATGGAAACGTTTGAATTAGAAGTAAAAGATCAAATTAATCAAAGGGGTTAAATTACCAAAGATTAAAACTTTAAAATTAAATTGTTAAAGATTAAAACTTTAGGATTAAAAAGGAAAGAAAGATTAAAAATTTTAAACTTAAATTGTAAAAGATTAAAATTTTAGGGTAAATTGTCAAAGATTAAAACTTTTGGGTTAAAAAGGAAACAAAGATTAGAAGTTTAAACTTAAATTGTCAAATATTAAAACTTTAGGGTTAAACAGGGAAATTTTTCATTTTTTTTTGAAAGACTCCCAAAGCCCAACTTACAACACATATATGCACTAACATCGTGCTTATTTATAGTGTTTAATCAGATTACACAAGGGTATTTCAGTCTTTTACCCATTTATTTAATATTATTTAAAAACTAAAACAATAATATTTTAAAAAATTATCACCACCACCATTGATTCTATGTCTCTCTCACCTTCGTCAACACACCACCACCACAACCACCTTCACCCTCCACCGCCACACCTACTTTCTCTCTACCAGACTACCACCACCGTCTCCACCATCACCACCCTCACCGAAACCTTAACCTAACCTGCAACAACCCAAATCAGCAACCAACACCAATAAACCCACCACCCCCACTGGAACCCTAACCTGAAGAACCTGCAAACCACCCAAATCAGCAAGCACCACCATTAAACCCACCACCCCATCCACCATCACAACCCCCCACCATCTCCACCATCACCACCCTCATCAAAACCCTAATCCCAAACAACCTGCAAACAACCTAAATCACCAACCACCACCACATCCACCATCACAACCCGCCACCGTCACCAACCACAACCGCTCAACTTGATAGACAAAGAACATATAGGATCAGAACTTGATAGATCAAAGAGATTAGAGCGATTACCGTCGAATTAAGGAAATCGTTGGTGTCTGACAATGATATCGAAGCCGTCATCATCAAAAAAGGTGAAATCATCGGGTAATGTGAGGTCGCCAGAGAAGACAAAGGAGCAAAGGGGTTGTGATAGTCGATCGATTGTGGTAAGGTGATTGTGGACAGTGGTTTGCCTCCACCAAAACAACCTACTTTTTTCACAGAAGAGGAGAATACCTGTAAAGTTTACTCTGTTTCCTCATTTGATGAGTACATGATTACACTATCGTATCCTCGGTAGCAAGTAGATGTATCCCGCTCTTCCTCCTTTAAAATAGGTGTTAGGTGTAGGTGGGTCTCGGACTGTTCCATCCTTCTGTACCTTAAGCTGCTTCAGCTATATATGTCAACCATGGAGAATAGATCCGACTGTATCTTCTATTTATAAATTTTTTTATTTTTTATAAGCTAGTCCCTAAACATAAGTTATTTAACAGAATAGCCCCTGAAGAGATGAAATAACAAGAATACCCTCATGTGCAAGGCACATGGCCAGATTTAACTAAAAAATCTAACTGGGTTTGGCCTAAAGGACATAACGTGCAAGATTTTAGAACATTAAGTACAAAACTTGTCAACTTTTGCGCTAAAGAACAGTGCCTACAATTTAGTGTAAACATAGCGGACAAAACTTGTAATTTACTCTAAGAGAAATGAAATATCCTCCTAACAGCATGACCATGACACTAGGAAAATCAATAGAACGAATTAGGAGAGAGGCGCAAAATCTCATTATCTTGGTGTTGGAAGGATATGTAAGAAGGATATACCATATTTCTTACCTTCAAAGCTAAAATTTTTGAATCATAGATGGTTTTTTTGTGATCTGAAATTAAATAAGTTAAAGTGAACACAAATCAGGACGAAAGTTGGTTGCATTTCTATACAGTACCTGCACATAAACATCGAATACACGCCTCCCCAGGGTGTTAAATGAGTTATACTGGGTGAAAACAATCTCTGCAAAGTGGAGCATGACAGTATAGTTCCCATTTATAAGACACAATCCATAATAAGTAAGAGAAATAGCGGTGGTGCGTGCTGTTGTATATAAATCGGTATCAAATGTGGATGTATTATGGAGACTAGATGTGTTGGAAAGAATATAGATGTCAGAATCACGGTCATCATCTAAGAAGTTTCCTGTGCTGCTAAATGCCCAATTTCCAGCATTGTAATATGGCGAGGCACCTTTTTTCTCTGTATCAGATTCGTATTTAGTGTTGTTTATATATACTTCTTTTCCCCCACAGTTGATGCGCAATGAATAGATTTCTGATGCAAATGATGACATTCCATTTAAGATATTGGATTTGGTTAATGTGTGTACTTGTATATAGTGATGTAGAAACTTTACTTACTCTTTACATCTGACTTAATACATGGGAAATCTTTCCTTAGACATGGTTGAATATTGTATCTATATAAGAAATGCAAGACAGATAAGTCATTTTCTACTTTGGAGGTGTACACAACACTTTATGTGGTTCATATAATCCCTATGCCTTTCCTAATTCCTAGTCTTGGAACGAAAGTTGATCACAAGTCCCAGGTAGGCCCAGTCCAAACCCATATTAAGACCAGTTAGGCCCAGTACACACAACACACACATGTGTGTGTGTGATTTTCTGATTATCATATTTTTTATGAGTCAATTGTTTTTACATCTACTGTAAATGTAAATTTGTATATTTTTCTGCTCAATAAAACTAATTTGAGGCAACAAAATATGTAATTTTATTCATCATGTCACGAACCGTATTTTATAATTTAAAATACCTTGTTTTATATCAATTCGAGTTAGTAATTATATTTCAAAATATAGAACTTAAAAATAATTAAATATGTAAATGAAAAAGCTAGTAAATTATTATAAGCTGGCCCAAATCTCCCCCATTTTTCAACTCATGCTTTAAGCCTGCCTTTAACATCTACTTTAGGACTAGGCCCGGTACGAATTTTGATGCTTTCACAACATTGAAGTGAGGATCATGTGTCTTACTGTTTATCTGTTGACGACGAAGAATAGCTCTCCACCACATTTCTGAGTAACGAGTGCAAAATTTGTTTACATTAGGCATAAACGACATGTGAAACCTAAATGTAGCATACATATGACTTCTTGCTATGGGGGGAAACAACTTACATCTTCTCTTGTTCACATATTCTTGGACCAGAAGGGTCCCAAGTAAAATGGTTACACGAAATATCCCTATAAAGGCATAAATACATTTAAGCACAACCTACAACTAAAGGTTATAAATTTTTTTAATTATTTAGTTTATTAGTGTTCTAGTATAATTACAGGCGCTTGAAAAACTAATTTTGATTCAGTTGCGTGCAGTTACCATAAATTAATAAGGTTTCATAAGATTCATCTTTTGCTCATTTGATGATGTATATCATACAGTGAAACGATAGTTGTAGGAGGATATCCTTACACGTCCTTGGTGCTTGAGTATACCCATGCAGGCACAGGTCCAGTAAGATTATTTTTAGTTAAATAGCTATAAATAATCCAACAGAGAGAATTATTATTAATTAGAAACAAAAATAATATTGTTGAAGATAATTCACATACACGTGCTCAGCTTCTAGTTTAGAAAAAGATGATGGAATCCCACCTGTCAAATTGTTGAAACTGAGGTCTCTACAAAAAAGAAATAAATAAATAAAAAATAAGTTCCAACAAGACAACGTAAATTTCAAACATATCCAATATGCAATAAGTGGAACTCTTAGAAAACAATAATTTCCAGAAAAATAGTGCAGTTGATATAGAGTTTATATGTTTTTATTGGATGTCTCTTGTAGGGGATGGTGCCCTAGATCATACGAGTTGCTTTGCTATTGCTATGAGTAGGTTATTACTTATTAAAAATAACTTATAATGTGATTTATGGATCATTTAAGTTAACTTTATCAATATGATATACATGACTCCTAACAATTACTTGATGGAAGTAATTGTGAATATGTATTAGTTAAGAGGCTATTATGATTTCCTTAGATGCTTTTAATACAGAGAATTCTAGGAGTTTTAATGTAACTAATAAAATTGAATGATCATCAAGATCATTCATTCATAGTGAAACAACCTTATAACTCCTAAAACAACAATCAAGAATTCTCTCTTGTTATCCATCACTCAAATGTATCATAATGGGAATTATGCCTTCATCATTATCCATTGAGACAACCATTCCCACAAGTCTCTAATTTTATGTTTATATTTATGTATTAACTAGATAAACATGATTAAGGTTTTATGTGTTTGACCCATGTATAAAGATATAGTCAACATGTGTTATCAAAGCATTAAGTTGAATATATCCTAATCAATCATTGAATTCGATTTGCGTTTTCTGAAACTGGAAATTAAGATCATTATATTAGTCATTTCATGAACTAATATCCCACTGGGATTTTTTTTACCCTTGAGGCCTTGAATAGAAATATTTCAAATCGATGAAACATGCATTAGGACGCCATCGTATCAATATTTTTATAGTAATTACTAAATAAATAAATTAAGTCACAACAATCCTTATCTAGGGTAAGATATAATATGAAGTTTTTTTTTTCTAGGAAGATTAGGAAGTAATCTTTATCATCAATTGATATAATTAAGGGTTAAGATTAAATGAGTGAAACTGAAGAAAAAAAGTAGGCACGTGGGTTTGTATAGAGGCATTCTAGTCAATTCAGGGCAATAGTTTCTATCTCTCTAGTTCCCCATCATTTTTTAAAGGTTAATAACTCTTTCATACGACATTATTTTTTTATAAAAATTGCACAAAAAAACGAGCGTTTTTTATCTTTAAAACAAGTATAATATTGCTATATTTTTGAAAAAAAAAAATTCGAAAACCCAGTTGCATAAAACGCAATGGGCAAAAAATGTAAAAAATGACTTTTTTTCTAAAACGCAATAGACCAAAAACACAAAGAAATGTTTTATTTCTAAAACGCAATGGCCTAAAAACATAAAAGAAAGTTTTTTTTTCTAAAACGCAATGGAATGAAAACACATAAAAGTGTGTTTTACCTAAAACGCAGTGGTCTAAAAACAAGTCAAAATGTGTTTTTCTAAAACGCAATAGACCAAAAAACACAAAAAATTTCTTTTTTTTAAAACGCAATGGCCTAAAAACACAAAATAAAGTGTTCTTTCTAAAACGCAATAGACTGAAAACACATAAAAATGTTTTTTACCTAAAACGCAATAGACTAAAAACATTTGAAAATGTGTTTTCTAAAACGCAATATACCAAAAAACACATAAAAATGTCTTTTTTTTTTTCTAAAATGCAATGAACTAAAAACACATAAAAATGTGTTTTACCTAAAATGCAATAGACTAAAAACACTTCAAAATGTGTTTTTTCTAAAACACATTGGACCAGAAAACACATAAAAATTTGTTTTCCTAAAACGTAATTGATAAAAACACAAAAGAAAGTGTTTTTTTTAAACGCAAAGGACTAAAAACACATAAAATGTGTTATACCTAAAACGCAATAAACTAAAAATACAATAAAATGTGTTGCGTCTAAAACCCAATAAACAAAAAATACAAAAAAGGGGTGTTTTTTCATTACTTTGTAAAACGCAATGACTCAATTCAAAACCTAGATTGTAAAAATGCAATTCAAAAATTTCTTACATAGCTCGAAGTCGATTTCTTCAGATTTCTTGAACGTAAGACGAAAATTTAATGTTAGAAACACTTATCAACGATCGAATCGAACGAATTAGTGATTCGCTTCAAATCTCGAGAAAAAATAAGATATTGTATGAAATTAAACTTGGTTTCTTCAAAAAAGTTGAAGAACACGTTGATTGGGTGTTTGAATCATTGATTGGTGACGAAAATCGCACTATAATATAGTGATTATTGAGATAGAAAATGAAGAAAATGTTGAAGATGGTGGGTTTTGAAGTTACAGAGAGAAGAATGTAGAAAATTGGATGAAATTGACTAAAATATTTTTTTTCGTTCTTTTAAATTTTGACACATATCATAATTTTATTGCTTCTTATCCTTTCTAGCTAAAATAAACTTTCTATTTGATCATCTCCCTCCTTATCTATTCAATTATATATTATGAACCTTTTAGTTATGAACCCGTCATTACTTGCAAAAGGATTGCAATGATGGATTTCACTTTAGTGGTCTAATCGTTATCTTTAAATATTTCATTGCCTTGTTTTTTTGTTTCTTTACTCAGTGACTATTAATACCACATGATATAAAATTGTTGGTGTTTAATAATCATATTATGTATTTGTTGAGGCAACAATGGCTAATTTGTATATGGCATGCATAATTTTTATAGCTTGCAAAATTGTTACAAGATGATATAACATTCAAAAACATGATAACGATTTCGATTATAATTATAAGTTATTCATATGATTATTTCTTTTGAGTTTATATGGAAAATAAAAAATAAGTAGAATGTCTTTTCCTTAAATTCTATTAACATCATGATTTAATCATTACTCTTCTGTCTTAAAATAATATTTGAATATAATTATATAATGCTAAATTACCTATATATTACCTATGTATTAAAAATACAGTCAAATGAAGAGTAACATTAACAGTGACATCATCAACATCAATGGTGACATCATCAAGGTATGAGCAAACAGTATCATCAAGTACGGGTGCGGGTATCAAATTTACTAAACCGGGTGTATTTTTGATACCGGTTCGGCACCGGTATTCACTGGCTGTACCCTCAAATACCTCTGCCGTACCATTACCGACTGGTATCGAACCATACCAGGTATATATTCGGTACCGGTACCCACTTTTGGGGATTTCGGTACCGGTTGATACCGAGCTCATCAAATCCTGTAGCAACGTATCAATGCAAGTGAATGCACCGTTTAGATTACTTTTCATACACACAGTAAGTAAACTGTATTTCGTTTGAATGTGGATGAATTGTAGCATGTAAAATTAAATTAGATATTTAGATTATTGATGAGCAAATCATATCAAATCCTGTAATCAAACCGGTATCGTATCGGTACCAAAGTTACTATACCAAATCATTTTCGGTACCAAGTTGGTACCCACCTTTTGGCGTTTTCAGAATCGTTACTTTCGGTTCGACACCGGTCTAGCACCATATCTGTATTTATTGATTTTACCTTCAAATACCATACCGTATTGTACCGAGCATTTTCGATGCAGATACATAATTTCGATGATTTTCTGGATCGGTACTTTCGGTGCCCTTACTGGCACCGAGCTCATCCATATTTTAATGTGTTAGCACCGTAATAATTGAATTGAAAACAACTAAATTTTCAACGTGTAGGACGTGTGGGTCCTATTATTATATATTAGGTTATTTAAAATCGCTTTTTTGGACGGAGTGACTATCCTTATCACGTCATTTTTATTTATGTTTTGATATTCGGTATCTGCTTGCCGTTGCTGACATGCGTTTTGCAGACAGTGGGTCCCTGCCGCAATGCGCGAACGGAAAATCAACTAGTTTTAATAAAAATTAGATGTTTAACCTAATGGTACATCTTTTGTTTTAACACTGAAATTTAAATGATACTATTTTATGTAATTATGTGTATGACAATGAACCCTACACATAGTGAATTATGAGCATCCCAAAGGCTACTTGTTTATTGATACACATAGTGAATTATGAGCATCCCAAATGCTACTTGTTTAATGATACACATAGTGAATTATGAGCATAACTTGCATAGATATATCATTTCTTGCCCAAAGGTGTTATAGTTATGTGCTTTACTTTATTATTTATGAATGTTAGTGATATCACAAGTTTTGGTCAAAGCGAAGCCAAAATTCAAGTGGACCCTCCTGGTTGCTCTGACTGCAGAAAGCACTGCAAATCAGAAAATAGAGCATGAAAACTGAGAGGGTCTAGCAGGATGTCTATTATGGTTATCTTGAATTACATCTCAAGTACTATCAGAGAGCTATACTAATTCAAAGAATGCCAATGAATATCTAAATTCAGTTGAGGAGTAATTTAAGGGATCTTCTAAAGCACATGCAAGCTCTCTAAAATTGAAGATGCTCACCACAAAACATGAATGGACTAATGGTCTGTGTGAGCACATAATGATGATGAGCGGCATGATCCATAAGTTAAAGGGATTAGACATGGAAATAAGTGAGAGTTTTCTAGTGCACTTCATTATGACTGCTCTCGTTTTAATGATTTTAAGATAAACTATAACACTTAGAAAGAGAAATGGTTAATGAGTGAGTTGATAGCAATGTGTGTGAAGGAGGAGGAATGTCTAAAACTGGAATAATCAGAAGTTGCTTACGTTGCTACCACTAAGTTAGTGAAAAGGAAGGGAAATTTTAAAGGGAAAAGTTCTAAAGTCTAGAAAGCTAATTCAAGTTCTACCATAACAAAGGGCACTTACAACGAGAGTGTTCGAAATTCAAGGAGTGGTTGGGTAAGAAAGGCACCAATACAATTATGATAACTGAATCCTTTAATACAATTGAATCCTATATGATACATTATGTGTACCGAAAATTATTGGGAAATTAGTATCAGTACCAAAGTTAGACAATGATGGTTTTGAAGTTTTACATGGGCATGGAAAGGTCACTATTAGTTTAAACTCTCAAGTTCTTGGCTATGGTTATCTGGATGGATGTCTTTATAAGTTAGAACTAGATGATAAGTGTCAAAATCTTTGTTGTCATACAATGTAAATTTCAATATCAACAAATGAAAACGAAAACAAAACATCATCTAAGTTGTGGCATTAACGTTCAGGCCATATCTCACCGAATGTTAAGACTCGTGAAGTATGGTGAATTGCCATATCTCAATTTTAACGATTTTGGAACACATGTTAAATGCATTAAAGGGAAAAGGATGAATAAAAATAAAAAAAGGTGCTACAAGGAGTTCTCGATTATTAGAACTAATACACATTGATATTTGTTGACCTTTTTCACCTGTCATAACTGGTCATACATTTTTCATTACTTTCATAAATGATTATTCTTGGTACATGTACCTGTATTTGATTAAAGAAAAATTCGAATCACTTGATATGTTTGGAACCTTTAAGGTTGAAGTTGAAAACCAACTTAACCATAAGTTAATTGTAAAGAGATCAGATATAGGAGGCGAGTATTATGGTCGACATACAAACATTGGTCAAGATCCCAGTCATTTATTTCCTTTTTTTAAAGAACACGGGATAGTGAACCAATTTACCATGCCGGGTTCTCCTCAACAGATTGGTGTTGCTGAGAGAAAAAATAGAACCCTTGAGTATATGGTAAGAAGATAGTTACCAAACTCAAATTTACCTAAATTTTTATGGACTGAGACCTTAAAGATAGTCGTTCATATACTAAACATGGTTCCTTCTAAATTTATCCCAAAAACACCCTGTGAAAATTTAGACAAGAAAGAGACCAAGCTTAGAGTATATGAAAGTATGGAGTTATCCTACTGAAGCTACACTTTATGATCCTTTGAAAAAGAAACTTGACATGAGGACAGTCAGTTGCTACTTTATAGGATATACGGAATGATCAAATGGAAATAGATTTTGCTCTTCACTCATTACTCATATTGTGGAAGCTCAGATTGCTGATTTTATAGAGAACTATAAGGTCAGTGTATAACAACCCTCGAAAACACCCCTAAACGCTCTAAATATACCATGTATACTCGTAAATGAACCTAAATAACCTTAGTTTTTATAAAAATCAAATAAAACAAAGAAACTAAAGTGCTCGCGGGCCGCGACCCAGTTCCCCCGATGAGTCGTGGGGTGCGACCGAGTAGCATCTTGCGAAATCTCAGCGTGCTACGTGGCACGACACACGGCGGACCTATACTTGTGACTATCCAGGCCTAGCCGTAGCTAATCCTGGCACGCGGGTCGCGAAGGAACAAGGGGAGGCTCTCGCGGGGCGCGAGAGACCCCTTTTTCTGCCTATAAATAAAGGCCGTTGGCCTCATTCTCAAACCGCTCACAATTTCTTTCTCTCTCAAACTTATAGTGCGAATATTAACGGGTATAATAACCCAAAACACGAAACTCTACCTCGTTATAAGTATTTTAACCCCCGATCACTAATTCGTTACCCTACCCGATTGATCCAGGGCTCCGAAACGCATGTTAAGGCTCTGCCTAACTCAGTTCGTTGGAGTTCTGTCTCGTGTTGTAAGGCTAATGTGATTTGGGTTATCTTACTAACACGTGTGCATAGTTTATTTTTAATAGATAATAATCAGGAACACCAACAGGAAGCTATAGTATTACCTAAGTCAACAATGTGAGTCATTCTCTTTTTTATACCAAACTGTTTTATTAAACCTCAAATGTTTTAAGTTATACTTACAGTGATTGAGTCTATGTATTCTACAGTTGCTGTCAGTATGTGGGGTTTTATATACACTACTAGTAATCCGTTACTATTGGACAATGAGTTAGCCAATGAGTAACATGACCACAATCATCGTGTTCATCGACGATGTCTTGATCTATTCCAAGTCGAGGGCCGAACACGCGCAACATCTACGTTTGGTTCTCGAACTACTCCAGGGGAATCGACTCTATGCCAAGTTCTCCAAATGTGAATTCTGGCTAGAGGAGGTTCAGTTTCTGGGTCACATCGTAAATAGTCAAGGTATTCATGTCGATCCCGCGAAGATTGAAGTCGTTAAGAGCTGGATTACACCTAAGAACCCGTCTGATGTCCGTTCTTTTCTCAGATTAGCGGGCTATTATTGACGATTTATCGAAGGATTCCCAAAGATCGCTGTGCCGCTTACCGCTCTCACGCATAAAGACAGGCCTTTTGTTTGGGGAACTGAACAAGAGTCTGCTTTCCAAACCCTCAAGCACGTGCTCTGCAATGCTCCTGTTCTCACATTGCCCGACGGAAACGATGGTTTCATTGTCTACTGTGATGCTTCCAACCATGGTCTTGGTTGTGTTCTTATGAAACGGGACAAGGTTATAGCTTACGCGTCTCGACCGTTCAAAATCCACGAGAAGAACTATACAACCCATGATCTCGAGCTAGGCGCGGTTGTTTTTGCGTTAAATATTTGGCGACACTACCTATATGGTACCAAGTGTACGATCTTCACCGATCATAGGAGCCTACAACATATCTTTGATCAGAAAGAACTAAATATGCGTCAACGCCGATGGATAGAACTTCTCAACAATTACGACTGTGAGATTCGTTATCACCCAGGCAAAGCAAATGTCATAGTCGACGCTCTCAGCAGACGGGGTTATTTGCTCAGCATTCGCGATACCCAAGCCCGATACGATCTCGAAACTCTCATCCGCGAAGCCCAGCATGCATGTTTCAATGAACGCACTCTGAAGAAGGAGAGAATCTATCACGATGGAGCTCAACTGGTGAATAAGTCGAATGGGATATTCCATTTTCTGGACCGAATTTGGATCCCTAAACGGACCAATTTGCAATAGATTTTGATGGACGAAGCCCACAAATCCCGGTATTCTATTCATCCCGTTGTCGATAAAATGTACCAGGACCTTCGCTACAAGTACCGGTGTCCGGGCATGAAAAGGGATATTGCTCTCTACGTTGGGAAGTGCCTGACTTGTGCAAGGGTCAAGGCTGAACACCAAAGGCCCTCTGGCGTACTCGAACTACCACCAATCCCTATGTGGAAGTGGGAGAGTATAGCTATGGATTTCATAACAAAGTTTCCGCACACGTCATCAGGTCACGACAACATCTGGGTTGTTGTCGACCGTTTGAACAAATCTGCTCACTTTTCGCCAATACGAGAAGACTACAATGTAGAACGATTAGCCCGGATCTATATCAACAAGATCATTTGTAATCATGGGTGCCTCGCGACATCATCTTTGACCGTGACGCTCGGTTCACCTCGCGACTGTGGGAAACGTTTCAAGCTGCTCTCGGTACTACGCTTAATCTGAATACCGCATTCCACCCTCAAACTGACGGTCAAACTGAAAGAACGACCCGTACTCTCTAAGACATGCTCTGTTCGTGTGTCATAGATTTCGGTGGTAATTGGGACACTTACCTGCCGTTAGTCGAATTCTCGTATAACAAAATTATCATTCGAGCATTCAAATGGCACCATTCGAGGCTCTATATGGAAGAAGATGCCGATCACCTATTGTATGGCACGAGATGGGTCACTCGCAACTAACCGCTCCTAAGCTATTGCAAGAAACGACTGACAAAGTTCTCCAAATTCGAGACAACTTGTTGAAAGCTCGAAATCGACAGAAAAGTTTCGCCGATAGATGACGTAAGCCCCTTGAATTTGACGTTGGCGACTACGTACTCCTAAAGGTATCACCTTGGAAGGGTGTAGTCAGATTCGGCAAGAAAGGGAAACTAGCGCCTCGATATGTTGGACCTTTTAAGATTCTGGAGAGGATCAGAAAAGTCGCCTACAGACTCGAACTACCGGAGGAACTCAGTAATGTCCACCCGACTTTCCATGTGTCAAACCTCCGAAAGTGCCTGGCTGAGCATGATTTAATTGTACCCCTTGACGACCTCCAAATAAACGAAACACTACACTTCGTGGAGAAACCTGTCGAAATCATGGATCGCCAAACCAAGCAACTCAGACACTCGCGCATTCCTATTGTGATCCGATGGAAAGGCAAACGAGGAGCAGAGTTCACTTGGGAACTCGAAAGTGACATGAGGGCGAAGTACCCGCAGTTGTTTGTTACGGCTTCAGCCTAATTTTGGGATGAAATTCCCTCAACTAGGGGAGGCTGTAACCATGGTTGTCGAGGCACGAGTACTCGCTACAAGTTAGGCTGCCGAGGCACGAGTACTGGTCTCTCAGGCCAATTACTCCCCGAGTAATCCCCGCCTAAGTCGAGTACTTCCCGATTACTCCCAAATCCGACTATGGAGCGCCTAGCGACTTTTGCAACCATGGCTGTAACACCCCGTGTTTCGGAAGACAAAGTCAAAGTCAAGATTGAAGTCAAAGGAAGAAAAGATTGCTAATTGCGGTCTGTCTCTCCTTGCTTAATTCCTGTTTTGACTTCTTTGACTTATAGGTTAGTCTATTTTGTTTTCGCTTTAGTTGTATTATGTGGAGTATCTATAAAGAATCGCAGTAATCGATGTATACTTATCGCTACGAATCGCCTTACGACTGTGAACAATAAGAAGTAATAATGCGATAAAGTCAACTAAACGCTAATCGAACTAATCTAATCAACATCGCACTCGTAACTCGAATTACGCATTTTGGTGATTGTTATACGTGTGTGTGTGCCTTATGTGTTACTTGTGCATGTTTATTTATGCTCTGTGTGATAATCAATCGAAACGCAATCGAATCGCAAGCGCAAAACGAATACGAAATAAGGATGATTGTAGGTTGATATAGTATGATAATTGGTGGAGAAGAGATAGCGCGAGATATGAGTAGTTGGGATTAAAAGTAATTTGACTAGGAAACCCTATCGCATCGCAACGCTCGTAAGCGAAATCAAAACGGCAAAACTCGTAGCACCGAACACTCGAATCAGGCAACCAATCTATCAGACAACCAGCCGATCGACCAGCCGTCCGCTCGGACTGTCGTCCGATCGGACAGGCTGTCCGATCGAGCTGCCTGGCGGATCGACCAGCCCTTTCCTCTTTGGGTAACCCTATAAATACCCCATGTGACTTTCATTCTTTCTACTTTTGGCAAGTGACGTCCGACCAGCGCATTCTCCTCACTTTTCTTCAGATTTCTCTCAATTCCGGTAAGATTTCGTTCTAAATCTTGTACTTCCTTGATCTGCATGCACTCCTACACCTTTCTATCTTTTGAATCTTAACTTTTAACCCTGAAATCATCAAGGTTCAAGGTGTTCTAGGATGACGTCATCATGTGTTCTTGAAGAACTTCATGTTTTGGCCTAAATCCACCAAGAATAACTTGGATCTAACCGATTTCCACATAAACAAGCAAAGAACTTTCATAGATCTAAACATATTCACAAAGAAAAGGATTAAAAGATGGTTTTTCAACTTTCTTTCAACTCTTTTACACTCAATGCCTTCGAAACCGGTAGAAACGGAGCTTGTGTCGACCTACTACTCATTCTAGTGGTTGTGTGGCTCGAGATCCGGGTTCTATCCACGAGGTTACCCGATTTCGGGTTAAACGTGAAACACCGTCCCAAACAGTTTACTAATCGGATTTGGGTGATTCCTGTCCGATCAGGAGAACCAAGTATTGACAAAATTTCTGTTGCTTAACTCATTATCAAAACGCCTCGATAAAACGACAAAACAACCAAGTGTAAGACGAACAGGTCGACCAAGACGGAGTGCCGTCCTATCGGACTGTTGTCCGATCGAACAGCCAATCCGATCGACTGGTCAAACCGAACGATTTGCACCTTGGGTCCCACACTTAAACTATTCACCAACACCTGAAGTCTGATAGTTGAACGAGTTGTTGTCCGATCGAACTACCATCCGATCGGGTTAACCGCTCGAACATGTGACAATTAAACTTCAACACTTGACAATTTTCAACATGTTCAATGCACTAGGAATGCCACCCGATCGAACTGTTGTCCGATCGAGTGACAACCTGCTGTGAACTTGTTCTCTCTGAGGTGCCCAACCGAACGAGTTGCCGGCCGATCGAATGACCGTCCGATCGACCGACCTGAAAGGTAGAGGTACTTCAATGTTTTATAATGCTACAACAAAAACTTCAAAAGTCAAACCATCATACACAAACACATCCTTCCTAAAGAAAGAAACAACCCACTCGAACGGCCATCCGACCGGACAGCCGTTCGAACAGATTGTCACTCGCACGATCAGTTGTCCGATCGGACTACCATCCGATCGACCAACTGTTCGAACCATCAACACTTGTATCGTTTTACGCGTCACTTATCGTTGTGCTATCGAACTATTCAGGCTAACCTTACTCTCAAGCGCTCCCTTCAATCCATCAACCGCTGTGAGTATACTCGATCCCTGTTTGCTTTCGCACTTTTAGGTGTTACATACGTTACTTATACAAAATCACATCGAACACACTACGCAATACTTTTAACGCTAACCGTTACCGCATGTTATACGTGACTTAATGAATGCTTGTTTGTGATTTTTACACATGGAATGCTGTCTACCTGCCTTAGCAACGATAGTACTATAGTTTGGACTCAGCACCCGTTCACTCGGGGGGTTGTTAAGGACAATTATTTGCATGGATTACAGTGGTGATCATGTATTACGAACTGCCTTGGGCAGTCAACCCGCAGTCATTGGTATCGATAGGTTCATGTCGATAACTAACATGCTTTGTTTTACTCAGTGTACGTGCTGGTTATGCGTAAACTATTTCGAACTCTATATGATGTTATCAAGCTTGTATACTCGCCTTTACACTATGTGTATTGACTTTATTTTAACGTATGTGACAAGTGCTTAAGGTGTCTATTTGCTTGGAAATCAAGGCTAGGAAAGAGTCTTAGAGACCAACAAATAGTTGTCTGTACTAATGAAACCTGAGTTGTCGGAACAGAACAATTTGCCTAGATTTGTACTGTAATAATTATATTATCTTATATGACATTGTATGGGACGTGTTACTTAAAATATTTGGTAAATGTAATTGTTATGGAAACTTCTGGACAATCTGTTTCGCTCAGTGCCGCGCCCCGATGTTTCCGTCATCGGTTGAGGTGTGATATGATGGGCAACTCAGTCAATTTAGTTTTGAAATGAAAACTAGTTATAAAAACTTCCGCCGCGTTTGTAGCGAATTTGTTTTGTTATTGAGTCTGTGTTTATATGTGTTTGAAATCACTACGAGCGCATTGCGCACGGAATCGCTGAGAAGAATAAAAAGAAAATGTAGAATAAAACACTAAAAATCACCGAAAGAAAATCAACTAAAAAAGTTGTATGGTAATGATGTTGTTCGGTAGAAACCCGTGGTCAGAAATGAGAAAATAGTAATGGGTACCGTTACCGAATTTCCTGAACCGAAAGATCATAAGTACCAGTTCGGTACTGACGTTTGGCTTCGCAACCGGTGTTTACCTTTATATACCGATACTGTAACCGCTATTTTCGGTACCAATACCGATTCAATATCAGTTGGCACCGAGCTCATCCCTACCCCTGAAACTAAAAAAAAGTTGTACGATATCGTTGTTGTTCGTACGGTACCTGTGATCAGAGATGGGCAAATGGTACTGCAAATGGTACTGGCTAGTAGTACCAGATTTCTCGAACTAAAAGATTATCAAACTCAATCCGGTACCGACTTTTAGCGTTTTATATACCAGGCCGGTGCTGTTTTTTACCTTCATGTACCGATAACGAACTGGTATTTTCGATACAAGTACCGGTTAACACCAAGCTTATCAAACTTAAAAAGTAAAGAAGATAACAATTATTATAATGTTAAAATACTAAAACTATAAAAAAACTGGATATAATATTTTATTATATTATAATATAATTCATTGTTCATTTTATAGGAGAATTGATATATAGGAGAATTAAGTTAGATTATTACAGGTAAACAAATGTTTGTGTTAAAATATCTAAATAAAAAATAGGGTTTTTATTATATTATTTCCCGATTATGAATATAGCTAACTATAAAATTCTAGATAGATTAAAAACCTGACATATTCAATATGATGATTAAGAAAATAGAACTTTAACTTGGGTATAGGTAATTATTTAGTGCATCAAAAAGTAAGTTAAATCTGTAAAATGATAAATTATATTGCAGTGACTTAAACTTAAAAGGTTAAATTGTTAATAGTTTCACAATTATGGACACACAAATAATTTGTGTCCGTTTGAAAAAAAGTTAATACGTAACTCTCTTTAATTTTGCCATTGACATTTTGGTATACATTTATTGAAAACGAAGTTGTATTTAAAAAAGAGTATTTTCTTTGTGTCGTTATATGAGTAAAGCACCATGACAAACCTAACAACATAAGTTGGTATTATGATAACCGGTATCAGTATATAGCAATTTTAAAGTAAAATATGGTTTTCAGTTAATGTGAGACATGTTTTCGGGCATACAAGGACTTTGTGTTATTTTTATTATTTTCTTTTTTCAGTCGCTACAGAAGGTGTTGGTACAGTAATAAACCAAGTTGATATCGACTGAGTTCCGTCGCATAGCGGCGGAAAATACCACTAGTTATAGACATTTTACATTATGTTTTAGTCAAATCTATAACCTATACATGTATCTACATATATATTTATGATAAATATAAGGTAGATATATTATTTTAATTGAGTCATATTCTTACAAACTATATTCATTATCGCCATTTTGTATGTATACGAGTTATTATCATAAGTTGTATTTATATACCTTTTGATACCATTTAACTTTTTGACATTTTTAGAATCCTAAACTAAATCCCTAAACTCATATGATAGAAATCTCTAAGTCATTTAAATCCGTTTTATTCTATCATTCATACTTGTATCAGACATGTTATTGGGGTGAATTTGGGATTATCTAAACCACTGCGACTTGTGCTAGTTGTATTTGATAATCTTCACAAAATGTGAGTATTCATAGTCCATTTTTCACTTTTATATTTTCGGATGTAACATGTATACCTTATTCAAATTCTAAATCTTTTTACATAAACTATACAATTTATTCTATCTATATGTTTAATGCTATGCTATATGTTAAACTATGAACTTGTGAGTCTAATTCTATATTCATACATACATTTTATATTCTAGCACTGATCATTAACTATACAAGCCTAAGCCTAAGGTAACGATCAATTTTGTCAAGACCGAACCGTACGTCGAATCAGTCTCCTTAATGGTCGGACCAGTCGAAACGAATTTAAGAACCGGATGTTTCTATAAATAAGTAAATATATATATACATACAGAGTGGGGATCCCACGGAAAGTGTGTTTTTCCTAAAAAGTGTAAAAAGTCATAAAACACAATAATTTCAGGCATAAAACACACCTAAAACTCACAAATAATAGAATGAATATTACTAAAACACCATATTCAAACTCTAATAGTCCATAAAAACTTCAAACACACCATCGTAGAACTATGAATATAAAACACACAATGCTAAACAACATAAAACACAATAATATTTGTCATTCCATAATCAGAGCCTTAACATCTAAAACACAACACAAAACCCACATACATGACGTTTTAGTAATCTTCATCACATTATTTGTGGGTTTTTGGTGCTTTTTATGGTTGACATTACGTGTTTTATGACTTTTTACACTTTTTAAGAAATTTGGACTTTCTGGCCAACTCATATATATATATATATATATATATATATATATATATATATATATATATATATATATATATATATATATATATATATATATATATATATATATATATATATATATATATATATATATAGGGGAAGGTTCAAATGAAAACCACTAGTTATTGTGAAAACTCGAAAACTAATTAAAAAAAGCCAAAAAAACATACAGAATATTTTTTTTTGCAAACCGAATTTCGCAGTTTTTTTATATAAACAAATAAAAATTCAAAAAAAAAAATGTGTAGTGCACATGTGTAATACTGCACATATGTATGTGTACTACACATGTGTACTACAATTTTTTTTTTGAATTTTTTTATATATAAAAACCAGCGATTTTAATAAAAAAAAATTGAAATTTTTTTTTTGTGTTTTTTAGGCTTTTTTCAGTTAGTTTTCGAATTTTCACAATACAAGTGGTTTTCATTTGAACCATCCCCTATATATATATATAGGGTCGGGATTTAGAGAAAACGCTCAAAAGTGTTAGAACGGAGAGAACGCTTCTGAATCGTCAGATCAAAACAATCTATGGACTAGATGACGCAGTGGCATTTTCGTAAGTTAAAATCACTTTTATTAATCTGGCGCACTTCATTAAGGGTAAAAGGGTCTTTTGACTTAACATAAAACGCCAAACTCATGCTATTAAAATCCGCCTCGACACACATAGCACACTTCGTCATAATATAAGGCCATAGGAAAATGGACCTGCAACTACCTTAGACTTTCTTTAAGGAAGATTGCAAATAAGAGTTGATCCTATAATTGTAATAGTAAGATTAGGATGAACAAACAGTGTATAACATGCTTTTGGAGCAGAGTGAGGTGTCGTTCAGTTGGAATAAAATGCTTATCAGAACGTTCAACAAGTTCATGGTTGTGCTCCTCGACAAACTTATACACCTTCCAAAATCCATTCTCATATTCTACACATAACAGTACACCACAATCAGTCCTCTTTGAAAAGTTAGATCGCACTACTCGCTCTTTTTTATTGGGGTCCAACGTATCAACCTTCTTGTCCTTATATACCACAGCTCTCGTACACAAAAAATACTTAATATGTAACACACCTTTAGAGTTTGTCTTTGTAGTCCCTTTCCTGATTGAAAACCCACATTCCTTGGCATACTTAACATACATTGAATAACAATCATCAAGGCTTGAGAATAACATGTTCTTTCTGGGCTTTAATTCTCCACTGACATCAGGAATGATAAATGGTAATCCAGTTTTTGGGCAATGCCTTTGACTCGAGGAAGAGACTTCGTTTGAGAAAACACAGGGAGGAACAGAAAAACAGAGTGATGTCTCGTAATAACATTATACATTAAAACGCCATTAATTGAATAATAAACAAGACATAATAAACACATAATGAAAACGCCAAATTTTACAAAACTAATGTTTCCACAAATTAACAAAATAGTAATAACTGATATTCACAAATACTACTAAATAAAATTTAAAACTAATCAAATAGACGAAAAACGCCAATGATCGTAAAAACATAACAAATACACAAGAACGTAAACGAAAATTAAAATTAATATCGAAAACTCCAATTGCAGTTATGAATAATAGATTAAATATCAATTAAAACGCGATTAAAGTACATAATTGAATAACGTTATGGAAAATCATACAACACGTTATAAATTAATAATACAAAAAAAAACGCCATAGAACAATGATAAAAGAACAAAACGCCATATCTGTTGCATGATTTGCTGGAACGAAATAAAAAACGTCAACGAATTTTACTTTGTCGAACAGAATCCACGTTAAACGCCATAGATCTGAGAAAGCTTGCAAAGAAGGTAACAGCTAACAATAAATATTTGGAATTTTAATTTAAAAGAGATTTATAAGGCGAATAAGGAGGGAACGTATAAAAGGAAAATCGTACCCCCGCATAACAATTAGGGCCCCCTGCCACATGTTGGGCCAGGATGCGTTCTCACCGTTCTCACACTTTTCACCGTTCTCTCCTGAACCCGTTCTATATATATATATATATATATATATATATATATATATAAATATTAATAAAAGACTACAAATAATGTCACAAGGCATTCTCTCCTTCAACCACATAAATTTTATTTATATTTATTTAATTATTTAATTAATATAATTCTTTTAATCCTAATAACCAATATATACAAATATCACTTATCTTTATCTTTATCCTTATATTTATTTTAATATTAATAAATCCAATTAATAATATTATAAATATCTAAATCTAAAATCTAATAAATTATTAATATCCTTTGTTTTAGACCCTTTGTTTTTACTTATTAATAATATTACCCAAAACTTTTATACTTTTGCAATTTAGACCCTTTGTTTTTTTTACTTATTAATCTAAAGCTTTTCATCTTTTCCAATTTAACCCCAACTCTTTTTAATTTTCAATTTTGTTCCACCATATTTTTCATCATTCCCAAGCTTTTCGTTTCGTTCTAAATTTTGTGAGTTAACGCACCACAACGTGCTGCGTTTGACAAGTTCGTCCAACACGCGGGTCCTGGATGGACTTAGTTATTTTTTTCTATGTTTTACGTTTCGGTTTAATTTCTCAGCAACGAGCATGCGTGATTCAAAGATTTTACGTCTGATTTTCGCTATGCGTTCATTTTTCCCGTTTTTATTTATTTTGTTTTTACGATATTTTCCGGTGTTGGTGGTCAATGGTATACTATTGCTACTACTTAACATAGTTTTTTGACAACCGCAGCAACGCAGGGGCTTAATACTAGTATATATATATATACTTATAAAGATATAATAATACCACTAAATAATTAATGAATAAAAATAAACATATAATTATGTTGCAATTAAATGATTTACATGTTAAATCAAAATCTTCGAATCTTTTTATTTACCCGTATGTTGCCTAATTGCCTTCATAAATCATAATTACCCATATTGTCTTTTTAATTGAATTATTAAAAATATTAAACATCTTGAACCTATCAAAGTTCCTCTACATCTCTTTATTATATTTTAATTTACTTTTCTTCATTTTCACGCCATTCACCCCTTATCAGTTACGTAGTGTTTGATATGCAAGGCGTTTGTCAGTGGTGGTGGGTAGTGGTGGCGGTGGCGGTGGCGGTGTTGGGTGACGTGAAGCTATGATGCTTCCGGCCAAAATCAACGGCGTTCACTCACAAGTTCTATCGTTCTTTTCCTAAAATTCGGTGATGTTGTGATGCTTTCGACCATATCGGTTTTCTTCTTCAAGATCTGGCAAAAACCCTGCAAGGGGGGTGTTTGGGATTCCTTCTAAAAACAACTTATTAACTTATATAAGTCATACGTTATAAGTTACAAATACTAACTTCTTAAAAACAACTTCTCAAACACACAAAAACAACTTAAATAACCTAACCCAAACACTAAAAAAACAACTTATTAACTTTTATAAGGTTATAGGGTGTGGTCATGACTCTCATAATCACCATGACCCTCCACATTAGCGCCATATCACCTACTTCTAATCCATCATCTAAAACCACTACCCTAAGGGTGTGGTCATGACTCAAACCACTATTATCTTACTTTAATTTATTTTTCTGAAAAGGATAGAAAATATTAAATATGGAAAGTAGGCTCATGGTTGCCATGGTTTAATCCATAGAAATCATGGTGGATGAGACAAGGGGGTGGTGTAGGAATCCATTAATGGTCCTACGTGACGATTAATGACCCAAGCATGCCCCTCACACCATATAGCCTAAGTCAATAAGTTAACCCAAACACCCTCAAGATCCGGCGTGACATCTATCAATCACCAATCTAGCCATATAACCTCTCAGCCCTCCGTTCTTATCGCCGACCACCGAACCAACCGGGCGGTTCGATGTAAAACGGTTCCAACACCCTTAGCCGGATCGGCTGCGACACCAATCACCAGTTCGATCGGTCTGGTCCAGTTCGGTCGTGAAAACGCTGGTAACGATACTAGCGCTATTGGTTGACACCAACTATTGACCTTGTTGAAAGTATTTGGGTATTGAAACCGAAATCATTCTAAGCTTAACTTCCGAGTTAAGGACACTAGTCAATAAAGGCTGACCATTGCACTTGTTTATTCATACTTGCTTGAATATTAATATTGACATATGAATCGCAAATTTATTCTAGTATATGTATCCTAAACCTATATTTAGACTGTGGGGTATGGTGGGGCGTGGGTTGGGGGCATGGTGCGACACGTGGAATATGGGGCATCCAAGACCAAAAGCCAATTTCAAATGGGTATGGTGGGGCGTGGAAAAAAAGTCAATTTCAAAGGGCTAGTGCTCTTGGCCAATGAGGTTACGCCATGTCATGTGGGTAGCCCCGCCCAACGACCGGGCTAAAACCCCCACCCAAGGGGCCACGCCAAAACCCAAGTCCACCCGGAGTGGTGACTTAGACGTTTGTACCCAACCCACACCCCAACCCCGCCCCATACCCCATAGTCTTACTTACCAACTTTTAATTGGCTCTTTATTTTTATACGTGCTACAAGAACTGTAGTTTCAGTTTCTTCCAAGTTATGCTACACATAGGATGCTAGGGACCTAATCTAAATAAATCAAACAATATTTTATGTTTGGTTTTCTTTGCAAACTATTAGATGTTTGTATGATTATGAAATTTGGTTTGATTAAATAGAGAAACTTTAATGAGTGTCATGAGTTATCGACAGTCTCTACGCCCTACGTGTTGCACCGTCAGTTGGGGGTGTGATAGTTTAGATTGTAATTGTGCGCACAAGATGTAAATAAACGTTCTGATCTCATTCACGTTTCCAAATGGACATAGTTTCGTCTAGAAATCACAAAGACATTCACTCCGGTTTAGGGGTGCAATAGTAATTCAATAATTGTATTTTAATGAAAATAGTAAATATGTAATATATATGGTTTATAAAAGATAAAGATGTAACTGATTTTATGGGTTAGATAAATCTAATACTAATAAAAAGATCACCTTAATGCCACATGGCATTCTTTTATAATAAAGATTTCATTAAAAGGCAATGTGTCAATTTATCATATTATCTCAACCATAATAAAAAATAAGTAAATTAATATAAAGATTATTAAATGATTGAATTTAATATATATATTAAAATAATCTTATATTCATGATTATATATCTTCAATATTCTTAATTCTTAATTCTTAATATTAGTTATGTATTTACCCATACTTTAATATGATATCCCTACCTTAATAAATAAAACCATACTTATCAAAAGAAGATGAGATAACCAAAAATATATACATCCATCACTATTTGATGTAACCAAAAATTTCAAACCTCATGTTTGTAATTTGTTATTATCATTTTCACAAATGTTAAACATATATATAAAAAATATATATAATCTTTGATAATGAACTAATTCTATTCCATCTTCTATTTGATAACACTTTTTAAAATAACAAAATATTAATTTGAAATAAAATATATGAATCCTATGTATTCAAAAACAAAATTCTTACTTCGTAAACGCGTCATTTGAAATGAGTAATGTTATATTTTTCTTTAGTTTTATAATTCATATTAGGGTTATATGTATTCATATCAAAATCTATATTTATTATGTGTGATGCAAGAAATAATATGAAATATAAAAAAATTCAAAATTTATAATTGCTATGTCTTTTAAACGCAACCAACCTCCACAATAACATATTTATTTTTAAAAACTCATTCAAGTTTATATAAAGTCAAACATGCATTTTTTTCCCAAAAAATTCGATCAACTCCATGATTATTTAAAAGCCTTTCATTTTCTATTTTTCTATCCTTAAACACATGTAACACATGAGTCTATAACCTAGTATGTAATAAAAGATTTTAGTAAGGGGAAATATGTTAAAAAAAACCGCTGTGTGAATATCCATTCACATCATTTTCTTTCAGATAATTTTATTGAACTTGGTAAATTTTTATCTGAGGATTCTCATTATGAACTAATTGTATCATGCTTGCTAGTGGCATCCAACGTTTTGTGATTCCCGAAAGGAAAAAATTCTCAAAACTAAGTTGTATGTAGAAAAGTAACTTAGGGTCTGTTTGGTATGGGGTAATGGAATGAATGAGGGAATGGAATGGATGAGGTAATGGAATGGACAAGGGAATGAAATGGATCATTCCATTCTATTGTGATGTTTGGTTACTCATATATGAATAGAATGAATCATTACTTTGTACAATTTGATAAACAAAAAAAGACGAATTAACAAAACATAATCGTAGTAAAAACGACAAAAATATAATTGCCTCAATAATAATGATATATTAATGGTAAAAAATTAATAATAAATTTTTTATATATATTAATATCACTATGAATATTAATAAGTATAAGTTTAAATATAAATATAATAATAATTATTATTATTATTATTATTATTATTATTATTATTATTATTATTATATATTTATTTCCATTCCTTGAAGGAATGGAAAAAAAACACCTACAAACTAAGGAATGAAAATTGTTATATTTGGAAGGAGTTACATTCCTTTGGAATGCTCCATCCCATTACCACATGGTAACCAAACATGTCTATTTTCATTCCATCAGAATGATCCATTCCATTCCACCTTCTATTCCTTCATACCAAACACTGCCTTAATGATAATCTATATGAGAAGCAAGGAACATGCTAAGTGGGGCTAGCTCACTTGGTAGAGATTCTTGTCTTTTAGTGGGAGGTCCTGAATTCAATCCCATACAAAGGTGATTTATTTGTATATATAAGAGTTTGAGGAAAGTAAAATTGGCCATTAAAAGAAAGTTTAATCCCAGACAAGGGTGATTTATTTGTAAATATAGGAGTTTGAGCAGAGTAACATTAGCCATTAAAAAAACAAGGAACATCTGGTGAATTACTTACGTATAAAAAAGTAACTAAATGATAATCTATATGCGAAGCAAGGAACATCTTATGAATTACTTACAAAGTAGTCAGAAGCATGAAATCCCCAAAGTAGTTAGGAATTGTCCCATAGATCAAACAATTCCTAAGTATCCTGCATAATTCGTAATGGTTGTAATTAACATCTTCACTTGAGTACTAAAATGAGATAACCACCGTACAAAATACAAAGTCGAAATAACTCACAATATATCCAGTCGTATCATTTGCTCCAGTGATGGGATAGTAGAAGCCTCACCTTTCAAATCACTAATTCTGCTGTATCATATAAATGCAATGAAAAAGAAAATTAATCACTTTGTATAGTTGGTCATTATTAAACCTAGTGAAAAAGGGCATACAGATCCTCCAGTTTGGTTAAGAAAGAGATGCTAGAAGGAAGAGGCCCCTCAAAAGAACAACCTTGTATATGCCTGTATCATAAATAATGTCTTGAAATTATGAGTGGCAAATTGGGCAAGTTGGGTGGGTTTGGGTGATGGGTTAAGATGAGTTTGGGTTAGGATATGTATGGGTCATGATGGGTATACAAAAAGAAAGGTCGGTATAAGATTGTGTCAGGATGGATTCAGGTAAGGATGAGTTCGGGTAAGGATGAGATGAAAAAAATAAAAAAATATAAACATTAGTAAAATAAAATAAAAAAGTATAACACATTAAAAATAGAAAAAAATTTAATTAAAAATTTAAAAAAATACAAAAATTTATATAAAAAAAACTTAAAAATATAAAACTTAATAAAATAGTAATTTACCTTTTGTTTAGAGTTAATTACATAGTTACTCCATGTGGTTTGCACAAATTAACATACTTAGTTATTAATAGTTTAAAATCATCTTCTAGGGTATTAACTTTTCATTACGTTTGGAGGTATTAACGTTAATTGTATGTTAAACTATTAGTACCTAAGTATGTTATTTTGTGCAAACCACATGGACTAACTATGTTAATACCCTAAAAGTTAATACCTCCAAACGTTACAAAATGAAAAGTTAATACCCTAGAAGATGATTTTAAACTATTAATACCTAAGTATGTTATTTTGTGCAAACCACATACACTAACCATGTAATTAACTCTTTGTTTTATTCTTTAATTTGAACGTTTCAAACTTGTTTTTTGATTTTCCCAAACAGACATACACTAATGTCATCACAGCCATGGTACCATATATAAGTGGAGATATATTGGAAGTTCATGTGTGTAATAAACGTTTGGGTTTGCTTTCAAATAGTATGACTCAATTTTGACCTGCTCGGATTTATAGACCAAGAAATCGATCTTCTCCTTTTTGTGATTTGCCCCAAGGATGCTTTTACTTGATAACATTTCAGGTTGTAAATATAAAATTTGTTATACAACAAAGGTACTTAGGAATAGAAGTAACATAGGTTAAAAATCTGCTAAAAAAGCACCTCCATTTGAAACAATTTTAACACAGCGATCGAAATAAAAGTAATTTAGGGGCTGTTGAGAGGTGTAGATAATTGATAAAAGCTTACTTCTAGAAGCTTCGTTATTGTTCATGAGATCAAGAGTATGATGATCTTCATTATAAAAAGGTGGATATGAAGAGATCTATAGTGGTTATATGGAGGAATGAGGATGTTATATGAACTATAGTGAATTCTGAACTTTGAGTTTTGGATTTGGATTTGGAAGACCCATTTGTGTTTTAAGTAATTACCTGTCCTGAGCCATTTTGCATTTTTGTGGCCCATCCCGACCCATTAACTTTTTAATTAATTTCTTTATTTACCCATTTCAACCTCCTTAACTATATTAATCAACCCAAAACAACCCACGACTCCTCTTTTTAAAATCCAAAGCAACCTAAATTCATAATTTTGGTTCAAAATTGCCAAGGTCTAGTTGAAATATTTAAGATTAATGCATCCTTCGCAAGTGATTGAAATTTTCAACTACGTAAATAAAACGATTGGAGAAATAACATAAAAAACACTACATTTTCTCTCTTGTCAATTAAATAATATTATTTTATACACTTATCATTACTCTCCTCCACTCACCGTAAATAAAAAGATTGGAGAAATAACATAAAAATCACTAGATTTTCTCTCTTTGTCAATTAAATAATATTATTTTTTACATTTATCATTATTCTCCTCCACTCCCACTTTCAAAAAATATTAAAAAAATAATATGGATGGACAGTGTCCCCCAAAATATACAGATGAACATTAACATTTTCTATTTACTCCACTTACAACCACTCAAAACCACTTTTTATAATATGCAGAACTCACTCACATAAAAATACAAAATGGGAAGTAAATGCTCTAATACCTATACTCGGATTCCCATTTCAAGTAACCCATTTTGTTTTAACATATAAAATATAGAGTAAATTACAGAAAATCGTCCTTTATATTAACACTAGATTGCAAAGTGTGTTCTTTTTCTTTAAAAATTACAAAAATGTACTTGATGCTTGCAAACTCTTGCTCCTTATGTTCTTTAACCCTAACTTAGTTAGTTATCATAGTTAAATCTAACCAAGTGAATCCCACATAAGGGTAATTTAGTTATTTTACTCTAAGTACTAAAATAATAAACATAAAAAGCCCTATCTCCCTCTCATCTTAAAACTCACTTACTATCTTCCTCATATCTCACTCTCTCTCTACAATCTGAATGGATAAACACATCCAATCTTGCATACCAGAAACCAAAAAACACAACATCCACACTTATTCAAGAAACACAACATCTAATCTTATTCAAGGGTTTTGCTCAGATCCATAATTTCATCAAATCTTGCATATGCCAGATCCATAAGCCTGAAAACAATGGGGTTTTTGGTACACACTACCAGATCCGTCGTTGGAGATCCATAAGTAGCTGTCATTCTGCCAGATCCATAAGTCGCCATCGTCGAATGATTGAATCCTAATGTAGGTGTGATTGTGTGTGATATCTGATGTGATTTGGGGTTTTTAGTACACACTCTTCTTTGTATTTTAATATTTTATATTTTATGGTGGTTTTCAGATTAAGTCAATCGTTGAGGTGGTGTTTGTGGAAGATGGAAGGTTATGATAATGATGGGTTGTGGTTGTGGGGGCAGATCTTAGTGGTGGATTTGAGTGGCAGTGAAATGCGGTGTGAGGTTGGGTGGGGTGGGCCGTGTGAAGGTGGTGGTAGGTGGGCGGGTGGTAGCGGGTTTGAGTGGTGGTAAAAGACAGTGTGGGTTGCGTGGCGGTGGTGGCGGTGGTGGGATAGGCGATGTTAGTACCGTAGTTAGAGAGAGATAGTGTGTTATGATAGAGAGAGAGGTTTATCATATATATGTGTGCGTTTGTATAGATAATTATGACTATATCTATGTAATTTTTTTTAAAAAAAAATTATTTACTTATTTATTATGCTTATGATTATTTATTTTAGTATTTAGAGTAAAATGACCAAAATACCCACATATAGTGTCCACTGGCTAAGATTTAACCATGAAAACTAACTAAATTAGGGCTAAAGGACATAACATGTAAGGGTTTTCAAATATCGAGTACGTTTTTTGTACTTTTTGAAGACAAAGGACACATTTTGCAATCTAGTGTCAACATAAAGGACGATTTCTGTAATTTACTCTAAAATTAATGACATACACCATTTAGGCTTTGGCTTAGTGGCAAGAGGAATTAGGGGTATTCAATGGTTCGGTTTATGGTTAAATTGGTTTATTTAATTCGATTTATTCAGTTTTCAAAATTTTGTAGCCTAAACCAAAAACCAAACCAAATTAGGATATGCAAACCGAACCAAACCAAACCAAATTTAATTCGGTTTGGTTTTGGTTGGAAACCAAATAAACCAATTTCAACCAAATTTAACCAAATTGTACATAAGTACTTTTTTCTAATTTATATTTATGTTTGTGTTCCAACTTTCGAACATCAAGTCAGCAACTAATTAAAATCTAACAATATATTGCTATATTAATATAGAGAAAAAAAACGTTTCGATTGGATATTTTAGTCCATGGTGTTTGTGTATGTTGTTTTACTTGTATAGTGATTCAAGGTGTTGTGTTTTATAGTAAAACACCATGAACTTATATAAGACACCATAAAATTTCAAATACCATTGAATTCAGCAAACTACTTACATTAAAACACCATGAACGTATATAAGACACTGATGCATGTGTAGTGTTATATGATTTAGATGTATATTTTAAGCCCTTTTTACACTTTTAGCCAAGTTTTAAATTTATAGAACATGATATTTACTAACACTAAACACACATATGGGCAAGTGCACCCATCGTGGACGTAGTATATTGTTGGTAAGATACCGAGGTCGTCCAAGGACACAAGAGCTTTTAGTACCGGTTTATCCTCAACGTCTAACCAAATCAAAATGTTAGAAAAGATTTTTAAACTAAGAAAATAAAAACTAACTAAATGCTGAAAAATAAAATAAAAATAAAAACAGATAGACAAGATGAATCACTTGGATCCGACTCGTGTATTAGTATAACCTTTGATTATTTTCGCACTTTTCCACTTGTTTAAGAGATTATCTTAGTTATTGTAGTAGGCCCCTCTTTTGAAGGCGACGTTACCCTCAACCCAGTAGTTTGAGTCAGCAAGGATACAATCCTAAAGGGTCGAATTATTGAAAGATAATGAATTAACTTATTAATGCAAATTATGGTAGGCCCCTCTTTTGGGGGTGACGTTACCCTCGACTAAGTAGTCTGAGTCAGCAGTGATACAGTCCTAAATAGCCGGGCTATTGTATTAATAGTAGTTAACTTATGAGGGGGTCAAAGAGTTTGGATCCCCTCCATCCAATACCTATGTACATTGAAGGAGATCCTACTAAATTTGACCCAGGTCCCTTGCAGGACCTCTAAACGCTGAACAAGGGCAAGACCCTTACCAAACCGTTCCCTTAACCCCCGACCAGGTAGCCAACATACCTCCATATAGACCGTGGAGATATGAATGGTGAAAATCTTTTATTTTATATAGACAGTAAAATAACGCCAAGACACCATGGACAAACGATAAGGAAAGATCACCTTCAACATAAGCAACTAGTTATTAAAGTCATTAATACAAAACCAAATAAAAAGTGCAAAAGATTGAAAATAAAAAGTATTATACTAAACACTTGTCTTCACCAAGTGATGTAAGAGACTTAGGCAAACATGGCCTTGATTGTCAAGAACTCTTACGATCAACCTTGGATCCCGAGACGACTCACACACTCTATGATGGACAATGGATGATGGTGGTGGATGATGGTGTTATGGTGGTGGTGGGTGGTGGATGAAGTGTGAGAGAGGTGGTGTGCCAAGGGATGAGTTGCAATGAAACCAAGCACTCCTATTTATAGGCTGAACAGAAGGCTGAGCACGGCCCCGTGCCTGTCTGACACTCTGTCTCTTCATTAATTGTAATTCGCAATTACGATTAATGCGTCTGCTGTACTTTCACCACGCCCCCGTGTTCACTGGGCACGACCCCGTGGTGGGCAATAGAAGCTTCTATAAGTTTGTCTTTTCTGCTACTTCTTAGGCACGGCCCCGTGCTGGCTGAGCACGGGGCGTGTTCAGTCTTCTGCCTTCTCTATTTTGCTTGGGAGGATGCTGTTGAGAGGTCGGGCAATCCACTTATGTTCCTTTTCTTGTATTTTTGTTAGATTTAGCTGTCTTTTTGCTTCTTTTGTTAATTTGAGCTCATTTAATCCTGTAAATACAAAAGGAAGACAAAAACACTCTTTTTCCAACATTAGTACTTAAAAAGGGTTAGTTTTATGCCTCATTTGATGTAATTTATATGTTGCATTTTACACACATCAAATACCCCCACACTTGAACTTTTGCTTGTCCTCAAGCAAAACTCTTTTATGTGTGGCTTACACTTTCAAATGGAATGGGTAGAAGAGAAGGTTTTGGCTTGTCATAGAGTGTCGGGAATCGAAGATCCTTATTTGGGTTTTATTTTTATTTATTTACAATCCTATTCGTTATGATTTATTGAGAACGTTTCATAAGAGAGATTACTTATTTGGGCATAACATGCTTTTTTTTTTAAATTCCATTTATATACAAGTTCACATACCTCACGGGAGAAATCACTCACACTCGGCCGAAGGTGTATTTTTAGTGAATCACTCGAGAGCGGCATAGAACTTATTACTACCATAAGCTTGCCAAGCAATCAATCCTCCTCCTTTTTAAATTGTTACCTTTGTAAATATCAAGAGGACTTTTTGGGTAAAGGCTTGGGCTAAAGGTGGGTAGTTTGGTTAGTGGTTAGTAGAAAAGGGCGAAAAAGCGTCGGTTTTCGCAACACATTTTGTATTAGTGACTTTTTATTCTTAATGAAGTATTTCTTCAAACAAACTTTTGTTTTAAGAGCTTTGTTTGTTTATTTCTAACTTCATCATATTTTTTTTCTTTTTTTTTTCAGTCACACGAAAACGAGCTTGTTACTAAAATAAAAGGGTAAAAATAAAAAGGGTTTTTAGTGGGTAAAAAGGTTTTAGGGTAAAGAAATGAAAGGTTTAGGCTCAAAAGGGGTTAACTAGGGGGAGGGTTTTTTTTTTTTTTTTTTGGGTAGGTGAAAAGAAAAATGAAAATAATAGTTTTGAAAGAAAAAGGGGTTAGTCCTAATGCCTCCATCATTTACTTACTTGGGTTTAAGTTGGTAAGGACCGGGAATGAATTGTCGTGGCAAGTTCTAGAGTCGTAAGAACCAAGCGGCTATTCACATAAGAAACGAAAAATGAGCATTTAGCGCAAATATGTATATTTGTATGCTCAATAAAGGCTCAAAACTCACTTTTTTGTGGAAATGGGTTTTTCTATGTGATCGAGTATATATAATCGAATTTTAACTAAGCTTGGCATGTCGTTTCATAATTTTCTTATGTTGGTTCTTTTTATCACGACACTATTGGTTGTAAATTTGTAAAAATATAACCTCGTTAGTCTTAGAATTCCCAACTTAAACTTTAGACAAGATAAAAAAAATTGAAAATATTTGAAAAAATTTGGGGTGATTAGCGGTTCCAATAGAGTTTTGTGTAAGGCTTGTTATTCGGACTTGCAAAATTCAAGGTTTTAACATCCCCCCCCCCCACACTTAAATTACACATTGTCCTCAATGTGTCCCAAAAATAAATTTTTAGGTTGATTAAATGTGTAACATGGTGTTAAAAGCAAAAATTTATGTTACTAGCAGTCTGGACACGGCCCCGTGGGGACCGGGCACGGCCCCGTGGGGACCGGGCACGACCCCGTGTTCAGGTGCCAGTAACGAAAATTAAAGAAAAAAACAGAAGCCTGGACACGGGGGCGTGTCTGGTGAACACGGCCCGTGTCCAGTTACCTGAACTGGGCAATTTTCTGCAGGGGGTTCAGCACGTGGTCGTGTTGGCTGGGCACGGCCCATGCTGAACCTTCTGTAATGGAGAAATTGATGTCGAGTGGCCGTGTTCTTGTGCATGGGGCCATATTTCTCGTTTCCCTTGTCATCCTTTACCACCATGAGTGTGTTTTATTTATTATGAACCATTCAAACTTTAAAACCATCATTCCATTGAAATCATAGAGAGATACATAATATTTCTAAAATAAAATAAAGACTTAACTAATTAGGTCAGGAGGTGCACGAAGTTGTCATAAGGAGTTTTACTTTTTAAGAAAATTTTGAGAATAGTTTCCCGATATAGTAGGACTTTCGGCCGATGGTTTTCTTCCCTAGATGTCGTTTAAAGCCATTCTTCTATTTCCCTTGGAAGGAAGAAGGCGGCTTGATTTTCCTCAGCAACTTGTGGCGGAGGGGGAACATTTACCGGGACTCCTTGCACCACCCTTTGTGGAGGCTCAGGGTGCATGGCGTACCATTCGGCCGGAATGATGACTTCGGGCACCATGTTCCACGCCCTTTGGGTTATTATAGGCACCAAGGGCGGGGAGGCGAGAAGGTTTAACCTCTGGTGCAAGAGGTTCACCTCTCGGAGACAACCCTCCAGTCCCACCGTTAGATGGTTGATACGGTCGACCAATGCTTCTTCCACCCCCGTCATTTCATCAATAGCCTCTCTTAGAGCGTAAACATAGTTTACAAGAGAGTCTTCCGCCGTTGATGATCTCCTCCCTTGTCGGTTACTTCTTGAAGATGTTCCGCTTGTTTACTTGCAATTTTCTGAGAAATAAACCGAAGAAAGCTAAATTTTCACGAAACAGAACCTCGGACACGGCCCCGTGTCCACTTGTCTTCTGGATTTTAGGCTAAGGAGTCATGGAGTTTTAAATTATTTTTATGATTTTCAGCTGGGTTTTAAGCACAGATAATTTAAAACAAAGTTATACAACTAACTTTAAACAAGAATCCTTAGCAAATAATCTTACAAACTTCACATAAAAGGTTGGAATCATGGAGCTTCCAAGCTTCCATGGAGGAAATGTTTGAAAAATTTGAAAGAAGAGGTAAAGAATAAAAGTGGAAGGGAGAAGATGGTTCTTGGGAACCTTCTTTTAGCACTTACCTAGGATGGTATGAGTGAAGATCCCAGGAATCTCTGTCTTTTGAAGTGGTAAAAATGAGCAGGGATCAGGCTGCATTTAAAGAAAACGACAGCGCACTGGACACGGCCCCGTGTTGGCTGGACACGGCCCCGTGTGCAGATGAAATCCTGACACATTTTGTCCGTATCCTGACAAAATTAGCAGAGAATCTTTTAGGTGAGCACGGGGGCGTGTTGACCTGGACACGGCCCCGTGTCTGGAAGCTGTCTTATGTAGTTTCTTTACTTCTAAGGATCTTATTGATATCGGGTGGTTCCTTACTGGTGGGAACAACCCCAAAGTGCCTAAGTTACCTTAATTCTCCTAGACTAAGGCGAGAACGCAAGAGGTTGTCGGTGAGGGTAATTCCTATTTTTATTCTAGGTGGATAAGTCCAACCCTTTCCCGGGCTCTCGTTAAAGAAGGTGTATGCCGAATCGCTCAGGTCTATGTATGCACCGAACGAAGTCGATGGAGAGTCCTTCACGGCACAATCGGCACAGGGACGACTATCGTCCAAGTCTTCGCTAGGTATGAAGGTATTTTTGGGAGCAACGAGGTTGTTGGAATGCGATCCCAACATTTCTTCATGGTCTTCGTCTTGGGATGATTCAAGGAAATCCTTCCTAAGCTCTTTTGACCAATTTAAAACTAGATCTTCTAGTTGAAATAACTCGTCAAGGAGCATTTCTCCTAGAATATCTGGCTGGGCGCATTCGAGGGAGAGATAGTGATTATTTTTACTTTTGCCCCTCTTAAGGTTATAGGGAGACCGTGGGTCTATATAGTGGGGTTTATAGTTTAGAAAATAACATTCTAATTCTTTATGCTCGCCTCCACATAATTGACACCACGTACCATAAGAGTGCCGAAAGTAAAAAGAATTACCATCACTCATGTTTGTGTCAGAAATTACCAACCGCCGGGATCTAACGGTTCTGTTTTCAGTAAGTGAATCTTGGGCACGGGGGCGTGTTGAGTGAGTACGGCCCCGTGTTCGGCTTACTGTCTGACTTAAAACAGGATTGCCAGTTCCAATGATTGAGCACGGGGGCGTGTTCAGCGGGCACGACCCGTGCTGAGCTCTGCAGAAGCTGAAAAACTAAGAAAATCCTAAAAATTAAAAAGAAAAATAAAAAGATTATTAGGCTGTTGATTCCTAACTTTCTTAAAATCCTTGTGTCCCCGGCAACGGCGCCAAAAACTTGATGCGTGTGTAGTGTTATATAATTTAGATGTATATTTTAAGCTCTTTTTACACTTTTAGCCAAGTTTTAAATTTATAAAACACGGTATTTACTAACACTAAACACACATATGGACAAGTGCACCCATCGTAGACGTAGTATAGTGTTGGTAAGATACCGAGGTCGTCCAAGGACACAAGAGCTTTTAGTACCGGTTTATCCTCAACGTCTAACCAAATCAAAATGTTAGAAAAGATTTTTAAACTAAGAAAATAAAAACTAACTAAATGCTGAAAAATAAAATAAAAATAAAAACAAAAACAGATAGACAAGATGAATCACTTGGATCCGACTCGTGTATTAGTATAACCTTTGATTATTTTCGCACTTTTGCCCTTGTTTAAGAGATTATCTTAGTTATTGTAGTAGGCCCCTCTTTTGAAGGCGACGTTACCCTCAACCCAGTAGTTTGAGTCAGCAAGGATACAATCCTAAAGGGTCGGATTATTGAAAGATAATGAATTAAGTTAGTAATGAAAATTATCGTAGACCCCTCTTTTGGAGGTGAGGTTACCCTCGACTAAGTAGTCTGAGTCAGCAGTGATACAGTCCTAAATAGCCGAGTTATAGTATTAATAGTAGTTAACTTATGAGGGGGTCAAAGAGTTTGGATCCCCGCCATCCAATACCTATGGGCATTGAAGGAGATCCTACTAAATTTGACCCAGGTCCCTTACAGGACCTTTAAACGCTGAAAAAGGGCAAGACCCTTACCAAACCGTTCCCTTAACCCCCGACCAGGTAGCCAACATACCTCCATATAGACCGTGGATATATGAATGGTGAAAATCTTTTATTTTATATAGACAGTAAAATAACGCCAAGACACCACAGACAAACGATAAGGAAAGATCACCTTCAACATAAGCAACTAGTTATTAAAGTCATTAATACAAAACCAAATAAAAAGTGCAAAAGATTGAAAATAAAAAGTATTATACTAAACACTTGTCTTCACCAAGTGATGTAAGAGACTTAGGCAAACATTGCCTTGATTGTCAAGAACTCTTACGATCAATCTTGGATCCCGAGACGACTGACACACTCTATGATGGACAATGGATGATGGTGGTGGATGATGGTGTTATGGTGGTGGTGGGTGGTGGATGAAGTGTGAGAGAGGTGGTGTGCCAAGGGATGAGTTGCAATGAAACCAAGCACTCCTATTTATAGGCTGAACAGAAGGCTGGGCACGGCCCCGTGTCCGCTGGGCACGGCCCCGTGCCTGTTTGACACTCTCTCTCTTCATTAATTGTAATTCGCAATTACAATTAATGCGCCTGCTGTACTTTTGCCACGCCCCCGTGGTCACTGGGCACGGCCCCGTGGTGGGCAATAGAAGCTTCTATAAGTTTGTCTTTTCTGCTGCTTCTTGGGCACGGTCCCGTGCTGGTTGAGCACGGGGCGTGTTCAATCTTCTGCCTTCTCTATTTTGTTTGGGAGGATGTTGTTGAGGGTCCGGGCAATCCACTTATGTTCCTTTTCTTGTATTTATGTTAGATTTAGCTGTCTTTTTGCTTCTTTTGTTAATTTGAGCTCATTTAATCCTGAAAATACAAAAGGAAGACAAAAACACTCTTTTTTCCAACATTAGTACTTAAAAAGGGTTAGTTTTATGCCTCATTTGATGTAATTTATATGTTGCATCTTACACATATCAGACACCATAACATTGAAAATACCATTGAATTCAGCACACTACTTATAGTAAAACACCATGAATATATATAAGACACCATAATATTGCAAATACCATTGAATTCAACAAACTACCAATATCTTATGCGGAAACACCATGAAACTAAAATAAAACACCATAGAAAATAAGACACTATACAAGTATACAAAGACACCATTCCGTTAGCAATTAAAAAATATCATTATATTCAACAAGCTAACTTTTTCCTTCTACAAGACACCATAACCTGTTTTGAATTTCTAAAATAAAATGCCATAGAAACAAGATTGAAAATTGAATATAAATGGTATTTGTAATGTTATGGTGTCTTATATAAGTTCATGGTGTTTTATTGTAAAACATAGCGCATTGAATCACTATACAATTAAAAAAACCTAGACAAAACACCATGGATCAAAACATTAGATCGAAACGTAACTTTTTTCTCTATATAAGTATAGTACTATGGTTAATCATATTAAAGATAAAAACACACTCGTTATTATGGTATAATATGTTTTTTTAAAAAAGTTACGTATAAAAAGTTATTGACGTTTAAAAAGACGGGGGACTTGCATGTGGGTTTTTAATTTTATCTTTAATTAGGTTTTTTTATTAAATTACTTAATTGCCCTTATTCTAATAGATTAACTAATGACATGTGTCCTCTTCATGTTCTTTCTTATCATTCTCACGAATTTTATTTTTTTTACAGGATCCTAAACCTATATATATATATATGTGTAGGTATATATATATATATGGATAGGAGTTGGCCAGAAACTCCAAATTTCCTAAAAAGTGTAAAAAGTCATAAAACACCATAATATCAACCATAAAACACACCAAAAACCCACAAACAAAATGATGAAGATTACTAAAACATCATGTATGTGGGTTTTGTGTTGTGTTTTAAATGTTAAGGCTCTGATTGTAGAATGACAAATATTATTGTGTTTTATGCTGTTTAGCATTGTGTGTTTTATATTCATAGTTCTACGATGGTGTGTTTGAAGTTTTTATGGACTATTAGAGTTTGAATATGGTGTTTTAGTAATATTCATTCTATTATTTGTGAGTTTTAGGTGTGTTTTATGCCTGAAATTATTGTGTTTTATGACTTTTTACACTTTTTAGGAAAAACACACTTTCCGTAGGATCCCCACCCATATATATATATATATATATATATATATATATATATGTATATAAGGCTAGGGTAAATGAAAACTTATATGAGTTGTTAAAACTTTTAGAACTCGGCCTTACGAAAAGTTTTTCAAAATGCACATGTGCATGTTTGTGTATTATGGATGGAATGATAGATGAAAGAAAAAGTAGTGCACCAACACACCTTATTTCATGTTGATACATATAGATGCACATGTGCATTTCTAATATTGTTAATGTAAAAAGTAGTGTATTACACCTGGTAGTGTAAATGAAAGTGCAATTGTCTAATATTTGTAATGAATTACGGAATTTGTCAAAAAATGATACAAATGCACATGTGCATGGATAACTGTGACTCGATTTTTTTTTGAAAATTTTTTAATTTTTTATTATAAACGAAATATAGCGTTTTTTACAAAAAAAAAGGAAAAAAACAATTTTGGGTGTTTTTTTGATTTTTTTAGGTATTACTATTTGTGTTCACACTAGTTCTCGCGGTTCTCGCAATAAAGGGTGGTTCCTAACGGATCCTTTATATATATATATATATATAGGACAAAGATCCGTTAGGAACCACTCTTTATTGCGAGAACCACGAGAACCAGTGTGAACACAAACAGTAATACCTAAAAAAATCTAAAAAACACCGAATTTTTTTTTTATTTTTTTTATAAAAATCGCTACTTTTAGTATCCAAAAAAAAAAATTTTAAAATTTTTTTTTTTAGAAAAAAAAATTTTTTTTGGCTACTAAAAGTAGCGATTTGAACATAAAAAATAGTAAAAAAATTAGATTTTTTTTTTGATTTTTTTTGATTTTTTTTAGATTTTTTTAGGTTTTTGGGGGTTTAGTTTTTAGCATTTTAGCTTGGGGGGTTAGGTTTTTTGAGGGTTTTAGTTTTTAGCATTTAGCTTGGGGGGGGGGGGGGGTTAGGTTTTTTTTTTTTTTTTTGGGGGGGGGGGGGTGGGGGGTTTAGGTTTTTGGGGGGTGGGGGTTAGGTTTTTTAGGGTTTTTTTAGCTATTTTAGGTTGTGTTCACATTGGTTCTCGCGGTTCTCGCAATAAAGGTGGTTCTCGCATGAACCTTACCCTATATATATATATATATATATATATATAGGTAGAGGATACTGTAAAAAGTCCAACTTTTGTGAGAAGTGTGAGAAATAATTTGGGAATGACAAGTGTCCCTTATTTTAATTAATTCAAAATATCAGGCGATATATTAGGGATATGATTCGAATTCGATTTGTTCTATATATTTAATTGTTTACTGTAAGTTCTTGTTGTAGTGTTATATTCCCTAGTCAATAGTGTTATATTATGTACAAATATCTTTAATCTCCTTTTCATAGTGTTTTATCCACATCCATAGTGTTTTGTTTTGTTCTGTATAGTGTCTTACAGTAAACATATAGTGTTATATCTTTCTATAGTGTTTTATCATGTAATATACTGTCCCTTTTACTAGTGTTTTATCCTCATCAATAGTGTTTTATTCTGTATAGTGTCTTACAGTAAACATATAGTTTTATATCTTCCTATAGTGTTTTTATCATGTAATATACTGTTCCTTTTCATAGTGTTTTATCCCCCATCAACAGTGTTTTATTTATGTATAGTGTATTACAATAAATAAATAGTGTTATATCTTCCTATAGTGTTTTATCATGTAATATACTATTCTTTATAGTGTTATAAAAAGTTGTTGTGAAGGAAATCGAAGAATTTATCTCAGTACAATAAATTCGCTGATTTTTTAGGAGATTGATGGGGGTTTTGAAACAGTTACCATAAATTCGCTGATTTATAGGAGATTGATGGGGGTTTTGAAATGGTTACCATATTTGAAACGTTGTAAAAGTCACTATTGCCCTTTAATTTTACATAAGGTCCTTCTAATTAAAACACAATTTACATTTTATACCCTATTGATCTCAACCATTAGATCAAATATCCAATGGTTTAAAACACTTCTTACCCTTCTCACATTTTAGACACTTTTTACCATATCCCTACCCTATATATATATATATATATATATATATATATATGGGGAAGTTCATTTGAGAAGATAATTTAATTGAGAAGAAAAAGAACAAGGGTATAATTGTAAAATTTTAAGTAGTTTTCTTTCATCTCATTTATTACTATCTTTAAGTAATTAATTACTTATAAAGACTATTATTCTCTACACTATTTTTTTTACCTACACACATAAAAAGTTATCTTACACATTTCGATATTTTTCCTACACATATTTAAATTTATCCTACACAACTCGTAGTTTATTCTACACACCTAGTAATTTGTCCTACACTCTAAATTATTATTTTTTTTTTAAAATATATATTTTGAAAATAAGTTACAAATTTAATATAGTTAGCTATTAAAGAGGAAGACTAGAAATTAATTATCTATATAAGTTTACAAATATACCCTTATATTAAAATCAAATGCAAATATTAAATGAAGTAAAATGAAGCATTCTTATTGGTTGGAACCTTTTCTTTTAAAAAATTTCTTCTTATTTGAACTCTTCACTATATATATATGTATATATATACACTTCCTATAAAAGGAGAATCCTCAATGACATAAGAAAAGCTTATGTGGCAGCCATAGAGATTGTCCAACAATGTTTTTCTTATGTCATCAACGATGAGGTGGCAACCATAGAGGGATCATAGTGACAACATAAATTCAAACCACTGCCCCACTTTAAAATTTCAAAGGTCTGGCCCACATTCTTTCTTCAAACATCTGCCCACATTCTTTCTTCAAAGGTCTGTCCACATACAAAAGGCAAAGCTCTGCCCCATATTCAAAATTCAAAGCCTCTCTCACATTCAAAATTCAAAATTCAAAAGAGCAAGAAGTAGACGTGAATGATGACCTGGCACGAGAGCTTGCGTTCTATACTCAAGCACTAGAGGGCACGAGGCAAGCCTTTACTCCCGGTTGTGTTAAAAAGAGTTAACAAGTCGACGTGACACGTCTTACCCCGTTTATGACAATGGTAATTTATAAAAAAATTAGATCTATCATAATTCACTCGCGAGGTGTGACCCAGATTTGAGACTTCTGTAGTTCGGTACCAGCGGAAGAGTACTTGTCTGATTTCAAATTTACCCATTATATGCACAAATGTAATGCCATTTTCTCTTGATTTGTATCAAAGTTATTTTACTTCAATTTCATTAATTGTGTATATGTTTTATTCTAGGTTTGATTATAGGTCTATGATTAAATTAGGTTAGGATTTTAAACAGTGGTATGAGAAACATATGTTTGAAACCTCTGTTTGGTTACAAACAGAGTCTTAAGAAACAGTGATTTGGCGAAACAAAGATTACCCTTTACAAACAGTGGTTGACTTTTGTCAAACAGAGTTTTAGATACCTCAAACAAATGATACACTCTTTTGAAACCTAAAATCTGTTTATTAATCAGAGGTTTGGTTTTTGAAAATAAAGGTTAAATGTATGTTCACTTTTGGCCAATCAGATGTTTGTTTTTCCTTTTGTTATCTCTATTTTTGAAACAAAGGTTAGGATTTCAAACAGCGGTATGAGAAACATATGTTTGACTTTGGTCAAACAGTGGTTTGACTTTGGTCAAATAGTGGTTTGTCTTTGGTCAAGCAGGCTTTTGAACAACTAAGAATCATAGTTTTACAAACAGTGGTTTGACTTTTGTCAAACAGACTTTTTTTAAAAACAGTGGTTTGACTTTGGTCAAACAGTGGTTGCATACTAATGTTGTTTCCTATCATCATGTTCTCTCAGTTACTTACCATCATTCGTTAATTTAATTACATCACATGCAACTTATATAAGTTTTAATTATAATCTTGATTTCTTGGTGGATAACAGTACCTAGCTTTAAACTAGAAATTACAGATGGGTATCACTACTAGCCTTAAACTAAAAATTACAATATCTATATACATATCTATACTTTCTATCAAAATATGTTATGCATGGTTTTCTAAGAAACGACCTGTGTTTGGAAACGGGTCTTACCGCTAGTGTGTGTGTGTATATATATATAGGGTCAGGATTTAGAGAAAACGGTAGAAAGTGTGAGAACGCTTATGGATCGTCCGATCAAAACAATATATGGACTAGATTGACGCGGTGACATTTTAGTAAATAACACCAATTTTATTACATGGACGTGCTTCATTAAAGGTAAAAAAAGTAAAAAAAACCATTTCTCACAGAAAACGCCATTGAAAATAAAACGCCTAATAAATACAAAACGCCAATTTTATCGCTGCGTACTTTTTTCTGTGTTTTTATTTAAGCTCCTGGCTACAAAAACGCCAAAAATTACGAAACGCCATTATATATAACGCCAAAGCTTACATCCGGATAAATGTTAACTACTTTTTTGTTATAAAAATAACATCCCGCCTAAACTACGCGCCAAAAAAATTCTATAAATAGAAACGACTCACCACCCTTCCGTTTATCACACCAAAAAAAAACACAAAAAAACAAACAGTGGTTGCTAAAAAAATTTACAACTCAATGTAAAACGCTAAAAAATACAACGGCGGCAAACATCTTTTCTTTAATCCTCAGTAATGTTCTGCATGAAGCTTCATTGAGTGATTTGTTATGTGAGTGTAGAAAGATTTTGCTGTATGAGATGGACAAAACTGAAAAAAAAGAGGGACTGATGACACCCATATGTCATATTGTCATCTTTGTTCCTGAAGAAGGTTTGGATGATAAGAAGAGACCTATACCAGTGTAAATGCTACTTTGGCCTTTGTGATTATAATGAAGACGACAGACAGATAGCATCCACCCACACGGGGGTCGATCTATGTCTCCAATATCCACAAAGACCCTTCAACACATGATGAAAGAAAATAAACAACGCCAAACCCAAAACACCATTTATTTGTCACATTTCTTGTAGTTTCAAAAGAAAAAAGAGACTGATGGGATGACACTGAAGATTTAAAATCATAAATTGGTTCTACTTTGTTTTTTTTTTATTTTCTTTATCTATTGTTTGTTTTGTAATTTCAGTTAATAAACAACAAAAGAATATTAATGCTATAATGAAAAATATAATAAAACGCCAAAATTAGTAAATGCGTGTAAAACGCCATAATGCCATAAAAACGCCCCCAAAAAACTACCAAACTATAATAAAATTAATTTGGACAACTAATATTATAAAAAAAGCGTGAAACAATCTGCAAAGAATATAAAACAAAAAGAAGTCCAATAGTTATCTAACTGCCATTGGAAAACAAAACGCCATAATTACAACCGTCAAAGATTTGACGTGTTACACCATAAAAACAATTGAGTCTGAAAACAAAACACGGTAAACTGCAAAAAGCTGTAAAATGAAACGACGGAAAACATAATTACTAATATTTATTATAGTTATTTATCTTTTACAAAATGCCATAATTACCTGTCATACGCGGGAAAAAAAGTCAATATAAAAGAAGACCATGAGAACCCAAGCTTAAACATGCCAAAAATTTGACTAAAACGCCACATATTGTCCAAAACGCCAAAAAATTTAAAAATGACTAAGGTTATTGCATGGAGGTTTGAAAGGAAAGAGAAATGATTTATTATAAAGTTCTCTGATAGAAGAAGGGTAAAGGTAAGGACAATCAAAGCCATGCTTGGAATGAATGAAAAGGTTCCGAACGATATCCTGGCCCTTGGGGTTCCAATAGACAACGATTGTGAAAGAACGAGAACTATAATAAAAAGACTGAAGAGAAAATTTCCGGCAGAAGATGATGATGATATTGAAGATACTCCTATACCAAAACTTAGCAGTTGGGTGAAGAATGAGGAAGAAGGAACACTTGAATTGACTTATAAAAACGGGGTGCAATATTTAAGGCCAATGGAAGAAATGTTGAAGACAGGGTTGCTATCTATCATTGAACAACTCTATGATTTAACACCTTCAAACGATACAAACCCAAGGATGCAGTGATATTCAAGAATAGGCTGCAGCAAAGAAGAGACGAACTAATGGCGTTATACGCAAAAATAAAATTTGATAATGAAGAATCTGAAGAAAGTGATAAACAAAACGATGGGTACATCTCTGATGTAATCCCACCTACGGAAGACTATTAGTTTATTTTGATTTTTGTGTTATTGTAGTTTTATAAAATATTAATCTATGGTAATCAATTATTAACAAAAAAGATACAAAACGCCAAAAATGACATGAAAAAAACTATAACGCCAAAAAATTAACTATTTGACACAAAAAGAATTAATTCAGCGAAAAGAAATCTGAGAAAAAAACAGTAAAACGCCAAATAATTAATAATTCTACATAACGCCAAAATTATCTTGCACGCAAAAAATAAAGCAGCATGTCTGTAACACCTCAAAATTTGAATCCAATAATATGTTAACACGTGTCATGAGTTTACACGTGGCATTAAATATTTAATAAAGGACTAAAGTTGACAAACCTTGAAAGTATGTAACTTCGAGGGTTATAAATGTCAACGGAGGGTAAATATACTGTATACTAACCCTAAATGATGCTCGTACCTTCAAACGAATAAATCATGGATCGTACGGAGCGAAACGCGGGATAAAGTGAGAGATTACACGCTACAGGGGTTAATTGTGTCAACATGTTTAATTTATACCTCTGAGTGACCCTTTGACGAACCTGAGGCTTTGTAACAGTAAAATACACTCACTAGAATATACTACGTAAATCTCGCGAAGTTCCGTTTTAAAACGAGAAAGTTATGATCAAATTCGTATGAGAGGGGTTAAAAGCGTCAACAATAAAAGTTAAGGCTTTTCGGATAGTAATTAAACTAACCGGGGACTTAACAATGCGGGTAAAAGGCACGAGGCCCTTAATTGTAATTAACCGAGGGCCAAATCGCAAAGTTACCCCTTCGAACCCGAAAGGTCAGGTTAATGATTATGAAAGATTCGGTTAATCATTACAAAAGATTTAAAAATCTTTGAAAACAGACCTAATGCGGGCCGCGTTAAGGATATAGGTAAGTTAACGCGGGCCGTGAGCCTCCTGCAGATACGTTTCCTGACATACAGATTCATGCGGCCCGCGTACATGTTGCATGAATCTAATGCGGGCCGCGTACAAGTCCCAAATGCAGAATTCTTGGACAGGCTTGCTATTTGAGCTAGTGAACGATCATAGAGGCAATTAATGAAGCATGGGTGCCCTCTACATGCCCCCTAGCACCCAGGGCCACCTGCTGATCATCCATAAACCCTTGTAGGGTGAGTTGTGATGATCTGATGCATGAAACTTTACTATAAAAGGCCTTACATTGTGCATAAGTGAAACACACCTCAAAACATACTCTTCTGATCATTCTTGGAGCTCTCAAGTCTTCTCCTATCTGCATTGGACTTCTGTAAGTCGTTCAATCCTTTGTGGTTTAGTGTTTGCTTAGTTATGTAGCTAAAAATCCAACCGTCGTAATTACGGTTTGACTTCGAGATTAGTCCTCAATGGCTCAGTCATATCTCGAATTGAAAGTAGTTATAAGTTGGTATTTATGTGGGTAATAAACCCTTAAAAGGGTTCCCCCTGATCACCACTCTAACTAGTCCAAAAGTCGAGTCAAACGTGCTTAGAAAAAGTCAACAGAAAAGCTATTTTGCGATTTATGCATAATCTGTAATGTAGATGGTATGCAACCTGTTTAAAAACTCATAAAACATGATAATAAGTATATTAACAAGTCTAAGCTTGTTTGATCCGGCCATTTGCTACATTGACCCGGTTCGGAGCCGAAAGTCGCAAAACTTTGACTTTTGCTTTGACTTCAGTTCTGACCCGTTTTAGTGTAATGTAGATATGCCTTAGGACTCTCTTAGGACCAGGTTACATGATGGTATCACCCTCTGTGACCGGTTCGTCGTTTGTCCGAGTCTTTTACACCTTTCCGTTAAATGCTTAAAAGTTGACCGTAACGCCCTTTTCAAATTAAAACGAGAATTTCGGACATGTGAAAGGACCATAACCTTGGTTACTGAATTCTAAGCATGTCCAAAAATTTCACGTTAATCCGAGGTCTAGAATAGGAGTTATGCTAAATAGCGCAATTAAAGAAAACTTTTGTAATAAACGGCGCAATTAGCATAACGCCTATCTAAACCAAGATTTCGTCACCAAAACTTTTACACACTGATGTAAAATAATATTTTGGGATTTTTAAAGATTTTTAATTATTTTTGACCTGCTCATAACCTGCGGTTATGGCATCGGTTCGGTAAATACCGAATATGCCTTTTTGGCCATAACTTGAGTTCTACAAGGTCTTTTGACCCGATTACAGTTGCTACTGATTTTAAATAATAAATAAAGTATTTTAGACTTTATAAACTGTTCGGGAAACTCAGATTTCCTGTAGAACTCAGAAACCTCTTTAATAATCTTTAAAAAGACCGAAACACCCCTACGGGGCATTAAATGAATTTAAACTCGTTACGGGCATTATGTAAGGTATCCTACTGATACCACAACCTATTTAAAGCGTATGGACTTAGGAAAACAGTGTAGGACTCTTACGGTTACCCATTGCGCCTTTCGCGCGCACGGTTTGGCCTATGTAACTAGTTTACATAAATTAGCCGATACGGGTCAAACCATATTGTTTTGACCCCAAAATGCAGAGTGTGATTATTATACCCATATAAAACAAGTCTTCAAACTTGTTGGGTCAAAATCACATTCCATTCCCGGTTTTCGCCTTTCACGCGATTAAACCGTAACTATCCTTTGAAACTGACCGGTCTAGGCAGCGGCCAATATAAAGACCCATTAGGATTCTAATAGGTTATTTTAAAAACTTCGTTCCAGAATAGGAGACCAGTAAAAGCTATCTGTGATTTATTCAATTAAGGATTTTACTTGCAAAGGTAAATACTTTTAACTTATTTTCCGTTATACGGGCTTGGGTTACGGTATATAGCATACCGCTTGATCGGGAAATTGACCCCAACTCATTTGTAGTTGGGTATTATCAATATGACTCGTTTAAACAGTCTTGTTACTTAAAAGCCTTTGGGGGGGGGGTTAATGACCATGTCCCGGATATCCTTGGCAGCATTTTACGAAATGGCCACGACCTCGACATCCGAGTGTAGGCGTACATTCGGCATTATGTCTATTATTATAAAGGTATAGCCGTTGGTTACCCACCACGGTTTTATGCCATGTGGTGTGTTTATTGATCTTTAACCCGGTTTTGATCCGGGCTACTGAACGCATAAGAAACATGTAATGCGTTCACAAGATTATATATTTAAATAATTCTCCCAAGTTATAAAAGAGTTTGTGCCTTGTGCATTCAAATCAATTTTATTAATCATTTTACAAAAGTGTCGGTTAAATGTATTTACCAATGTAAACTGACGTATTTTCCCAAAAAAAAAGACTAAATGCAGGTACTATGCGTAATTGGCTGGGATTTCTCCTTAGCATCACTAGAAGTCTCGCAAGCTTAAGATGCCTGAAGTCTGTTGAACAATACTTTTGTTATTTACTATTTGATCCCCTGTGGATTTTACTTTCAACAATGGTGATACCTTGATATACACTTAACGTTGAATTATATTTATCTTTATGCTTCCGTTGTGCATTCATATAATTGTGTGGTTTGACTATATTGTTTCCAACTACGTCACGGTAATCCCCCACCGGGCCCACCGGTGAGACACGTGGAAATCAGGGTGTGACAGGTTGGTATCAGAGCCAACATTGAGTGAATTGAACACTAGTCTTCAAGTGTTTAATCTCAATGACACAATTGCACATACTTGAGTCTAGACAAGAACTTAGTACAAATTCGAATTGTTATTCCATTTTGTCTTTTATCATTTTTGTTATTTAAAGGTTTGTTAAGCAGGAATCATGCTGCCAGCCATTAGAAGGGGAGGAAAGGGCAAAGGACAGATCACTCACAACGATCACGAGGCCGGAACATCGAATATGCGAGCTCCTTCTAGCACGAGGAGCGAAGAGCCCCAAAGACATAGACGAAATCTCTTTGAGCATGCTCGACATTCTACCTCGCATAGCTCGACGCCATCGTACCGTCACTCGTTCGGGCCAGATTCCGAAAATGATCCCAATAACCCTCGACCTTCCTACATACCTCTGCAGCGTTCGGTATCGCACCGTGCTTTTGACGATCCCACACCATACTTCAGAGGTCAGTTTAATCCAGCAGATTACATTCAGGAACCTTCAGGCTTTGTCCCGTTAGGACCACAAGATCACTTCTCAGAAGACCATATGGATGAAGACACAGATCCAATAGAACCTGCTCGTGGTACGCCCACACATCCTATCCAGATCTCTGATGGATCTTCTTTTCATGGCACACCTTATCAAGGGCCAGATAGCTTCCAGGCGTTATTCAACCAACATGAGTGGTACTATACGCCATCTCATCAGACATCACAACACCAGCAGCAGCAGCAGCAACAACAGCAAGATCCCTCCGAGGATCCACGTTTCGTGGCAGTTACGCCACCACCTCCGCCACCGGTTCAACCAGAAATGCCTGATCCGCCAAGGCGTAGGAGATCGGGTGCTCGTATGTCCACCCAAAGAGGGGAATTCCACTTCAGCACCCCTCGACACTCTAGTGGTAGTCACTATCCGCCATTACAAGAAGAAGGACCTTCCAGTCCAGTTCAGGAGGCGAACTCCGCACCAGTTGCACCATCTTCGCCACCATTTGGGTATGACCACCCAATACCTGCATACACGGGTCCAACAACATACAACCCGTTCGAGCAGCCGTCGCACACGCATTACAATTACAACTATGAGCGCGACCCATATGTGGTAGCGGCTAGGTATAATGCCCGCTATCCCGACGGTGCTTTTGGAAACCTAAGGATACCAGATTACTCAGCTCATGGGTATCCGGCACCTCCTAGACCTCCAGTTCCGCAACCGGCACCACAACCACGTTTTTCTCCGCCCAAACAAGAAGAAATCCTCCACCGTTTAACTCGTGTGGAACGGGATTTCGAGGAAGAGCGTAAGAACAACCGAGGATTCCTCAAAGGTCTAGCGAACCTGTTGAAGGGCAAGAAGAAGAAACGTGACCATTAGTCCTTATATATGTTCTAATGTAATATCTATTTTAAATCAATTCCCTGCGTGGACATTTATCGTATTTTCAGTCCCTACGTGGACTTATCTCTTAGTCCCTGCGTGGACACCTATCTTGTATTAGTCCCTGCGTGGACTTGTCTTTTTATTAGCCTCTTTGTAGGTATGTACTTGTTTAAAAAGTCCCGTTTAGGGCAGCATGTAATCACTACTATAAAGTAATGAAAATGTTATGTTATGAATTTCATTTTATTACTATGTATGAAATAAATCAAAAGACATTCCTTTTAAAATTGATCTGCCTAATATATATAAAGAATCTTAAAGAGTGAAACCTAGCCAGGTGTCTTTTTAGACCCGGCCAAGATGGTAAGACCTGATTAAAAGATTCAGATTTCCAGTTAACCTCTGTAAACATGTTAACGTTCATGGCAGATGCGATTCGTTAAAGTCGCACGCATTATTCTTATATAAGGATCCTTTTTAGGATTCCAAAGCCCAAATTGATGATTTCTAAATCATGGGTTAAATCATCAATGAAGATGATCCATTGTTAAACATCCCTTAGCGATGTAGTGCCTACGGGCCATAATTCCTGTCATATAAAGACAAAAGGCAGTGGTGGTCTATGACTCCCTGTCAGATGAGGTAAAGGAACTATGGTTCAAACCTCCATGCCATGATTCTCTGTAATCCTGGCTAATCCTATAAAAACGTCCTTGTGACTAGGCTTTTATGCCACTAACAATATTGTTTGTAATTAAGGATAAGTATGCTCAAATCCTAAATCTAAGTGAGTGTTAAATTAACCAGATATGGTCTCTGTTTACCATGGTTAATGAATTGCCATAAAAGACAGTTCTAAAATAAACTCCTAAATAAAACTTTTTCGTTATCTTCTGTAGTAGATTCAAGTTACCATGACTGATTCTAGTGGAGAAAATAGCCACTCGAAAGAAGACGAATATGATAACGCCCAGGTTCATCTGACGGGCGCAGTGTTGAAAGCTCTTGTCGATAATGCTGTCAAGGCAGCTCTGGATCGACAATATGAGGAATATACTGAATCTCGGAGCCGAACCATATCCAAACCACTCTCAAATCCGAAAACCCACTCAAAATCCCACAGCAAACCGCTTCCAAGCCTAAAAAGGACGATGATAATCATTCGTCCAATGAAAACAGTGTCCGTCAAGAAAGAATATATACTGACGCATCTCGCGCCAGAGGCTGCACCTACAAGTACTTTGTATCATGCAAACCCCGGGACTTCACTGGGGAGAAAGGAACGGTCGATTGTATGACGTGGTTTGACGAGATGGACACCGTAGTGGACATCAGCGGCTGTGCAGAAAGGGACGTTGTAAAGTTTGTGTCACAATCATTCAAGGGCGAGGCCCTCGCTTGGTGGAGGTTGTTGGTTCAGGCCTCGGGAAAGGCTGTTCTATACAGCATGACATGGGAGGAATTCGTTTCTCTCATCAAGGAGAATTACTGCCCTCAACATGAGGTGGAAAAGATAGAATCCGATTTTCTATCATTGGTAATGACGAACCTTGACTGCCAAGCTTACCTAACAAGCTTCAACACGATGTCCCGGTTGGTTCCATATCTGGTAACCCCGGAGCCAAAACGAATCGCTCGTTTTATCAGTGGGTTAGCCCCCGAAATAAAGGCAAGTGTGAAGGCCTCTCGGCCAGCGACCTTTCGATCTGTAGCCGATATATCTTTGTCCCTTACTCTGGATGCGGTCCGACAAAGATCGCTAAGGAACAAAGAAGCTGAAAAGAGAAAGTGTGAAGATGAAACTTCACGGAGGTCGAGCAAGAAACACCGTGGAAACGGTGATAACAAGAGGGGGTCGGAGTCAAGGAAGGATGGGCAACAGGCTGGTGAGAGGCCCAAGTGCAAGACTTGCAAGAGATATCACTTTGGAAAGTGTAGGCTCGAATCAAACTCGCAGACTCAGTCAAAGTTGTATGCTTGCGGGTTGTGCAAGTCCAAGGACCACAAGACCGTGGATTGCAAGAAGATAAAAGATGCAACCTGCTATAACTGCAACGAGAAGGGGCACATTAAAAGCAACTGCCCTAAATATGCCAAGAAGCCTGAAGAGGCCAAGAAGAACAATGCTAGAGTCTTCAAGATGGAGGCAAAAGAAATAGTTCTGGATGATAACGTGATCACAGGTACTTTCTCGTAAATGATATCTTTGCAAGAGTACTTTTTGATTCGGGCGCTGCTAAGTCTTTCGTAGATCATAAATTTTGTAAATTGCTGAATATGCCTGTCAAAACCTTAAACGTGAACTACGAAGTAGAGCTAGCAGATGGAACCATAGAAACCGTCTCCACTGTGTTAGATGGATGTGTGATATCCATTAAGAACCACTCTTTTCCTCTATCTCTACTTCCCTTTAATTTGGCCGGTTTTGACCTAGTATTGGGTATGGACTGGTTATCTCACAACCAGACCCAAGTCATCTGCAACAGAAAGCAGGTAGTGATAAAGACTCCGTCTGGTGAATCACTTACCATTCGGGGAGATACCCAGTACGGATTGCCTGAGCAAGTGACTATGCTCAAGGCTTCAAAATGTCTAAAGAAAGGTTGTGTCATCTACATGGCACAGGTGATTATTGAAGAGCCTAAACCGAAGATAGAAGACATTCCCGTCATTTCGGAATATCCAGAAGTTTTCCCTGAAGATCTACCTGGTTTGCCACCAGATAGGAAAGTGGAATTCAGGATCGATATCATCCCTGGAGCAGCACCTATTGCTAGAGCGCCTTACAGGCTAGCACCAACCGAAATGAAGGAGTTAAGGACCCAGATGGATGAACTGCTAGCTAAAGGTTTCATCAAACCTAGTTCGTCTCCCTGGGGAGCACTCTTGTTTGTGAAGAAAAAGGATGCGTCGGTGCGTTTGTGCATCGATTATCGCGAACTTAACAAAGTCACGGTAAAGAATAAATATCCCTTGCCGAGGATCGATGATCTGTTTGATCAGTTACAAGGGGCAAGTTACTTGTCGAAGATTGACCTGAGGTCAGGCTACCATCAACTAAAGGTTAGAGATGAAGACGTACCTAAAACCGCATTTAGGACTTGTTATGGTCACTACGAGTTCCTAGTGATGCCTTTTGGGCTCACTAATGCACCGGCTGCGTTCATGGATCTCATGAATCGCGTTTGCAAGCCGTACTTAGACAAATTCGTCATCGTCTTCATCGACGACATTCTTATCTACTCTAAGAACCAAGCTGACCATGAGAAACACCTTCGCTGTATTCTCAAACTTCTACATCATGAGAAACTCTATGCCAAATTCTCTAAGTGCGAATTTTGGCTACGAGCACTCCAATTTCTAGGACACGTTGTCAGCGAGCGTGGTATCCAGGTGGATCCCGCTAAAGTTGAGGCTGTCATGAATTGGCAAGAGCCAAAGACGCCTACTGAGATTCGTAGTTTCCTGGGGTTAGCAGGATATTACAGGCGTTTCATTGAAAACTTTTCAAGGATTGCTGCGCCCTTAACTTCCTTGACCAAGAAGAAGGAAAAGTTCGTTTGGGGCCCTAAGCAGCAAGAGTCCTTTGATATACTGAAGCAAAAGTTGAGCAATGCTCCTGTGCTAACGCTACCGAAAGGTACCGAAGGGTTCGTAGTTTACTGCGACGCATCACACACTGGCATGGGATGTGTGCTTATGCAGAAAGGCAAAGTTATTGCCTATGCTTCAAGACAGTTAAAGGTGCATGAAAAGAATTACACCACCCATGACTTGGATCTGGGTGCCGTTGTGTTCGCACTGAAACTGTGGAGGCATTATCTGTATGGTATCAAGTTTGTGATCTATTCTGATCATAAGAGCCTTCAACATCTGTTCAATCAGAAGGAATTAAATATGAGGCAACGCCGTTGGATGGAGACCTTAAATGATTATGATTGTGAAATCAGGTATCATCCCGGCAAAGCGAATATAGTCGCTGATGCCTTAAGTCAGAAGGAAAGGGTGAAACCCATCCGAATCAATGCTAAGAGCATTGAAGTGAAGAATAATTTGATTGAAAGGGTGTTAGCTGCACAGAGAGAAGCTGTGTTAGAAGCTAACTATCCTAAAGAGAAGCTGTGTTAGAAGCTAAGTATCCTAAAGAGAAGCTGGGAGTAACTGAGGGGCAGTTAACTCTTAGCAAAGACGGAATATTACGATTGAATGTGCGAATATGGGTTCCGATTTATGGAGGACTACGAGATGTTATCCTCCAGGAGGCCCATAGTTCCAAATATTCTGTGACAACTCGAATTTTCAAGATTTCCTATTTTGCATTTATTGCACGAGCATGTATTGTTTAGTTGTTTAATTGGACAAATAATTGGCTATGGAATTGTATACGTTTTGATACAATGAAGTGTATTGTGTAATTGTGCATGGTTATGTGTTAATTGAGATAAAGTTGTTAAATGCATAAACTTGGCGGTGAAACTGTGAAATTGATGTGAGATGTTGTGCTTGTGTAAGATATAGTAATTCAGGGTGTGTAGAGTAATTAGTGAAACTTATATGATACTTAACCCTAATCCTTCACTAAACCTCACACAAGAAACCAAAGCACGTACTTCACATTCTCTGGCAATCATCACCATCATCATTGGCAAGACATTCATCACTTTTGTTTCCACATTCTCTCTAGAATCATTCAAGGTAATTGCTTATTGATTATTGTATACTTGTAAACCCTAATTGATTGTTTAATTGTATCAATTCTTGATTCTTGATTATGTGTTCATGAAAACCCTAATTCTTCATATGATGCTCTCTGTGATTATTGATTTGATTCTAATTAATATGATAATGTTATTGCTTAGTGTAGAATCGATTGCCTGATGATTTTGATGCAGGATATGTAGAAATATTGATTGTTGTTTTGATCAGTACAATGCAAAGTATGTAATTAGGGTTCACGATCGTATGAGAACTAGAACGTAATTGTTACAATCAGTACAATGGAATCGAATATCTAATGAAATATGTTTGTTAGAGTTTTGTGTGAATCATGCCTTGAATCCGAGCTTTGATTGTACAAGTTTGTCTGAGTTTTTGCATCATAGTCTTGTCCGAATTTTGATGAACATGGCATCTGGTCCGAGTTTTCTAATAACAAGCATGTCCGAACTTTTTGTATGTGCATATGTCCGAGTTTCATGTGAGCCACACTCCCATGTCCGATCTTTAACCTTAGTTAAGGAGGGTCTGAGTTTTAGAAAGGGCAGCCGCTACCCTAGTCCGAGTTTTATATAAAACATCAAAAGGATCCGAGTTTCTTGTCAAGTATGTTGTCCGAGTTTTGTAATAATGCAAGGGGTCCGAGTTTGTGACCCACTACCTTGTCCGACCTTTACACCACCTAAGGGGTCCGAGTTTCTTGGCGACACCACATGGTCCGACTTTTAAATAGGGGAGACCCCCCCCCCCCCCCAACACTTGTCCGAGCTTTTAAGAAGGGCAAGGCCCTGTCTATTTTGTGTATGATTAATATGAGGCCATGTATTGTATGTTAATTTATGATTTGATCTGTTAGATGTATATGCTACTGTGTTTAGCCACAAACTCTGATTAAGCTTGATAACGATGTTAATATGTTAAGTATGTTAACGTTGGCAATTAGGTTAAATATCAACGATAGATTAAACAGTGAAAATCAAAGACGTGACGCATGAATTATGTGAATACGATTAACTGTTTACGTGATATATGATTATATATAATCGCATGATACTGAATGCAACTGTATGATCCTGCATGTATGAACAGTCTATGTGATATCATCCTGCATACAATAAACACACAAAACACAGTTGCTTGAATGTCAATGATTTGCAAACCCTAATTTGATGCAAACACTTACATCGTATCACGTGAAAAATATCCTAGGTCGTGTGTAACGGACTTAGACATTTGATAAACCCTAGAGCATAGCATACCGAGCAAACTAAGGTGAGTTCACACAGCCAAGGCATGGGGTTCCCAGGGTGGGAATGGGATTGATTTATTTATTTGTACTTCTATAGGTAATGGAACGTAGTGATATGATCCTCGGGCGAGGAAGGTGATTGGTTAAGATACTGCTAGACTAGTGATGCTTATAGAACTGATCTTCGCACACACGCCGGGGTTGGCTGCGATAATATGACTGATCTTCGCACACATGCCAGGGTTGGCTGCGATAATATGACTAATCTTCGCACACATGCCTAGGAAGGCTGCGAACTATACACTAAAACTTCGCACAGGTGCCGGGTGGCCGCGATAGAAACATACCTATTCTAGAATACTTGAGAACTTTCCCTAATCTTCGCATACATGCCTAGGTGGGTTGCGATACAAACTATTACGATACATGACTTAATGAAACGAATACGAGGCTTACTATACTGTTACAATTACTGAACTATAAACTGTGAACTCGCTCAACTAGTTGTTGATCCTCTGTTACATGCCTTGCAGGTCGTTAGATACATGGAGCTTGCACAGGGAGGAGCAGGTCGTTGTGGAGCATGGATCGTGGATGCCATGTTAAAACATTTAAACATTTGGACTTATGTTACACATTGGGTTTTCATACTTATGCTTCCGCTACACTTTGAAACTATAATTATGTTTTGAACACCTATCGTATTGAATGACTGGTTTACATTTATTTTACTTGATATTAATTACATATTCAATATGATTGGTGGCTTGATCCTGGTCATGTCACGCTCCCAAGCGGTGGTATTCCGCAGGTGGATTTTGGGGGTGTGACAGATTGGTATCAGAGCCATTGGTTATAGAGAACTTGGTTTTAATATGGGAAAACGTTTTTATTAAAATCAGACTATAACCAGAACAGTGCTCTCAACGATCCACAACGACGCTTCGCTCCACGTGCAAGACTCAACATCCTAGTTAATAAGGTTTATGTTTATTGCCTACTTGCTAGAATTACATAGAACTTTGCTCGTAGTATGCTCAGATTACATTGCTCACTACTTGTTATTGCTTGAAAACACTTGTGTGCTTACACTCTTCTGTCATCGCACTATTCGCGAACCATTCTCACTTACACTACTTTTACTATGAAGAACAATGGCTGGATGCATTAACATGACTCAAGCCCAGTTGACGGCTCTTATCAATGAACAAGTTGCTGCGGCACTTGCAGCTGCAAACGCAGGAGGTATACCCTGCAGTCGTAACTCATTCTAGGATCTTTAGATCCTACGTTCCTAACCAACTCTTATGTTTAACCTCATTCTATTCTTACACATTAGGTCAACACGTTCAGCAACCTGTGTGTACTTTCAAGAGCTTCATGGACTGTCGTCCAAACTCATTCAGTGGCACCGAGGGGGCAGTGGGACTCCTCCATTGGTTTGAGAAGCTAGAATCTGTGTTCGAAATGTGTGAATGCCCCGAGGCTCGCAGGGTCAAGTATGCCACTGGTACTTTGGAAGGGATCGCGTTAACTTGGTGGAACGCGCAAGTACAGATCCTTGGGTTGGCAGCAGCTAACGCCACCCCTTGGAATGATTTCAAGGAAATGATCAAAAGGGAATACTGCACACGTGAAGATATTCACAAGTTGGAAGATGAGTTTTACCATTTGAAAATGACTGGGTCAAAAAATTGAAGCTTATACTAAAAGGTCAAACGAGCTGGCCGTGTTGTGTCCAACTATGGTGGACCCTCCAATCAAGCGCATTGAGTTGTATCTCAAGGGGTTAGTGTGACAACTCGAACTTTAGACTTGCTTTGATGTAACGTTTGTGCACGATATGTGATTTTATAAACCCGAATGATTAATTGATTTCATGATATATGTTATGTTATATGCATTATGTGTGTATGTATGTCGTATGTATGTGAACCGGCCACACAAAGCCCTTTGGGCCACTCCTTGTGCACGCGGACCATTAGACAACCAAGTGGGCTCGGCCCACTCCCCACTCGCAACACACAAAACCGAGTTAGGGGTTTTGTTTTACCACTTTTGCAAATCACACACACACACACAAACCCTAGAAGCTTTGCTCTCTCTCTCTCTCGGCTTGTTGAGGAACCGACGGCACAAGGCCATCCGACCACCCTCTTGTTCGGATCACATCTCGTTACTTGTAATCGGTTAGTATATTATCTATGATTATGTGTTTTATGCTTAGGTGATGCCATGATAAATCGGATTGTATGAATTAGTATTCGGTTGGTATGAGTTATTTGATCGTGCTCTTGTTAATCGGTTTCTGTGAATGATGATCATGTTTTCATACGAAATAGGTTGCATGAGTGATTTGTTAATTGGTCCGAATTGATGTTTGTAATCGGCTGAGATGATTCTGTTTGTACATGCGAATTAGGGTGCATGCTAGGGTGGTGTTATGATTAGGATTCGGTTTAGTGTTGGTTGATAATCCGATTATTGATTTGATACGGTTATGAATTTGCTAAATGATGAAGGTTTGAAGACATTATGAATATGATTGAATGTTGTATAATCCTTGTTTGATCTGATTTCCGAAACTGCCTAAGTGTTTGCTGAAATCACGGAGTTTAATTGACTAGAATTATGGAAACCAGTTACACAGCCGGTTGCGACTCAGATTGCGAGTCGAAACCTCCCCGTCTCGACTCGAAACCACAAACAGCACCAGCCGAAACCACGGTTGCGAGTCCCGTTGCGACTCGTAACCAGACCATGATGAACCGAGATCTCCATTGCGACTCGCAACCAGCTGTTGCGACTCGTAATCTCCGGTTGCGACTCGAGATCTCCGTTGCGACTCGAGACCACCCTTTACACGCACACTGTTGGGCCTTCACTGTCACGGGCCCAATCTGTTGAGCCCAATGATTTGAGTTGTGAACTGTTTGTTAACGGACTTGTATGTGTTTGCTATTTGGGCCGAATGGGGAATCTGAACTGTTTTGTTATTGGGCTGCTTATGTCATTGGGCAGGGTATGGTTGGACTTAGACAATTGGACCCTCACATGCTATGTCTTATCTGCTTACGTGCGTACATGCTTGCCATGACTATACGTGATTACTATATACGTGCTATATACAAACCTGACTCGTATAATAACCATGATAGGACGTGAGTGACCATTTACTTGCTACTTATATTCTTTGTGTATCTGCCGAGCAAACCAAGGTGAGTTCACACAGCCAAGGCATGGGATTCCCGGGTTGGGAATTGGGTTGGATATGTTGAATTTGGAATGATTACTCGTACTTACGCATATACCAGACTATAGACCATCGTCCTCAGGTTAGTCAGGACACGTTACGTAAAGCCTACGTAACCCAGTATATTTGCCATATGTCTCCCGGGTCGGGAGGACACGTTACGTAAAGCCTACGTAACCCAATACCATCCACTGGCTTCCAGGTCGGAAGGCCACGCTGCGTAAAGCCTACGTAGCCCCCACGCGTACCACTGTCCTCGGGGAAGGGCACGTCACGTAAAGCCTACGTGACCCTGTACGTATTCCTGTTCTCGGTAAAGAAGAACACATGGTCGGATGTTAGTCTAGTAAGTACCGTTAATGAGAAGCCCTCATTAACCAGGATGAACATGGGAAGCCCCCACCTTTATTACACACTAGTATGGGAAGCCCCCACTAGCTATACTTATGCATTACACAATGAACTTACTTTCTGTGAACTCGCTCAACTAGTTTGTTGATTATTTGCTGCATGCCTTGCAGGACCTTAGGTATACTTGGAGCTTGCACAGGGAAGAGCAGGTCGTTGTGGGCAGATGGATCATGAACATTATTGAACTTATAACTTTATTTGGGTTTACTTTACATTGCTTCCGCTACTTAAAACAGTATTTGGTTTTGAAACATCAATCATGTCATGGAGACTTACGTTAATTACTTTTATATTAAATGCTATGTTTGATATGATTGATGGCTTGATCCTGGTCAGTCACGCTCCCAAGCGGTGGTATTCCGCGGGTGGATTTTGGGGGTGTGACAGATTGGTATCAGAGCCATTGGTTATAGAGAACTTGGTTTTAATATGGGGAAAACGTTTTTATTAAAACCGGACTATAACCAGAACAGTGCTCTCAACGATCCACAACGACGCTTCGCTCCACGTGCAAGACTCGACATCCTAGGTAATAAGGGTTATGTTATGTTTATTGCCTGTTTGCTAGAACTGCTTAGAACTTTGCTCGCATTACGCTTAGATACACATGCTTTGATTTCATGAGAACACCTATATGCCTACGCTTTTCTGTCATCGCCCTACTCGCGAACCATTCTTATGTATGCTACTTGTTACTATGAAGATCAATGGCCGCACGAATTAACATGACTCAAGCCCAGCTAGAGGCTCTCATTGCTGCGGCAGTTGCAGCCGCCCAAGCAGGTCAACCCGCTCAGCAGCAGCCTGGGTGCACCTTCAAGAACTTCATGGAATGTCGTCCTAGCTCGTTTAGTGGCACAGAGGGAGCAGTTGGACTCCTCCACTGGTTTGAAAAGCTCGAGTCGGTTTTCGAAATGTGCGAATGCCCTGAGGCTCGCAGGGTGAAGTTCGCCACTGGCACACTTGAAGGGATTGCGCTCACTTGGTGGAACGCACAAGTGCAGATTTTAGGGTTGGCAGCTGCTAACGCCACCCCATGGAACGACTTTAAGGAACTCATCAAGCGTGAGTATTGCACGCGGGAAGATATTCACAAGCTGGAAGACGAGCTGTATAACTTGAAGATGGTTGGATCGGAAATCGAAGCATATACCAAACGGTCTAACGAGCTGGCCGTTCTGTGTCCAACTATGGTGGACCCTCCATACAAGCGCATTGAGTTGTATCTCAAGGGATTGGCGCCAGAAATTCAGAGCCACGTGACGTCGGCTAACCTCGAAAACATCCAGGAAATCCAACGCCTAGCTCACCGTATCACCGATCAGGCAGTGGATCAGAATAAACTGCCCAAGCGTGTTAATGCTATTGCTAACGTCACCACCTCAGTTACTCCTGCTACATCTGGTGACAGTAAAAGGAAATGGGATGGGGATTCCAGCAAAGGTTCAGCATCTGTTCAGCCACAAGCTCAGCAGCAGAAGATCGATCACTACCAGAGTCCTAGTCAGCAATCCTCTGGTAGTCACAGACAGAGGAGATATCAGGGTAGTCAACCCAGGTGCCACAACTGCAACAGGCATCACCACGGCCCATGTAACAAGGGTCGCTGTCAAAGGTGTCTCAAGATGGGTCACGAGGCCAAAGATTGTAGGAGCCCTCGTCCTGCGAATCAGAATCAGCAGCCTCAGCAATCAGCTCCACAGAACCAGCAGCAGCAGCAGCAGCCACAGCGTGGAAACCGGGGATGTTTCCAGTGTGGGGCTGAAGGTCACTTCAAACGCGATTGCCCTCAGTTGAACCAGAACCGCAACAACAATAACCACCAGGGCAACGGGAACAACAACGGTGGAAACAACAACAACAACGGCAATGAAGCTCGTGGTCGTGCTTTTGTGCTAGGTCGAGGCGACGCAGTGAACGATCCCAACGTTGTTATGGGTAAGTTTCTCCTCGACAATATTTACGTTACTGTTTTATTTGATTCGGGTGCGGATACAAGCTATATGTCTGTGAAAATGTGTCAACTGCTAAAACGTGCACCAACACTTTTACCCACCAAACATGTAGTAGAGTTAGCTAACGGTAAAAGTCTAGAAGCCACGCACGTAGTTCAGGGTTGTAATCTTATCCTAGCTGGTCAAGCCTTCTCTATTGATCTCATTCCCATAGTTTTGGGTAGCTTCGACGTCGTGATTGGGATGGATTGGCTTTCCCAACACCAGGCCGAAATCTTATGCAGCGAAAAGGTTATTCGCATTCCTCGTTCGGGTCAGGAACCTCTAGAAGTTCAAGGCGACAAGAGTGGTGCTGTGGTTGGCATCATCTCTTTCTTGAAGGCTCAGAAATGCTTACGTAAGGGGCACACTGCCATTCTGGCACTAGTTTCAGATGCATCGACGAAGGAAAAGAAATTGGAGGATATTCCGATTGTACGTGATTACCCTCAGGTGTTTCCTGAAGACTTACCTGGCTTACCGCCTCATCGTCAGGTCGAATTCCAGATCGAGCTCGCTCCAGGAGCAGCACCCATAGCTCGCGCACCATATCGCCTAGCTCCATCGGAATTGGAGGAATTGTCAAAGCAATTACAAGAGCTCTTGGAAAAGGGTTTCATTCGACCAAGCTCTTCGCCTTGGGGAGCTCCAGTACTTTTCGTGAAAAAGAAGGATGGTACGTTCAGGATGTGTATAGACTACAGGGAACTGAACAAGGTGACGGTGAAGAACCGTTATCCTCTTCCACGCATAGACGACTTATTCGACCAGTTGCAAGGGTCGTGCTACTACTCGAAGATAGACTTGAGGTCTGGTTATCATCAGCTGAGAGTCCGGGATGAGGACGTCTCCAAGACTGCATTCAGAACTCGTTACGGTCACTACGAGTTTCTCGTCATGCCATTCGGGTTAACGAACGCGCCTGCGGTATTTATGGATCTTATGAACAGGGTGTGCAAACCCTATCTCGACAAGTTCGTCATTGTGTTCATCGACGACATCCTGATTTACTCCAAGAGTCAGGAGGAGCACGAGCAGCATCTTCGCCTGATTTTGGAACTCCTTCGGAAGGAACAGCTGTACGCTAAGTTTTCTAAATGCGACTTCTGGCTTCGTGAAGTCCACTTTCTAGGCCACGTGGTGAACAAGGATGGGATCCATGTCGATCCATCCAAGGTAGATTCGATCAGGAACTGGCCTGCACCGCGTACACCGACAGAAATACGCCAATTCTTGGGTCTGGCAGGTTACTACAGACGGTTTATCAGGGATTTCTCGAAGATTGCTCAGCCGCTTACGTTACTGACACAGAAGGGTGTTACCTATCGCTGGGGAGAGCCCCAGGAGACTGCTTTTCAGCACCTAAAGGATAGACTTTGCAGTGCACCTATCCTCTCATTGCCAGAGGGCACGGATGACTTCGTGGTTTATTGTGATGCATCCATTCGGGGACTTGGATGTGTGTTAATGCAGCGCGACAAGGTTATCGCTTACGCCTCTCGTCAACTCAAGATTCATGAACGCAACTACACGACGCACGATTTAGAGCTGGGAGCTGTTGTTTTTGCGCTTAAGATATGGCGACACTACCTGTACGGTACCAGGTGCACGATTTACACCGATCACAGGAGTCTCGAGCATATTCTTAAGCAGAAGGATTTGAACATGCGTCAACGACGATGGGTCGAGTTACTTAATGACTACGAATGCGCCATCAAGTACCATCCAGGCAAAGCCAATGTTGTGGCTGATGCCCTTAGTCGAAAAGACACTTTGCCACGGCGCGTGCGAGCGCTACAGCTTACGATTCAGTCTAGCCTTCCTGCTCAGATACGAGCTGTTCAGACAGAAGCACTGAAGCCCGAAAACGTCAAGGCTGAAGCCTTACGCGGCTCACGACAACAAATGGAACAGAAGGAAGACGGCGCCTATTACGTAACGGGCCGGATTTGGGTCCCACTTTATGGCGGTTTACGCGAACTTGTTATGGATGAAGCTCACAAGTCTCGCTACTCGGTACATCCAGGGTCGGATAAAATGTACCACGACATCAGCACTACTTATTGGTGGCCTAGTATGAAGGCCCACATTGCTACGTACGTTGGAAAGTGCTTGACCTGTGCGAGAGTCAAGGTCGAATATCAGAAACCAGCTGGCCTACTTCAGCAGCCTAAGATACCTCAGTGGAAATGGGAAGAAATTTCCATGGATTTCGTTACAGGCCTACCTAGATCCCAGCGTGGGAACGATACAATATGGGTCATAGTTGATCGACTCACCAAGTCTGCACACTTCCTGCCGATTAAGGAAACGGACAAGTTCTCCACACTCGCAGACGTCTATCTCAAAGAAGTTGTCTCGAGGCACGGGGTGCCCACATCTATCATTTCGGATCGCGATGCACGATTCACGTCAGAGCTTTGGCAAGCAATGCATAAATCTTTCGGCTCACGACTAGACATGAGCACAGCATACCACCCTCAGACGGATGGACAGTCTGAGCGTACGATTCAAACGCTTGAAGACATGCTTCGGGCATGCGTTATCGACTTCGGCAACGGCTGGGAAAAGCACCTCCCTTTGGTGGAGTTTTCTTACAATAACAGTTATCACACCAGCATTCAAGCCGCTCCATTCGAGGCATTGTACGGGCGTAAATGCCGGTCACCTCTCTGTTGGGCAGAGGTGGGGGATAGTCAGATTACGGGTCCAGAGATTGTAGTGGACGCCACAGAAAAGATTGCACAGATACGACAACGCATGGCGGCAGCACGCGACCGTCAGAAAGCCTACGCGGACAAGCGTAGAAAGCCATTGGAATTCGAGGTCGGGGACCGGGTTTTATTGAAAGTTTCACCCTGGAAGGGTGTGGTTCGTTTTGGCAAACGGGGCAAACTGAATCCGCGGTACGTCGGACCATTCGAAATCATAGAAAAGATTGGCAAGGTAGCCTACAAGTTGAAACTACCAGCTGAACTCGGGGCAGTTCACAATGTCTTTCATGTATCGAACTTAAAGAAGTGCCTATCAGACGAAACACTCATCATTCCTTTTAAGGAACTCACTATCGACGAGCGGTTGCAGTTCGTCGAGGAACCAGTTGAAATCACGGACCGGGATGTGAAGGTCCTCAAACACAAGAGAATCCCTCTTGTCCGAGTTCGTTGGAACTCCAAACGTGGCCCAGAGTACACCTGGGAACGCGAAGACAGGATGACAGAAAAGTACCCCCAGTTATTCGGGAACAAGGCAACCACTACTGAGGCTGAAGCTACTACTTCGGAATTTCGGGACGAAATTCCAGATCAACGGGGGGAGGATGTGACACCCCAGGAAAATCAGTGAACAGTACAGTTTACATAGCTTCCTCAGTGAGTGCATACCAAATTTCGGGACGAAATTTCCAATTAGTTGGGGATAATGTGACAACTCGAACTTTAGACTTGCTTTGATGTAACGTTTGTGCACGATATGTGATTTTATAAACCCGAATGATTAATTGATTTCATGATATATGTTATGTTATATGCATTATGTGTGTATGTATGTCGTATGTATGTGAACCGGCCACACAAAGCCCTTTGGGCCACTCCTTGTGCACGCGGACCATTAGACAACCAAGTGGGCTCGGCCCACTCCCCACTCGCAACACACAAAACCGAGTTAGGGGTTTTGTTTTACCACTTTTGCAAATCACACACACACACACAAACCCTAGAAGCTTTGCTCTCTCTCTCTCTCGGCTTGTTGAGGAACCGACGGCACAAGGCCATCCGACCACCCTCTTGTTCGGATCACATCTCGTTACTTGTAATCGGTTAGTATATTATCTATGATTATGTGTTTTATGCTTAGGTGATGCCATGATAAATCGGATTGTATGAATTAGTATTCGGTTGGTATGAGTTATTTGATCGTGCTCTTGTTAATCGGTTTCTGTGAATGATGATCATGTTTTCATACGAAATAGGTTGCATGAGTGATTTGTTAATTGGTCCGAATTGATGTTTGTAATCGGCTGAGATGATTCTGTTTGTACATGCGAATTAGGGTGCATGCTAGGGTGGTGTTATGATTAGGATTCGGTTTAGTGTTGGTTGATAATCCGATTATTGATTTGATACGGTTATGAATTTGCTAAATGATGAAGGTTTGAAGACATTATGAATATGATTGAATGTTGTATAATCCTTGTTTGATCTGATTTCCGAAACTGCCTAAGTGTTTGCTGAAATCACGGAGTTTAATTGACTAGAATTATGGAAACCAGTTACACAGCCGGTTGCGACTCAGATTGCGAGTCGAAACCTCCCCGTCTCGACTCGAAACCACAAACAGCACCAGCCGAAACCACGGTTGCGAGTCCCGTTGCGACTCGTAACCAGACCATGATGAACCGAGATCTCCATTGCGACTCGCAACCAGCTGTTGCGACTCGTAATCTCCGGTTGCGACTCGAGATCTCCGTTGCGACTCGAGACCACCCTTTACACGCACACTGTTGGGCCTTCACTGTCACGGGCCCAATCTGTTGAGCCCAATGATTTGAGTTGTGAACTGTTTGTTAACGGACTTGTATGTGTTTGCTATTTGGGCCGAATGGGGAATCTGAACTGTTTTGTTATTGGGCTGCTTATGTCATTGGGCAGGGTATGGTTGGACTTAGACAATTGGACCCTCACATGCTATGTCTTATCTGCTTACGTGCGTACATGCTTGCCATGACTATACGTGATTACTATATACGTGCTATATACAAACCTGACTCGTATAATAACCATGATAGGACGTGAGTGACCATTTACTTGCTACTTATATTCTTTGTGTATCTGCCGAGCAAACCAAGGTGAGTTCACACAGCCAAGGCATGGGATTCCCGGGTTGGGAATTGGGTTGGATATGTTGAATTTGGAATGATTACTCGTACTTACGCATATACCAGACTATAGACCATCGTCCTCAGGTTAGTCAGGACACGTTACGTAAAGCCTACGTAACCCAGTATATTTGCCATATGTCTCCCGGGTCGGGAGGACACGTTACGTAAAGCCTACGTAACCCAATACCATCCACTGGCTTCCAGGTCGGAAGGCCACGCTGCGTAAAGCCTACGTAGCCCCCACGCGTACCACTGTCCTCGGGGAAGGGCACGTCACGTAAAGCCTACGTGACCCTGTACGTATTCCTGTTCTCGGTAAAGAAGAACACATGGTCGGATGTTAGTCTAGTAAGTACCGTTAATGAGAAGCCCTCATTAACCAGGATGAACATGGGAAGCCCCCACCTTTATTACACACTAGTATGGGAAGCCCCCACTAGCTATACTTATGCATTACACAATGAACTTACTTTCTGTGAACTCGCTCAACTAGTTTGTTGATTATTTGCTGCATGCCTTGCAGGACCTTAGGTATACTTGGAGCTTGCACAGGGAAGAGCAGGTCGTTGTGGGCAGATGGATCATGAACATTATTGAACTTATAACTTTATTTGGGTTTACTTTACATTGCTTCCGCTACTTAAAACAGTATTTGGTTTTGAAACATCAATCATGTCATGGAGACTTACGTTAATTACTTTTATATTAAATGCTATGTTTGATATGATTGATGGCTTGATCCTGGTCAGTCACGCTCCCAAGCGGTGGTATTCCGCGGGTGGATTTTGGGGGTGTGACAGTTAGCGCCAGAAATTCAGAGCCACGTGACATCGGCTAATCTTGATAATATCCAGGCTATTCAGCGCCTTGCTCATCGTATTACGGATCAGGCAGTGGATCAGAACAAGCTGCCAAAACGCATCAGTGCTACCACTACTGCTGTCACTACTTCTGCTACTCCCAGTGACAACAAGAGAAAATCGGAGGGGGATTCCAGCAAGGGATCAGTTTCTGTTCAGTCTCAGCAGCGCAAGAGAAATGACTACCAGAATCCGAGTCAGCAATCATCTGGCAGTTAGGGGCAGGGTGGATATCGGGGAATTCACCCACTATGTAACAGGTGCAACAGGCACCACAGTGGACGGTGTCGTAAGGAGCGTTGCCAGAGATGTCTCAAGATAGGGCATGAAGCTAAAGACTGTAGGAGTTCGTGGCCTGCAAATCAGAATCAACAACACCCACCACCAGCTCCACAGAACCAGCATCAGCAGCAGCAACAACGGGGCAACATGGGATGTTTGCAGTGTGGGGCTGAAGGTCATTTCAAGCGTGATTGCCCCCAGTTGAACCAGAACCAGAATCGCCACAATAACAACAATCAGGGAAATGGCAACAACAACAACAACGGTGGGAACAACAACGGCAATGCAGCAAGGGGTCGTTCATTTGTGTTGGGGCAGGGTGATGCCAGAAATGATCCCAACGTAGTCATGGGTAAGTTTCTTTTTGACGATATTTATGTTACTGTTTTGTTTGATTCGGGTGCGGATACGAGTTATATGTCTTTGAAAATGAGTAAATTGTTAAAACGTACACCAACACCCTTAAACACCAAACATGTCGTAGAACAAGCAAATGGTAAAAGTGTAGAAGCCACGCATGTAGTCAAGGGTTGTAATATCATTCTAGCGGGTCAGGCCTTCTCGATTGATCTTATTCCAATAGTTCTCGGTAGTTTCGACATCGTCATCGGCATGGATTGGTTATCCAAACAGCAGGCAGAGATTCTATGTAAAGAGAAGATCATTCGCATTCCTCGTTCGGGTAAGGAACCTCTCGGAGTTCAAGGCGACAAGAGTGGTGCTGTGGTTGGCATCATCTCTTTCTTGAAGGCTCAGAAATGTTTAAGAAAGGGTCATACGGCTATCTTGGCACTAGTTACTGATGCAGCGACGAAAGAGAAAAGAATAGAGGATATTCCAGTTGTACGTGATTTTCCTCAAGTGTTTCCTGAAGATTTACCAGGTCTATCGCCTCATCGCAAGTCGAGTTTCAAGTCGAGCTAGCTCCAGGAGCAGCACCTATAGCTCGCGCACCATATCGTTTAGCTCCAACTGAACTGGAAGAACTGTCAAAGCAACTACAAGAGCTCTTGGATAAGGGCTTTATTCGTCCAAGCTCTTCGCCTTGGGGAGCTCCAGTATTATTCGTGAAAAAGAAGGATGGCACTTTCAGGATGTGCATAGACTACCGCGAACTGAACAAGGTCACAGTGAAGAACCGCTATCCTCTTCCTCGTATTGACGACTTATTCGACCAGTTGCAAGGGTCGAGCTACTATTCCAAGATTGATCTAAGGTCAGGGTATCATTAGCTGAGAGTCCGGAATGAGGACGTCTCCAAGACAGCATTCAGAACTCGCTACGATCATTACGAGTTCCTAGTCATGCCATTTGGGTTAACGAATGCGCCTGGAGTCTTCATGGATCTTATGAACAGGGTGTGCAAACCCTATCTTGACAAGTTTGTCATTGTCTTCATCGACGACATTCTGATCTACTCCAAGAGTCAGGAGGAACACGAGCAGCACTTACGTCTTATCTTGGAACTTCTTCGAAAGGAACAGCTGTACGCCAAGTTTTCAAAATGCGACTTCTAGCTTCGTGAAGTCCACTTCTTAGGCCATGTGGTGAACAGGGATGGGATTCATGTCGATCCATCCAAAGTAGATTCGATCAGGAACTGGCCTGCACCGCGTACACCAACGGAAATACGCCAATTCTTGGGTTTGGCGGGGTATTACAGACGATTCATCAAGGACTTTTCGAAGATCGCACAGCCGCTTACTATGCTGACACATAAAGTTGTCACCTACCGTTGGGGAGATTCCCAGGAAACCGCTTTTCAATACTTAAAGGATAGGCTTTGCTGCGCACCTATTCTCTCATTGCTAGAGGGCACGGATGATTTTGTGGTCTATTGTGACACATCGATACAGGGGCTCGGTTGTGTGTTGATGCAGTGTGATAAAGTTATTGCCTACGCCTCGCGGCAACTCAAAGTTCATGAACGGAATTATACGACGCACGATTTAGACTTGGGAGCTGTTGTTTTCGCGCTCAAGATATGGCGACACTACCTGTACGGTACCAAGTGCACTATTTACACCGATCACAGGAGTCTCGAGCATATCTTCAAGCAGAAGGAATTAAACATGCGTCAACGACGATGGGTCGAGCTACTTAACGATTATGAATGCGCTATCAAGTACCATCCAGGCAAAGCCAATGTGGTGGCAGACGCTCTCAGTCGAAAGGATACTTTACCTAGGCGTGTACGAGCTTTGCAGCTCACTATTCAGTCTGATCTTCCTGCACAGATACGAGATGCTCAGGTGGAAGCACTGAAACCAGAAAACGTGAAGGCTGAAGCTTTACGTGGCTCAAGGCAACGATTAGAACAAAGGGAAGACGGCGCCTACTATGTAACAAGACGTATTTGGGTCCCACTATATGGCGGATTACGAGAACTTCTGATGGATGAAGCTCATAAGGCTCGCTACTCGGTACATCCAGGTTCGGATAAAATGTACCACGACATCAGAACAACGTATTGGTGGCCAAACATGAAAGCCCTCATCGCAACTTACGTCGGCAAGTGTTTGACTTGTGCGAGAGTCAAAGTTGAATACTAGAAACCTTCAGGCCTACTTCAGCAACCCAATATACCGCAATGGAAATGGGAAGAAATTTCCATGGATTTCGTTACAGGCCTACCTAGATCACAGCGTGGGAATGATACCATATGGGTGATCGTTGATCGACTCACAAAGTCTGCTCATTTCTTGGCTATCAAAGAAACAGACAAGTTTTCCACACTAGCAGACCTATACGTAAAGGAAATAGTCTCGAGGCACGGGGTGCCCACATCTATTATTTCGGATCGCGATGCACGATTCACATCAGAACTATGGCAAGCAATGCACAAGGCTTTTGGCTCTCGGTTAGATATGAGCACTGATGTGTGTAAAATACAACATATAAATCACATCAATTAAGGCATAAAACTAACCCTTTTTAAGTACTAATGTTGGAAAAAGAGTTTTTTTGTCTTTCTTTTGTATTTTCAGGATGAAATGAACTCAAATTCACAAAAGAAGCAAAAAGACAACTAATTCTAGCATAAATACAAGAAAAGGAATAAAAGTAGACTGCCCGGACCCTCAACGGCATCCTCCAAAGCAAAGAAGAGAAAGCAGAAGCCTGAACACGCCCCGTGCTCAGCCAGCACGGGGCCGTGCCCAAGAAGCAGCATAAAAGACAAACCTATAGAAGCTTCCATTGCCCACCACGGGGCCGTGTCCAGCGGGCACGGGGGCGTGGTGAAAGTACAGCAGGCACATTAATTGTAATTGCGAATTACAATTAATGAGGAGAGAGAGTGTCAGACGGGCACGGGGGCGTGTCCAGCGGACACGGGGCCGTGCCCAGCCTTCTGTTCAGCCTATAATTAGGGGTGCTTGGTTTCACTCCATCTCATCCCTTGGCACACCACCTCTCTCACACTTCATCCACCACCCACCACCACCATAATACCATCATCCACCACCATCATCCATTGTCCATCACAGAGTGTGTGAGTCGTCTCGGGATCCAAGATTGATCGTAAGAGTTCTTGACAATCAAGGCCATGTTTGCCTAAGTCTCTTACATCACTTGGTGAAGACAAGTGTTTAGTATAATACTTTTTATTTGTTTTTGTATTAATGACTTTAATAACTAGTTACTTATGTTGAAGGTGATCTTTCCTTATCGTTTGTCTGTGGTGTCTTGCCGTTATTTTACTGTCTATATAAAATAAAAGATTTTCACCATTCATATCTCCACGGTCTATATGGAGGTATGTTGGCTACCTGGTCGGGGGTTAAGGGAACGGTTTGGTAAGGGTCTTGCCCTTGTTCAGCGTTTAGAGGTCCTGCTTGGGACCTGGGTCAAATTTAGTAGGATCTCCTTCAATGCCCATAGGTATTGGATGGCGGGGATCCAAACTCTTTGACCCCCTCATAAGTTAACTACTATTAATACTATAACCCGGCTATTTAGGACTGTATCCTTGCTGACTCAGACTACTTAGCCGAGGGTAACGTCACCGCCGAAAGCGGGGCCTACCACAATTTGCATTAATAACTTAATTCATTATCTTTCAATAATCCCGACCCTTTAGGATTGTATCCTTGCTGACTCAAACTACTGGGTTGAGGGTAACGTCGCCTTCAAAAGAGGGGCCTACTACAATAACTAAGATAATCTCTTAAACAAGTGCAAAAGTGCGAAAATAATCAAAGGTTATACTAATACACGTGTCGGATCCAAGTGATTTATCTTGTCTATCTGTTTTTACTTTATTTTATTTTCAGCATTTAGTTAGTTTTTACTTTCTTAGTTTAAAAACATTTTTCTAACATTTTGATTTGATTAGACGTTGAGGATAAACCGGTACTAAAAGCTCTTGTGTCCTTGGACGACCTCGGTATCTTACCAACACTATACTACGTCCACGATGGGTGCACTTGCCCATATGTGTGTTTAGTGTTAGTAAATATCGTGTTTTATAAATTTAAAACTTGGCTAAAAGTGTAAAAAGGGGCTTAAATATACATCTAAAATATATCGCACTACACACGCATCAAGCACGGCTTATCACCCTCAGACGGATGGGCAGTCTGAGCGCACGATCCAAACCCTAGAAGACATGCTTCGGGCATGTGTTATTGATTTCGGCAACGGCTGGGAAAAGCATCTCCCGTTGGTGGTGTTTTCATACAACAACAGTTATCACACCAGCATACAAGCCGCTCCATTCGAGGCATTGTACGGGCGTAAATGCCGGTCACCTCTCTGTTGGGCAGAGGTGGGGGATAGTCAACTCACGGGTCCAGAACTTATAGTGGATACCACGGAAAAGATTGCACAAATACGACAACGCATGGCGGCAGCACGCGATCGTCAGAAAGCCAACGCGGATAAGCGTAGGAAGCCATTGGAATTTCAGGTCGGGGACCGGGTTTTACTTAAAGTCTCACTCTGGAAGGGTGTGGTTAGATTTGGTAAGCGAGGCAAGCTCAATCCACGGTATGTTGGACCATTCGAAATCACTGAAAGAATAGGCAAAGTAGCCTACAGACTAAACCTACCAGCTGAACTCGGTGCAGTTCACAACGTATTTCACGTGTCGAATCTGAAGAAGTGTCTGTCAGATGAGACTCTCATAATTCCATTGAAAGAACTCACTATCGACGAGCAGTTGCAGTTCGTCGAGGAACCAGTTGAAATCACGGACCGGGATGTTAAGGTCCTCAAACACAAGAGAATCCCTCTTGTCCGAGTTCGTTGGAACTCCAAACGTGGCCCAGAGTACACCTGGGAACGCGAAGATCAAATGACAGAAAAGTACCCCCAGTTATTCGAAACTAATGCAACCACTACTGAGACTGAAGCTACTACTGCGGAATTTCGGGACGAAATTCCAAATCAACGGGGGGATGATGTGACACCCCAGGAAAACCAGTGAACAATACAGCTTACCTAGCTTCCTCAGTGAGTGCGTACCAAATTTCGGGACGAAATCTCTTTTAAGTTGGGGATAATGTGACAACTCGAATTTTCAAGATTTCCTATTTTGCATTTATTGCACGAGCATGTATTGTTTAGTTGTTTAATTGCACAAATAATTGGCTATGGAATTGTATACGTTTTGATACAATGAAGTGTATTGTGTAATTGTGCATGGTTATGTGTTAATTGTGATAAAGTTGTTAAATGCATAAACTTGGTGGTGAAACTGTGAAATTGATGTGAGATGGTGTGCTTGTGTAAGATATAGTAATTCAGGGTGTGTAGAGTAATTAGTGAAACTTATATGATACTTAACCCTAATCCTTCACTAAACCTCACACAAGAAACCAAAGCACGTACTTCACATTCTCTGGCAATCATCACCATCATCATTGGCAAGACATTCATCACTTTTGTTTCCACATTCTCTCAAGAATCATTCAAGGTAATTGCTTATTGATTATTGTATACTAGTAAACCCTAATTGATTGTTTAATTGTATCAATTCTTGATTCTTGATTATGTGTTCATGAAAACCCTAATTCTTCATATGATGCTCTCTGTGATTATTGATTTGATTCTGATTAATATGATAATGTTATTGCTTAGTGTAGAATCGATTGCCTGATGATTTTGATGCAGGATATGTAGAAATATCGATTGTTGTTTTGATCAGTACAATGCAAAGTATGTAATTAGGGTTCACGATCGTATGAGAACTAGAACGTAACTGTTACAATCAGTACAATGGAATCGAATATCTAATGAAATATGTTTGTCAGAGTTTTATGTGAATCATGCCTTGAATCCGAGCTTTGATTGTACAAGTTTGTCTGAGTTTTTGCATCATAGTCTTGTCCGAATTTTGATGAACATGGCATCTGGTCCGAGTTTTCTAATAACAAGCATGTCCGACCTTTTTGTATGTGCATATGTCCGAGTTTCATGTGAGCCACACTCCCATGTCCGATCTTTAACCTTAGTTAAGGAGGGTCCGAGTTTTAGAAAGGGCAGCCCCTACCCTAGTCCGAGTTTTATATAAAACATCAAAAGGATCCGAGTTTCTTGTCAAGTATGCTGTCCGAGTTTTGTAATAATGCGAGGGGTCCGAGTTTGTGACCCACTACCTTGTCCGACTTTTACACCACCTAAGGGGTCCAAGTTTCTTGGCCACACCACATGGTCCGACTTTTAAACAGGGGAGACCCCCCCAACACTTGTCCGAGCTTTTAAGAAGGGCAAGGCCCTGTCTATTTTGTGTATGATTAATATGAGGCCATGTATTGTATGTTAATTTATGATTTGATCTGTTAGATGTGTATGCTACTGTGTTTAGCCACAAACTCTGATTAAGCTTGATAACGATGTTAATATGTTAAGTATGTTAACGTTGGCAATTAGGTTAAATATCCACGATAGATTAAACAGTGAAAATCAAAGACGTGACGCATGAATTATGTGAATACGATTAACTGTTTACGTGATGTATGATTCTATATAATCGCATGATACTGAATGCAACTGTATGATCCCGCATGTATGAACAGTTTATGTGATATCATCCTGCATACAATAAACACACAAAACACAGTTGCTTGAATGTCAATGATTTGCAGACCCTAATTTGATGCAAACACTTACATCGTATCACGTGCAACATATCCTAGGTCGTGTGTAACGGACTTAGACATTTGATAAACCCTAGAGCATAGCATACCGAGCAAACCAAGGTGAGTTCACACAGCCAAGGCATGGGGTTCCCAGGGTGGGAATGGGATTGATTTATTTATTTGTACTTCTCTAGGTAATGGAACGTAGTGATATGATCCTCGGGCGAGGAAGGTGATTGGTTAAGATACTGCTAGACTAGTGATGCTTATAGAACTGATCTTCGCACACACGCCGGGGTTGGCTGCGATAATATGACTGATCTTCGCACACATGCCAGGGTTGGCTGCGATAATATGACTAATCTTCGCACACATGCCTAGGAAGGCTGCGAACTATACACTAAAACTTCGCACAGGTGCCGGGTGGCCGCGATAGAAACATACCTATTCTAGAATACTTGAGAACTTTCCCTAATCTTCGCATACATGCCTAGGTGGGTTGCGATACAAACTATTACGATACATGACTTAATGAAACGAATACAAGGCTTACTATACTGTTACAATTACTGAACTATAAACTGTGAACTCGCTCAACTAGTTGTTGATCCTCTGTTACATGCCTTGCAGGTCGTTAGATACATGGAGCTTACACAGGGAGGAGCAGGTCGTTGTCGAGCATGGATCGTGGATGCCATGTTAAAACATTTAAACATTTGGACTTATGTTACACATTGGGTTTTCATACTTATGCTTCCGCTACACTTTGAAACTATAATTATGTTTTGAACACCTATCGTATTGAATGACTGGTTTACATTTATTTTACTTGATATTAATTACATGTTCAATATGATTGGTGGCTTGATCCTGGTCATGTCACGCTCCCAAGCGGTGGTATTCCGCAGGTGGATTTTGGGGTTGTGACATATTCTGTCCATCCTGGAGCAGATAAAATGTATCAGGATCTAAAGGCAAATTATTGGTGGATAGGCTTGAAAAAGTCTGTAGCCGCTTATTAAAGCCAAATGCTTAACTTGTGCGCAAGTCAAGGCTGAGCATCAGAAGCCGTCTGGCTTGCTACAACAGCCTGAACTTCCGGAATGGAATTGGGAATGTGTAACTATGGAATTTATTACCAAGTTACCCAAGATGGGGAAAGGAAATGACACAATATGGGTTATAGTCGATAGACTGACTAAATCAGCACATTTCTTACCCATCAAGGAGACTTATAGCTCCGACATGTTAGCCCAGTTATACGTTGATAAGATTGTAGCCTTTCATGGCATACCTGTGTCTATTATCTCCGACAGAGATACTAGATACACGTCTCATTTTTGGAAAAGTTTCCAGCAATCTTTGGGCACACGTTTGAATTTTAGTACGGCTTACCATCCTCAGACAGACGGTCAGAGTGAGCGTACTATTCAGACGTTGGAAGACATGCTTCGTGCATGTGCTATCGATTTAGGTGGTAATTGGGATAAGAATCTACCACTAATCGAGTTCTCCTACAACAATAGCTACCATACCAGCATAAAGGCTGCGCCCTTCGAGGCATTATACGGTAGAAAGTGTAGATCGCCTGTTTGTTGGGCGAAAGTTGGAGATGTCCAGTTATCAGGACCAGAGATAGTCTTCGAAACGACAGACAAGATTTTCCAGATTCGAGACCGTCTTAAAGCTGCCCGAGATAGGCAGAAGAGTTACGCAGATCTGAAGCGTAAAGATTTTCACTTCGAGGTAGGTGATAAAGTGTTACTAAAAGTATCACCCTGGAAGGGGGTGATGCGCTTCGGTAAGAAAGGCAAACTAAGCCCGAGATACATAGGACCTTTCGAGGTTATCGAACGTGTCGGATCGGTTGCCTATAAGTTAAACTTACCGGGAGAGCTCAATGGAATTCACAATGTGTTCCACATCTGCAATCTAAAGAAATGCTTCACCGATGAATCATAAATAAAATAATCAATTTATGTACTAATCTTTGAAAAGTATCAGAGCTAGCAACCAAACCATGGCAATAATTAAAGACTAAATGCAGGTACTATGCGTAATTGGCTGGGATTTCTCCTTAGCATCACTAGAAGTCTCGCAAGCTTAAGATGCCTGAAGTCTGTTGAACAATACTTTTGTTATTTACTATTTGATCCCCTGTGGATTTTACTTTCAACAATGGTGATACCTTGATATACACTTAACGTTGAACTATATTTATATTTATGCTTCCGCTGTGCCTTCATATAATTGTGTGGTTTGACTATATTGTTGCCAACTACGTCACGGTAATCCCCCACCGGGCCCACCGGTGAGACACGTGGAAATCGGGGTGTGACAATGTCAAACACGAAAATCGTGAAAGGAGAAGAATACTAAAAAGACAAAAAAACCCTCGGACCCTGATCATGCCCCGTGCCACGTGTTTGGCAAGAACGCGTTCTCACCGTTCTCACACTTTTTACCGTTTTCTTCTGATCCCGTTTCTATATATATATATATATATATGAATTTAAGGAATCTGGTGTGTTATCCGCTTTCTGGATGCCACAAAAAAGTCAACACTGTTAAGACGAATCATTTGTCATGTCAATATGTCATCATATCAAAACTTTGGAAACTCTCGCGAAGTTCTTTGGTTAAAACATAAATTCACCAAAAAAACACATTTATCTCTCAGAGAGAAATGTCTGGATAGTCTATTGTGGTTTAGCAAAATTTTATATTTTATTTTTAATTTTATAAAATTACACTCTTGTTTCATATATTATTATTACTCAGATGATCCCAGTAATGATTGAAGATCAATTTTCTCAGTTAAGTGAGCGTTACATCACCGAAATGCCCACATATTATAAAAAATCAAATAAACTCAAAATAGATGGACCCACTTCTATGTTTAATTGTTAGAGTTAATTGCTTGGATGGTCCCTTTGATTTGCCATTTTTTCATCTTAATCTCTCAACTTTCTAAAATTACATATTTGTTCCCTGTAGTTTTTGTTGTTAATGGATTTTTAACTTATATTACAAATTCAGGTTTTTGTTGTGTTCACAAATTGGGGATGTAAAAAGTTGTCCATGGCTCTTTTTGACAAAACCAGTTTCAATATAAATCGATTGTAGGTTGACCTTCATAGGGCGTCGGAGTTGTTGCTGGAAAACTGAACGACAGCGAAGTTGAAGTTGCAGTTGAAGGTGGTGAAGAAGAAGTATTTTCTTTCTATATTTAAGTTATTGTTTTCAAAATAATATTTAAGTTATTTTTTATAGTAAGGGTATTTTAGTCAATTTAGGTCCCCTTAACACTAAAAACTAACCTTTATTTACGCTAGGATTATCCGAGTAACAAACAACCAAACTACAAGAAACATACATGTAACTTTAGAAAATTAGAGACTAAAGGTGAAAAAATGGCAAAACACAGGAACCATCCAAGCAATTAAAATCTTAATTGTTATATACATGTACCTATAAACTATTTAAACCACACATCTGTTTCCATCACCACTGCCAGCCACCATACCACCCCCTGCCACCTACCGTCGCCACCATACATCGGTCTTCTTCTCTAGATTTAGCCACCATACCACCGCCCAGCCACCTACCGCCACAACCACACATTGGTCTTCTTCTCTAGATTCAGCCACTTACCTCCGCTACCATACACCTGTCTTCTTCTCTAGATTCATTCCCTTGCGAGCTAGCTGAAATTGAAATCTGTCATAATAACCTTCAGTGATTCATGTTTTACACATGATTTTTAATTCGTGGGTTGTAGGATTTGTTGTTAAATATTAGATAATTAAATGGATTCAACGTATATTTTTTAAATTTATTTTAATGTTTTATTTATTAGTTTATAATATAAAAGGATAGTTTTGTCATTCACACCCACTTAACTGAGAAAATTAACCTCCATCCACTCTAGGGATAATTCGAGTAACAATTAGACAAACCACATGGAACAAGAATATAATTTTAGAAAGTTGGAGACTGAAGGTGAAATTTCGCCATACCATAGGGACTATCCCAACATTTTTCTCTTATCTCTGTGTAATTTCCCCGACAAGGTTCTTAGTTCTTACAATTTCCGAATTTGTTTCCACTGACTAATGAAGTTCGGTATCTTTCCAGTGAAATTGTTGTCACGTATTCTTCTAAAAATATAACAAACTCACACACGTTAAGAAAAACTACAAACCTTTACGGATATTATGTACACCACAAAAAATATTGATTTTGAGTGACTTCTGACTGCTTTGCCCTTACAAAATAAGACTTAAACTAAAAAAAAAGAAATAGATGTAGTAATTTAGGTCTATTGGTGTAATAAGCAAACATTCATATTTAAAATTTGTAAAAGTTAAAAAATAGATGTAGTAATTTAGTATTATTAATGTAATAATAAAGTAGAAGTAAACGTTATACATATTATTTTGAAGTCTTCATGAACAGTATTTTACTTTGAATTTAATAATAAACAATTATAGGATGGTTTTTAAATGATCCTTCTCATATATATATATATATATATATATATATATATATATATATATATATATATATATATATATATATATATATATATATGGGAATGATGTATAGAAAACCCACTTTAATTTAGAAAACTCGGAAAACTCAAAGCTCCCGATACTTTTTTTTCTTGAAAAAATTTACACATGTTATATACATGTTTTTAAGGGTTTTGGGCAAAAAAAAAAAAAAAAAAAAATCAAAAAAGCGCAGAGTAAATATTTTTAAAAGAAATAAACAAGTTTTGGTGTAACACATGTTACATTCAACTGACATATTTGTAACATGTGTTACACCAAAACTTGTTTATTTTTTTTAAATATCTACTCGGCGCTTTTTTTGATTTTTTTTGCCCAAAAACCCTTAAAAACATGTATATAACATGTGTAAATTTTTTCAAGAAAAAAAAACATCGGGAGCTTTGAGTTTCCCGGGTTTTCTAAATAAAAGTGGGTTTTCTATAGATACTTACATTATATATATATATATATATATATATATATATATATATATATATATATATATATATATATATGGGAATGTTCATTGGGGAACACTAAAAAAGTGGGGACAACGGGGAACCGGCTCAAACGAACTCCGATTGGACTCATTCCAGCGGCGTTGGGACCGGCTCGTCGAACTCTAACTAAGATCTCTTAACCCTAAACCCTAAATCCTAAACTCTAAACGTTAAAGCTAAAAAATAAGGCTAAAAGCTAAGCTAAACCGTAAAATCTAAACTATAAACCCTAAAAGCTAAACCCTAAAGGCTAACCCTAAAGCTAAACCCTAAAAGCCAAACCTTAATATATTTAAGGTTTAGGGGTTATGATTTAGGGTTAAGAGATCCTAGTTAGGGTTCGACGAGACGGTTTCAACACTGCTGGAATGAATCCAATCGGAGTTCGTTTGAGTCGGTTCCACAATGTTCTCCACTTTTTTAGTGTTCCCCAATGAACCTCACTATATATATATATATATATATATATATATATATATATATATATATATATATATATATATATATATATATTTATAGGGGACCGCTAAAATGAGAACCATCTCGAGTTGTAAGAACCGTGAGAACTACACCGTACGGGGTGAGATGGACCAAATTTTTTTCATAAACGTAGATGCGTGTATTATAAACACATTTGTAAAAAAAAATTCAAAAAAAAAAATGTCTTGTGTGTAGTTTTGAGCACCACAAGTTTGTGTTCACGGGTACCGTAAATCCTACCGGAAAATTTACGGTACCCGTAAACATACACTTGTGGTGCTCAAAAGCTTTTTTTTTTTGAATTTTTTTTCACAAATGTGTTTATAATACACGCATCTACGTTTGTGAAAAAAATTTGGTCCACATCGCCCCGTACGGTGTGGTTCTCACGGTTCTTACAACTCGAGGTGGTTCTCATTTTAGCAGACCCCTATATATATATATATATATATATATATATATATATATATATATATATATATATATATATATATATATATATATATATGGGGAGCTGCTAAAATGAAAACCACACCCAGTTGTAAGAATCGCGAGAACCGCTCTCAACCAATCAGAATATGACAACCAAAAGGCTATATTGGTCATTTAACTCAAATGTCAAATCCCTCTCTCTTTCTCCAATTAATGCACCAGACAACTTTCTCTCTCTTTAAAATATCTCACAACTTTCTCTCTCTTTATATTATCACCCACGTTTCTCTCTCTTCATCCTAAAACCTAAAGAAGAAACCCCCAATTTCCATCTCTATGCACTCTCACCTCACATCTTGATATTGAAATCCTAGCATGATTTCTCTCAAAACATGGCAACCACACAAAGATCACACTCTCTGTTTTTCTCGTCTACTCGCCGGCTGGAACCCATACATCCCCCCCATCTTCTCCGGTGAGCCGCAACCCTTCATCTCCCTCGCTTCATCATACAGATTCAACCACGGATCGGATGTTTCAGCACCGATTCCGAGCGGCCAAGTGGTGGTCGTTTGTGCGACTTGGGGTTTCGAGTGAAGGGAGATGGGGGTTTGCAGGTTTTTTCAGTCGTGGAGAAAATGGGTTTTGGCGGCGACTGTGTTGGTGGTTTTTGATGGAAATGGAGATGGTGGTGGTGGTGGTGGTGAGGACTGTCGGAGACGGTGGTGGCAGTGGTGGGGTTTTCACGGCGATGGTAGTGGTGTTTGGTAAGATATTTTTGGTATGCTTTATTAAGGTTTTTTGCTGGTGATTTTTTGATTATTTAAATGTATGAATCTGTGAACTTTTGGAATGGTTTTGAATGTTTCAAACAGTGATTTTTGCTGGGTTTTTGGTGGTGACTTTGAATGTTTTGAATAGTGGGTTTTGCTGGTGATTTTTTGATTGTTTGAATGTTTGAATCTGGGATATTTTTGAATGGTTGAATCTGTGGGTTCTGGTGGTACTTTTTGGTAGATTTTCGAACAGTGAGCTATGTGGGGTTTGATTCGTTTTTGGATTTGGGCGGTGATGACGAAAAAAAAACGCATATTTTGATGACGATGGCGCGGCACGGATGGTGGAGGGTAGGTTTTTGAACCCGCAACCCCACTTTGCAGCCTCTGATTTATCGGAAAATCTGAGCGAAAACCCCGTTTTTTTTCAAGAATCCACTCGTTCTTATGATTTTTGTTTGTTGGGTTTTTATTTTTTTTTAGGCGTCGATGCTGATAGCAATCTATCTGAGACACCTACCGAGTTTGCGATTTTCTAGGTGCGTTCATTTTTGCGTAAAAAAATTTTGTAAAAAAAAATTTAAACCGTAGACTTTTTAACGTAAATCGTAAACTTTTTAACGTAAAACGTAAATAGTTTACGTAAAACGTAAAAAGTTTAAAGTAAAACGTGAAAAACGTAAAACGTAAAAAGTAAAAACGTAAAACGTAAAAAAACGTAAATTTTTTTACTAAAACGTAAAAAGTAAAACGAAAAAACGTAAAACGTAAAAAACGTAAAAAGTAAAACGTAAAAACGTAAAACGTAAAAAAACGTAAATTTTTTTACTAAAATGTAAAATGTAAAAAGTAAAACGTAAAAACGTAAAATGTAAAAAGTAAAACGTAAAACGTAAAAAGGTTAACGTAAAAACGTAAAACCCCAAAATGTAAAACCTAAAAACGTAAAACGTAAAAAGTAAAAAATTTAATGTAAAACGAAAAACGTAAAAAGTCTAAAAAATCTATAAAAAATCAGAATTTTAAAATGCTTTTAATAAAAATATTATGTTTAAAAAATAAAACTAATTTAATAATACATAAAAGTAATAAAAAAACAATAAAGACAAAAAGACAAAATAGAGTAAGTTTACTAAACTACCCTTTTGGATTATAATATTAAAGACATAATAATAAAACAAAAAATATTTAATATTAATTTTAGTTAATTTTAATCCCATCCATACATCTTGTTGATCTAATGGCTAGAAACTGGTTCTCGCGGTTCTTACAACTGTAGCTGGTTTTTCATTTTAGCGGTCTCATATATATATATATATATATATATATATATATATATATATATATATATATATATATATGTTGGTGGTGTATACAAAGATGATCGCATAGAAATCACCTCTCAGTATGGAATATCACCTAAATATAGAAGATTTATTATACTCACACATTAGCCAAGTTGGTAAGTTTTGCAAGTGCAGCCGGTAGTTGTCCAGTGAAATCATTTGAAGATAGATCACTACGATTACAATGTTTTACATGAATGCGTTAGGTACAGTTATACTATGTATAGGTGTTAGGTCTAATCATGCATACTTCTAATAATGGAATTTGTGTCGTATACATAGAAATGATTACACACCAAGTTGGTCAGTGAAATCATTTGAAGATAGATCACTACGATTATAACCTTTTACATGAATGCGTTAGGTCAGTGATGGATCTAGGATTCCGACCTAGGGGTAACGTGTTATAAATAAGTCGTAACGAAATCGAAAAAATGTCAAATTTTTCCAATTTTTTTCCGACCAAGGGGTAGCGGGATTTACCCCTACCAAAGAGATAGGTCCGCCGTCCAATTATACTATGTATAGGTGTTGGGTCTAATCATGCATACTTCTAAGGGGTGACGGGGCGCCCCGTGATACCCCATCCACCACGCGTGGAAGAATCACACACACCGTCCTCACCCCTTAGTTTAACGAGTGGAAGATAAAATACACCGTATATTTGATGCGTTGAAAACTTTATATTTGAACGTTGATGACTGTTGGATGGAGTCGTTTGATTTAAAAAAAAATTAACACACTATATATATATATATATGTATATATATAGAATTGCGCTAAAATAAGAACCACCTCGAGTTGTAAGAACCGCGAGAACTTTTTGATCCAGGCCTTGGTGGACCAAATTTTTTTTTTCAGAAACGTAGATGCATGTATAAAAACAACATTTGTAAATAAAAAATTCAAAAAAAAATGTCGTGGGTGTAGTTTTGAGCAACACAAGTTTGTGTTTACGAGACCCGTAAATTTTCCGACCAGATTTACGGGTCCCGTAAACACAAACTTGTGGCGCTTAAAACTACACACACGACATTTTTTTTTGAATTTTTTTTTTACAAATGGTGTTTATATACATGCATCTAAGTCTATGAAAAAAAATTTTGTCCACCGCGCCCCCTACGGTGTAGTTCTCACGGTTCTTACAACTCGAGGTGGTTCTCATTTTAGCATTCCCCTATATATACATACATATATATATATACATACATATATATATATATATAGTGTGAGGTTCATTGGAGAACACTAAAAAAGTGAGGAACAGTGAACCGACTCAAACGAACTCCGATTGGACTCATTCCAGTGGCGTTGGAACCGGCTCGTCGAACCCTAACTTGGATCTCTTAACCGTAAACCCTAAATCATAATCCCTAAACCCTAAATATATTAGGGTTTGACTTTTAGGGTTTAGCTTTAGGGTTTAGTCTTATGGTCTAGCTTTAGGGTTTAGGGTTTAGATTTAGGGGTTAGTTTTAGGGTTTAGCTTTAGGTTTAGCCTTTAGGGTTTAGCTTTTAGGGTTTATAGTTTAGATTTTACGGTTTAGCTTAGGTTATAGCCTTATTATTTAGCTTTAGGGTTCAAACTTTAGGAGTTAGGATTTAGGGTTTAGGGTTAAGAGATCTTAGTTAGGGTTCGACAAGCCAGTTCCAATGCCGCTGGAATGAGTCCAATCGGAGTTCGTTTGAACCGGTTCCCCGCTGTTCCCCACTTTCTTAGTGTTCCTCAATGAACCTTCCCCTATATATATATATATATATATATATATATATATATATATATATATATATATATATATATATATATATATATATATATATATATATAGTGTGAGGTTTATTGGGGAACACTAAAAAAGTGGGGAACAGTGGGGAACTGACTTAAAGCCGAGCTCGGTTTTAAATCCGAGCCGAGCCGAGCCAGCTCGGTTTATAATCGAGCCGAGCCCGAGCTTGCCCTAGCTCGGCTCGGCTCATGAACAACCCTAATTCCATCCATAATAGACAAACATGCACATGTGCATTTTTGTCATTTCTTTGACAAATTCCATAATTCGTTACAAATATTAGACAATTGCACTTTCATTTACACTACCATATGTAATATACTAATTTTTACATTACCAATATTAGAAATGCACATGTGCATCTATATGTATCAACATGAAATAAGGTGTTTTGGTATACTAGTTTGAATACACTTTCCCTTTCATCTATCATACTATCCATAATACAATACCATTACCTTTTACCATCCATAATACAATACCATTACCTTTTACCATCCATAATACAATACCATTACCAATATTTACACTTTATTACATGTATATAAACACCATTTATACCATCCAATAAACATATTACATCATAAATTGACAATTATAACTAAACCATCAACCACTAGATATAACTAACCAAAAAACATGTACATGAGCCTACTTCTCCATTCAAAATCACAAACTTTTTGTATCAAAACACGTTATATCATGGTTATACTTAATGATGCACATGTGCATTTTGAATATTGGTAATGTAAAAAGTAGTATATTACGGATGATATTGTTAATTAAAGTGCAATTGTCTATTACTGATAATGTATTACGGAATTTGTCGAAGTAATGATACATATGCACATGTGCATGGATGACTTTTTTTTGGTAACTAAATATAGCGATTTAAAAAAAATTGAGTGCTTTTCTGATTTTTTTTAGATTTTATTTTGTGTTTACATTGGTTCTCACGGTTCTCAAATGAACCTCACCCTATATATATATATATACAGGACAAAGATCCGCTAGTAACCACCCTTTATTGCGAGAACCGCGAGAACCAGTATGAACACAAACAGTAATACCTAAAAAAACCTAAAAAACACCCAAATAATGTTTTTTTGGCTTCGAAAAGTAGCGATTTTTTTATAAAAAATATTAAAAAATTCAAAAAAAAAAAATTTGTGTGAATTTTAGCTATTTTTAGGCATTTTTGGTGCGTTCACATTGGTTCTCACAATAAGAGGTGGTTCTCGCATGATCTTCTCCCTATCACACATTCTACATACTTTATACCATTTCACCCACATTCTACATATTTCACAAAGACATTTTGTTTCACACATTCTACGTATTTCACAAATGGAATTTCCTATGGATTCGTTTACGATGACAGCGATAGCGATAGCCAAATGTCTTCTGCAATGAGACGCTTGAATTTTTCGAGAAGGTGTATGTATAACGAACTTGAAGCAACTTCGAGCCGCCCAAAACTTCATTAAACTTTAAAGGTAAACAAGTCAAATTCAGAAAACATGTACATATAATCCCAAAGATATTAGTACTATTAGTTTTATATTCTTAAGGGCCATTTTGTTAATATTACATTATATTTTGTCAGGCGGCGTCAACGGATTGAGATGTGGTTTGAAGAGGTTGGTTCGCGTTGCAAGGTGTATGAAGCAGCCGGTTTAATATGTTTTAGTTGTAAAATTTTTTAAGCTTCATTTGTGAAGACACACATCCGAGTCCGGATATGTTCCCAGAGGACGAACCGAACCATACCTGGACGGACATACTGAAGATGTCCGTTCCCATATCACCGAGGACGAACGTCCGTTCAAGTGCGTCCGGACGATGACATCATGCAAGTTGACCATTATAAATACCCCATCAAGTACAAAGCCAAGTACGCTTTTCTGAACCTTCGTCCCAACTTTCTCTCTCTATTTTCTCTCTATACCCATACTTATCCTCACGCCAGAGGGTGGTCGCAGAGGAGCCCTCCCATCTCTGCGGCGAGCCTAACGGTTTACTGTTTTGCATGTAGAATTTCCAGCTGCTATACAAGATCCAAACCCTCCATTTACAGGCTCCGGTCTTAAACCCTCCACTTTGGTGAATTTCTTGAGCAACAATCTGATCTATGGCGGCCTCGGGTTCTATGAATTCGGGATTCACAGCTGTTAGTACGCAAACTACAGCGCCGACAAGCATTGTTTCCACAGTTTCAGCTCCTTTCAGCTCGGGACCAGGAACAACTTTGCCATTCATACTGATGCCCACTTCACAAATATCAGAGTTTGATGCGGAATTTCTTTCCAAAAATGCAAGTCTTCTATGAAGATTAAAAGCCCAACAGGCTAGAGATGAAGAGATCCTCGGTTTACGAACCAGGCTCTTCCATGATGAAACGTCGGTAAGGACTATGGGTCCTACAATTTTCACCTCTCCTACTTTCACCACAGTTGTTACTTCGGAAACTTATAATGGATATGTGCAGGGTTCCTCCGGGCCATCTCCAGCAATGACAGCGCGAAATGAAACGCAAACGGAAGTAGTCAATGATCCGGAGCTCACCAAACCTTATCATCCGGTTTCCATGACTGCTAAGTCCAAATTCAGTGCCCGCATCACACATGCCAAGCTCCTTCCGAAGCTCAAAATGCCAACCACGGTAAAGAAATATAATGGTACCACTGATCCGGATGATCACATGTATGACTTCAATGGGGCCGCACGAGTTGAGCAATGGCCAATGCCCGCCTGGTGTTTTATGTTTTCACAAACATTAACCGGGGCTGCACGAGTATGGTTTGATGCTCTAAATGAAGGCGGAATCAATGATTTTGAGGAACTCTGAAGGTTGTTCCTTCAGAACTTCAGCCAACAAAGGCACTACTCCAAAGAAATTACCGAAGTACACAACATCCGAAGGAAAGATGGCGAATCTTTAGATAGCTTCATTGATCGATTCAATCGAGAAAGCATGCAGATCAGCGGGGTCGTGGATCAACTAAGAATCTCCGGATTCTGTCATGGTGTCCGGAATAACCAGTTGGTCGAAAAGTTACATGAAAATCTACCGAAGACGATGGAAGTGCTCTTGGAGCGAGCCAGAGCCTTTGCTCGAGGAAAAAACGCATGTAATCCAGCATCGGAATCAGATCATAAATTGTCCTCCTGGAAGAAAAATGGGTGGTCCGTATTTGATAAAACTCCGTCCGGAAGTAGGGGACGACCTCACCCTTACAACATAAATTATCGACCTCAACGAGGAAGAAGTTCCGGATCAAGGTTTTACAACCTATCGGATCTTTCTAAAACTCCTAGTGAAATCCTCAGTGCCGAAGGAGCAAACTTTCCCACACCACCAAAACTCCAGAATCTGGGTGATAAGAACTCCAAAAAGTATTGCGATTACCATCATGCACGAGGCCACAATACAGATGATTGTTGGTCCCTAAAGCAGGAAATTGAAAAAGTAATCCGGTCTGGCAAATTGTCACATCTGGTGAAGGAGGTAAAAGAAGGAAAATCTTCTGGTAGTTTGGTGGATAATCCGAATAACCAATCAGCAATCTGCATGATAAGAAAAATGAATAACCAATGCATCAAACGAACCAGTCATCATATGGCCGCTTGGATGCACCAGCCAATCGCTTTCCCTCCAATCACTCCGGGAGAAATTAAAGATGGTCCGATTATTGTGTCAGCGATAATAGCAGGGCACAAAGTGCAAAGAATTTATGTTGACAGCGGAAGTGCTTCCGAAATCATGTATCAACAATGTTTCCAGCAGCTAGCACCGCAAAGCAAGGAAAAAATTGATACAAGTATCAGTGTCGTTGGTAAGTTTCTCCGGAGAGGTGGTTCAGCCGATTAGGCAGATCACGTTGCCAACCATGTCAGGTACCGACAGGTTGGTCAGGACTGTCAACCTAACATATCTGGTGGTTGGAGCTAGATCCGTACATAATGTCCTCCTGGGAAGACCAGGGATGTGTGCCTTTGGAATTATTAGTTCCACTATTTATGGATCTTTGAAATTTCCCACCGAAGCAGGGGTGTCAACCTTGCTTTCTGAATCCACCATGTGCGTAGCGGAGATTCGGCAAAGCGAAGGGAGTTGCACACAACCTCCGTCTCTCCTTACGGAGGAATGGGCCGTCCATCCCCACTTTCCGGAACAGAAGATTGTTTTGGCGCCCAACTCCCCGAACGTACCAAGAAACGCCTATGGAAATTGTTATCCAGTTCCCTTGACGTGTTTGCTTGGCAAACTTCTGACATGGTTGGATTTCCTCACTCATTGGCCGAACACAAATTGAAAGTTTCCCATTTGGTAAAACCGATCGCTCAGAGAAAGAGAAATATGGCTCCAGCTCGTCACAAAGCCATCGCCGAAGACGTTCGCAAATTACTAGGCGCGGGAATTATAAGGGAGGTGCGGTACCAAACCTGGGTCTCTAACCCGGTATTGGTCACCAAGAAGGACGGAACCTGGAGGATGTGCGTTAACTTTTCCGATCTTAATAATGCCTGTCCGAAGGATTCCTACCCCCTTCCGGAGATTGATTTAAAAATCGATTCTTTAGCAAGTTTTCGTCTTCAATGCTTCTTTAATGCATACAAGGGCTACCACCAGATACAAATGCCTTTGGGTGATGAAGACAAAACGAAATTCGTGACAAACGAGGGACCTTTTTGTTATACCAAAATGCCATTCGGATTAAAGAATGCCGGAGCAACCTATCGGAGATTGATGGATAAAGCATTCAAAGGTCAAATCGGAAGAAACTTGGAAATTTATGTGGATGATTTGGTCATCAAAAGCGAGGCCGAATATAATATGATTGATGACATACTTGAAACCTTCACCAGGCTTCGGAGTATCAATCTCAAGTTAAACCCTAAAAATGTTCTTTAGGTCTAGAGGAGGGAAAGTTTTTGGGAGTATGGATAACTCAATCCGGAATCCAGGCACATCCAGATAAGATTAAAAGCCGTAATCTCCATGTAACCTCCAAAGATGGTGAAAGAAATCCAGTCTCAGAAAGGTAAACTTGTGGCTCTTCACCGATTTATCTCCAAAGCAGCTGACCGTACCATTCCTTTTATGAATGTGCTAAAAAACGAACCGGTGAAGGTCAGATAGAATGGACAGAAGAGGCTGATTCGACATTTCAGGAATTAAAAGTTTTCCTTGGGTCCTTACCCACACTAACCTCGCCAATCACTGGAGAAACCGTCACCGTATATCTATCTGCTTCCCATTTTGCCATCAGCGCAGTACTACATCGAAACCAAGTACAAATACCGGTTTACTATGTGAGCCGCATCCTAAAAGATTATGAAACTCGGTACCCGATGATAGAAAATTGGTACTCGCTTTGGTACACGCATCGTGACGACCCCAAAGGTATTTTCAGGCCTTCAACATAGAGGTGCAAACTAATCTTCAAATTCAGCAAATCCTGAGGAAGCCAGAAGTCTCCGGACGGCTCACCAAGTGGGAATTGAGCTCAATGCTTTCGACATAACCTACCGGACCAGAGGACCGGTAGAAGGTCAAGAAGTAGCAGATTTTCTTACGGAAGTTCCTACCGGAGAAAGTACAAAGGAGAAGTCCGGCTTGCCAAAAGTTTGGAATCTATACATAGATGGAGCTTCTAGCAAAGAAGGATCTGGAGCGGGTCTAATCCTAATAGATCCGGAGGGGATAGAATACACATACGCTCCGCGTTGAGTTCAAAACTTGAAACAACAAAGCAGAGTACGAAGCTCTCTTAGCCGGACTCCAAACAGTGGCAAAAGTAGGTGCAAGTTCCGTCTTGGCTCATGTTGATTCGTTACTGGTCGCCAATCAAGTCAACGGAGAATACGAGGCGCGTGAAGAAAACATGATTCGATATCTAAGTCAAGTCAACAGTTTGATATCTACGTTTGATTCATGCAAGGTGGTTCATATCCCAAGAAGTAAGAATAAGAAAGCTGATGCTCTAAGTAAGCTTGCATCCGTCACATTCTGTCACCTGTCCAAAGAGGTGTTGGTCGAGATTCTGCAAGCTCCGGCCATTGATCAAGCGGAAACCGTAATGTCAATCTCTATTCAAGAAAAGTCATGGATGATTCCGATCCTGGACTATCTGAAAGACGGCACACTCCCGGAGGATAAAGCTCAACCACGAAAGATGAAAGTGAAAGCACTACAGTATCAAATTCATGACGAAAAGCTTTATCAGAAGACATTCTTGGGACCGCCCATGAGATGTTTAACTCCGGAAGAGGCCAGCTATGTTATAAGAGAAATCCATCAGGGAATCTGCGGCATCCACTCAGGACCAAGGATGGTCATAGCAAAAGCAATGAACGCTGGGTATTTTTGGTTGGGCATGCATCAAAGTGTTGTTAATGAGTTGCAAGCATGTGAGGATTGTCAGCGGCATGCCCCCATTAGTCATCGAGCTAAAAACAACCTCGACCCTGTAACTTCGGCCTGGACATTTCAAAAGTGGGGAATTGATATCGTTGGTCCTTTCCCTGTCTCCACGGGAGGAGTAAGGTTCTTACTAGTAGCAATTGAATACTTTACAAAGTGGATTGAATCCAAACCCCTCCGAACTATCACCGGAGATCAGATACCGAGGTTCGTCTGGGAGAACATAGTATGCAGATACGGAATGCCTCTATGCATCGTGAGCGACAATGGCAAAAGTTCGCTGAAAAACCATTCAAAACATGGTGCGAAAGGATGCACATTGAGCAGAACTTCACTTCGATCGCCCATCCCCTGGCCAATGGATAGGTGGAAAGGGCTAACCGCAGTATTATAGAAGGCATCAAAAAGCGGCTGGGGAAGGAAGGAGTCTCTTGGGCAGACGAACTTCTGCACGTCCTGTGGGCACACAGGACGATACCAAGGCTGGCACAAAGGAAATTCCTTTCAGTCTGACATATGGCACGGAGGCAGTCATTCCCGCCGAAGTCGGTGTCCCAACCCCTTGCATGCTCCAAAACCAAGATGAGAATGAACAACAACTCCGTCTGAACCTCGACTTGGTTGAGGAAAGAAAAGAACTCACGGCCATCCGAGAAGCAAAATACAAAAAAGAGTTGGAAAAACATTACAACTCAAAAGTCAAAGAGTTCCAATTCAAAGAAGGAGAATATGTTATGCGGAGAAATGATGCAAGTTTGGCCGAAGGTACAGGGAAGATGTCTCCGAAGTGGGAGGGGCCCTACCAAATCAAAACCACCGGAAAGAATGGTGCCTACACACTCACTAAGATGGATGGAACTCCCGTTCCTCGTACTTGGAACTGGATGCACCTCAAGCGATGTTTCCTTTAAAGAACCTTAGAATATTTCAAATAAATTTGTAATGTAGAGGCCACGACCCGCACAATTTTTTACTTTCCTTGTACCGCGGAGGGTATTACCCGCACCTTTTTTATTCCTTATTATTAATTGCGGAGGGTATTACCCGCATTTAGTAAAAGTTTTTACCGATATGTACTGTCCGGAGAATATGCTCCGGAATAATCAAATAGAAGGCATGAATTCTCTGTCAATTAACAAGTTGCAACATGAAAAATTATCGTCGGCCGAATTAGGGACGCTAACCCTAAAAAGTAAGAGCGGACTGGCATCGTCCGTATCTTTACTTTCATTTGAAAATTATCCTAAGTATACAAGACGGATCCGCACACTCAAAAGAACGTTCTAGAGAAAGCAGAAAAAATGTAAACATCAAAAGCATGGACGCATGTAAAACAAAGTGATTACATCAAAAAACTGGATTAATAAAGCCGGAAGTCATACAAGTCATTTACAAAGAAAAGGATAATTGGCAAAGGTACAAAACGGTAAAAACAGGACCATTACAATAAGTTCCGAATCAAAACAAGGTGCATATCCCGAATTACCGGATATGCCCACCTTCCTAACAATTGATCAACTAAAATTCGCACAGGTGCATACCCCAAGAAACCGGGCATGTCCACCTCATTTTTCGGAGATTCTCCACCCACAAAGAAGAGAGCATCCTTGATTTTAGAAAGCGGTTCATTAACAAGCTTTGTAAGATCCTCTATCACAAGAAAAGTAAGGGAATCAATGCAAGCAACAATTGTGTTCAATTTGTCTTCAGCATTCCGGTTCAACAGCGGAACCTCAGCATATGGAGTCTTTTTCTTGAGAGCATGGATATACCCGTTTTCAAGCCCAGAGTTGATACCCATGGTGCTCATCGCGTTATTTACAGCGCCAACAGCCGCATTCATTTCTGGACCTTTATGTATATTCTTGGCAAGCAATTTTGCTCCTTCCAAAAGCAGCCAGGTTTTTGTTGCTTGAAGATCCTCCGCATTCGCTTCCAAATCAGCATTCTCTATATTGATTTCCTCAATTTCGGTTTTATGATGCCCTTTCATTTCTTCATTCTGAGCCTTCAGGTCGGCCACCCCTGTTTATGTGCATCCCGCTCTGACCAATGTGTTAGAAAGAAATAATAACATTTAAGAAATCAAATCAAGTAAGGTACGAACCTGCCATCATATTCGCATAAGCCAAACGAGCGTTCGTGAAGGACTCCTCCATCTTCGACAGAACCATCTTGTGCTCTTAATCTTTCTTCTTTAAAGATTCAGCAAAGTCTTTCAACTCCGCCGAAATTCTGTCCCGCTCTTCCGCGGTAGAAGCAGCGGCCGCCTGGGACGATTGATTCTGGGTAGTTAAGGACTTAACCTTCTCCTTCTGGGCCTGAAGATCTTGAGTAAGCTGGGCAATTTTCTTTTCAACATCCGGAGTTCTCTGAATCTTACGTTTCAAAGAAAGAGTCTCTTTCTCTAGGTTCTCCCTCACAGATTCCGCTTCAACCCATCTACGATATAGCTCTGTCACAAAAAGGGTAGATTGGGCTTGATTAGACAGGACCGCAGCACCTAAATCTTGATTCTTCATCTTCCGGCTCCGAGCATGGTCCAACGGAGTACTGATATTAAAAAGGAACGTCCGGGCAACAAGGTCGTCCATCACTGAATCCCAGTTCCGGATATCCCACTCCGGTACAAACTTCTCATCAGCCATTGCCGGATCTATCTCCATATCCTCCGAAAACACATCTGCATATCGAAAAAAGGACATCAACTCAGGTCCGAACCAAGAGGGAGGAAGAGAAGACACTTGATCTTCCTCGTCATCAATAAAGCAACCCGGGCCCAGAGAAGAGCCCAGAATCGTACCTAAAAACGTTACCACCTTTGCTCTGCCCTGAACATCTCCATCCCCCTTACCAGAGGTAGTAGGGTTTTCCACCTCCATATATTCAGTCTCATTAATAGGAAGGAAGCCTCCCGAATAGGCCGGAGTCGGAGCTGAGCGAGCCAAAGCGGCTTCCTCTCTAGATGACTTTCCGCCGGAAAGATGCTCATCCAGTTCGGTCATGATATTATCACTTGAATGAGAGCGAGAGGAACCCTTGGCTCTCTTTACCAATTTCGGTATGGGCAATGATGGCGAAGAACGAATCAGGACACCCTTTGCCTTCCTTTTCCTGTGAACCAAACCCTTTTGCTCAGTATCCGAAAGAACACCTTTGCTTTTCAAAGAAACATTGGAAGATTTATACTTTAAAGCTTCATCCAAACTACGAACCTCCGGATCACTTTCCACATCATCCAAAATAGTCGTCTTCATTTGAGACCTAGGTGATCCTGCGACACCTTTCGTAGGTTTTGGTATGGATGATGTAGCATCAGCGGCAGAAGGATCTGAAGCAACCTGGTTCCGTGGAGGACGGATCTCATGAGCAGCTAAAGAAACTTGTTTCATAAGAGGGATTTCTCCTTCTGCTTGCTCGTCAAAGTCGAAGTCCAGAACATCGAAGCTTGGAACCTTTAGTGTGTCTCGGAGCGACATCTCGTTTCCTGCATATCAAAAGGAAGTTAAAGTTAGAAAATATAAAAGAAGAAAGCGCCAAAGGGAAGGTAAAAGGTCGGGGACTTACTCTCACGCTTCGTGCGGATCACCGGCCGGTCCCTATCCCCTCGGCCCTAGGAAAAGCATACCTGTCCCCACAAAAGAAGGTGTTCAGGAAGGGGACGAATGGGGGACCGATTCTCAATAAGGGCTTTGGCCAACGTTTTGTTGAAAACAAAGTCATCATCTAAATCAAAGAACATGGTCTGGTCTTTAAATCTCCACACCATCTCCACCGGAAGACATCGGTCGTCCAACCAGAAAAAGTTATCTTTCCAGTTCTTCAGACTCGACCTTTCGTCTCCGGATGGACAAGGGACTCCTTTCCGGTGAGCAAAGGCATACCAGTCACCGGCCGTAATAAACTCATAGAAATATCTAAAGACATCCAAGTCCGGCCTCTGGTCTAAAGCCCTACAGGAGATCTCAAAATGGATTATGCGGCTTATTCTGAAAGGGTTCACTTAGCAAAGATGAACCCGGAAGTACCGAAGCACACTAATTAAAAATTTCAAAAAGGGCACCCTATAATTCGCAAAATTGCACACACGGGTGTATAATGGGAACTTCCCTTGATGAAACAGATATATCGCTTCGTTTTTAGAAGGGAGGACCGGGTTGAGATCTAAAGGAATGTTATATTCTCGGACAAACTTGTCCAATTGCGTTGGGAAAGGACGCCAAAGCTTTCAACAAGGTTGTCCTTGCCAGGAGCCATGACGACGGTGAAGAAATAAACGCACCTTGTTAAGAAGAATAAGAAGTCGGACGAATACAAAGGGCAACAGATTGAGAAGAAGAATGCAAAGAGTAAAAAGATAAAAAGTAAAACATGAAAAGGGATTTTATAGGAAGATTTTAAGTCGGTTTGGGGGTCTGTCCCATCAAACCGTCATTTCAACAGACGATCATGATTCCCAATCCAAGGGTTTTATAACCTTCACGCGTGGGTGATTGACGATCAAACCACTTATCTCACCTACGCCACGTCAGCATCATTTAAAAAGGGACACGTAGTTCGATCAGACGCACCACCTCAGCAACATTTTATTAAGTCCTAAACAAGACTTAATAAACTGGGGGACTTGAAGACACACATCCAAGTCCGGATATGTTCCCAGAGGACGAACTGAACCATACCTGGACGGACTTCCTTAAGATGTCCGTTCCCATATCACCGAGGACGAACGTCCATTCAAGTGCGTCCGAACGAATGACATCATGGCAGTTGACCATTATAAATACCCCATCAAGTACAAAGCCAAGTACGCTTTTCTGAACCTTCGTCCCAACTTTCTCTCTCTATTTTCTGTCTCTACCCATACTTATCCTTACGCCGGAGGGTGGTCGCAGAGGGGCCTTCCCATCTCTGCGGCGAGCCTAATGGTTTACTGTTTTACAGGTAGAATTTCCAGCTGCTATACAAGATCCAAACGCTCCATTTACAGGCTCCGGTCTTAAATCAATTCTTTGGATCTTCAATTTGGATAACATGCATATTTTCTCAAATTATATTCGTTTTGTGTTTGGTTTCGGAACATGTACTTTTCAGAAACGTGTTTTTTATTTGATAGAAATTTTTGTTTGTTATATTTTATCAGCCATATATATTTATGTAATTTGTTGGGATATTTGCTCAGAAATATAAATAAAAACTCCCCGAAATAAAAAAATTAAGAAAAATATATTTTATTTTTTGATAAACAGTGATGCGGTCTAAATAATATATGACGCGATAGAAGTTGACACGTGTTGAATTGATATGTGGAAGAAATTAAATTAGGTGGTGCGGTTGTTTATTAAATATTAAGTGATGTGGGTTTCTTGACCGCATGATCAAAGAACGGGATTTAATGGTGTCTAATCTGTTGGTGCGGCCTCAACATCGTTGTTATGCATCTTTTATGAGTATTTTCACAATTCTTTTCTCTCTATTTGATATCAAGTTGCGTAAATTATGTTTTGTTCTTGGCATTTTTGTTTTACCTAATGTTTGTTGGTTTTTAATATTTTTTATTATATGTGGTGTTTTATGATACTTATGAGCGTTTTAATTAATATAAGATAATTGGAATTATTAGTTTTATTTTATCTTTTGATGTTTTTGTTGTTTTATTAATAGGTTTTTTGAGGTTGGGAAAATTGCAAATCAACAGCTTGGTCAACGAGATAATATCTTTTACAGTGCTTTCTTTTATTATAATAAGTTTACAATAGTCGAGGGGTTAATTGTGACAAGTTTGGAAAGTTTGAGCTAATCTTGTAATTAGGTTGTTAATGTTTGTTAACAGTTAGAAGTTCTTAAATAGAGATTAGGTCATTAGCTATGGTTCATTCTTTTCTTCTCATTTTCAATACACTCTTGTAATCGTTGGTAATAGTTGAATAAACAAGTAATCGGTGGTATTTTGGTGTGTGTTTTGTTCTTGATTTCTCTGGTGTTTTACAACATTGGTATCAGAGCCACCGTTTGGCTCCGTTTCAAAGAAATTAGGGTTCAATTCAAGTAAATTGTGAATTGAAAGAAGTCGCCATGGTGTCCACTACGTTCGAATTGGAGAAATTTGACGGGAAGAACGATTTTGGGTTGTGGAGAGTGAAGATGTGGGCATTATTGGTTCATCAGGGAATCGTAGATGCTTTGGCTGGTGAAGAAAAATTACCAGAGGATTTAACCAATAAGGAAAAGAAGGATATCCTTGAGAAGGCTCATAGTGCCATCATTTTGAGTCTAGGAGATCGGGTGTTGCGAGAAGTTTCTTAAGAAACTTCTGTTGCGGGAATTTGGGCTAAGCTAGAAAGCTTGTATATGACAAAGTCTCTTGCAAATCGTCTCTATCTCAAGAATAGGTTGTCCACCTTCCAGTTGACTTTAATCAACATTTTAGAGGATCATACCAATGAATTTAATAAGGTGATCTTGGATTTAGAAAATATTGATGTATGAATTAATGATGAAGATAAGGCTATAATCTTTTTAGCCTTACTCCCTCAATCATTTGAGCACTTTGTTGATACTCTTATGTATGGGAGGGATTCATTATCAATGGAAGAAGTCTTGGCTGCTTTAAATTCTAAAGAACTTAAGAAAAGAAGTGATGCTAAGGAAGAAATAGGTGAAGGTTTGGTTGTAAGGGGAAGACCAGAACAGAAGTCTTTCAGAGGAAAGAGTATACCTAGGTCTAAGTCCAAGTTTAAAAGAAAATGCTATGTTTGTAATTCTGAAAAGCATTTTAAAAGAGATTGTTCGGATAGATTCAAGAAGAAGAAGTAGGATTTAGGGTCTAAGGGTCAACATAAGGGGTCTCCGGATAGTTCTAATGATGGGTTTGAAAGTGTTGATGCACTAGTTGTGTCTAAGGGAACTCAAGATGATAACTGGATACTAGACTCAGGAGGTTCTTATTATATGACTCCTCATAGGGAGTATTTTCAAGATATTGAAATGCAAGATATGGGAGTAGTGAAACTTGGAGATGATAGGCCATGTAAAGTACAAGGGCAGGGTAGTATCATTATAAAACTTGATAATGGCACTAAGTTGAAACTTGTTATTGTTAGGTTCATCCCTGAACTAACAATGTGGAAAGTGAAGAAGCTAAGAACTGATAATGGCTTGGAATTTTGTAATGATCATTTTGACCAGTTTTACAGATAGTATCGCATTGCTAAGCACAGAAGAGTCCTAGGAACCCCTCACGGAATGGGTTGGTGGAGATGATGAATAGGACATTCCTTAATAAAGTGAGATGCATGTTACTAAGTGCAGGGATGCCTAAGAAGTTCTGGGTTGAGGCAGTTACTACTACTACTTATCTTGTGAATAGATCACCATCAACTACCATAGGTTTTAAAACACCTATGGAGATGTGGTCTGGTAGAAAAGAAGAGTATGATAACCTGGGGATTTTTGGTACATTAGCATATGCTCATCTGAAACAATGTAAGCTGGAACCAAGGGCAGTAAGATGTATTATTCTTGGATATCCAGAAGGTGTAAAGGGCCATAAATTGTGGAGAGTAGATGATGGTTCTCCAAAGGTGTTCAATAGCAGGGATGTAGTGGCTTTTAGAGAAGATTTATACTACAAAGATGTTATGTGAGGCAATGTTGAAGATGATTCGGGTTTAGCAATAAGGAGGATGTTTAGATAGAGGTGGAGTCTAAATATATGAAGAAGTCAGCTGAAGAAGAAATGCCTGAAAGTTCAAGTCAGGGTAACTCTCCTGGTTATAGTATTGCTAAAGAAAGACCAAGAAGGCAGATAAAGCCTCCTTTATGGTTTAGAGATGTAACACCTCATAAAATCGTGTCCAATAATGTATTGACACGTATCCCTAATCCTAATTATGTCAAAAGTTGGTTAAGAGGGACTATTTTTGTTGAAAACGAAAACTATGTTTATGGAAGGACTAAAAGTGTCAATATGCTGAAACTAAGACTTTGAGTGACTGTGGTGTCCGTATTCTCATATGAGCCACTTGTTGGACGTGAGAAGCGTTTACATAATTGTCTGAAAGTTGCGTAATCGTTTCAAAGTTTGCGCGACGAAGGGTTAACAGCGTCAACATGTTAATTCTTACCTATGAGTGATATTTTAACGAACCGAGAGTTTTATGATGCTTGTTCATACTCTTGGGTATGCCTAATATTGCCCAATGAGGGCTTTTGTGATAATCATAACAAAATATGCATTATTCAAGCTCAAGAAGTATTTACGACAAACTACGAAAGTCTGCCGATTCTCGTAGCGACGTACACTCCGGAACAAGGTCATAAGCTAGACATGCCCTAAATACGCTTAACATAGCTTAGAAATAAGTGTTGGAGGGTTCGGTGTGTGAAAATATACTTATTTGATCACAGGGACTAAAAGCATCAAAACTGCGAAAGTATGCAAATTCGCGCATATTCTGCGTTATGACCATATCCGTACATCCAAAAAATTTTGTAATCATTAAAATATTATATTTTAGTGATGGGAATGCAAAAATACTATTCGTTGCGTAATTTGGATTGTTTTCGCGTCTGTTCGAACGTTCGTCATAATTAAGCGAAAAACGCGACTGTACGACCGACCGAACGAACTGACATCCATGACATTTTTCAGCATAATTCAAGTTAAATATACTTTAAGTTCCCTATGAAGCTTAAAATGGGGTTAACGGGTGTTAGAAGTGCCAAAACTCAACAAATTTTGTGTAGGGACTAAAGTTGTCAAACTTCAAAAATTGGCTTGCAGCCCAAGTATACAGCTATAAAACCTCCTAAACAAATCTATGGGCTGGTTAATTGTTTTATACACCTATAGGGACACTTTTTAACATCCTAAGAAGTCCCAAAACACTTGGCATCATCCTACAACTTCATGAAAACTATAAGTAGGGGTGTTCTTCTACCACTTTCATTGGCACCTTTCCATATTTCTTTCTTTGTTTCTCTTGTGGGAGTTCCTGAGCAATTGGGAGCATACCTCTGGGTTCTAATCAGTCCCCAGGACCACTTACTATAGTACCCCCTAGATAATCGGACTTGGGTCAATAATACTTAGACTTTCTGTTTTTGCCAAATATAGTCTTATTGATTGGAAGCTAGCAAAAAGATTGAACAACAGGTACCGAACCTTGTAATAGGCTGGGAATACGGGTCGGCTAAAATGAAGGATAAGGAATTTGCACTCCTGATGCTTAAGGCCTGTGACGTCTAAAGCTCTGTTTATTAGATCCTGCCAGTGGGCTTTTATCGAACACTTGTAATACTTTTATACGTTCAAGCTTTATTTTATTAATTTCAATCCAATACTTCAGCTGCATATTTTTATATTGTGATAATTGTTATCCAACCACCACGAATGTACCCATCCGAGCCCACAGGAGATCGGGGTGTGATAAGCGATGAAGAAGATATCTCAGGCTACGTCTTTATGGCTGCAGAACTTGAAGAAGGTACTGAACCTTTGACATACACTGAAGCTATTGCATCTGAAGACAATGAGAGATGGCAATTAACAATGAAAGAAGAGATGGACTCACTCAAAAAATCAGACTTGGGTGCTTGTTGATAAACCTAAGGGTTAGAAAGTTGTTACTTGCAAGTGGATCTTCAAACTGAAAGAAGGTATACAAGGGGTTGAAGGACCTAGATACAAAGCCAGGTTAGTGGCTAAGGGGTTCACACAAAGGGCAGGGATAGACTACAATGAGGTATTTTCTCCTGTAGTTAAACATTCTTGAATAAGGGTAATTCTGTCATTAATGCTGTTATGGGAATGGAACTAGAACAACTTGATGTGAAAACAACCTTTTTGCATGGTTATCTTGATGAAGAGATTTTAATGAGTCAACCTCAGGGTTTCGTGAAGAAGGGAGAAGAAGACAAAGTATTTTATTGAAAAAAATCACAGTATGGACTGAAACAGTCTCCTACAGAGTGGTATAAAAGGTTTGATGAATATATGGTCTCTCATTCTTTCAAAAGAAGTAGTTATGACGCTTGTGTATATTTCGAAGAGTATTGCCCTGGAAAATATGTATACATGCTGTTATATGTTGATGATATGTTAGTAGCTTATCAAGATTCTGTTGAAATAAGGAACACAAAGGATCAGTTGATGGTAGAATTTGATATGAAAGAGCTTGGTGCAGCTAAGAAAATCTTAGGGATGGAGATTACCAAATATAAAGAAAGGGGTATTCTAAGGTTGAGACAGAGTTCATATATCAGAAAAGTGTTGAACGACTTTGGTACGATGAACTGCAAACCAATTAGTATTCCTTTTGCAAGTCATTTTATATTTTCTTTTCAAGATTGTCCTATGGATAATGAAGAGTGCAAAGAGATGGAGAGGTGTCCTAATGCAAATGCAGTTGGTAGTTTAATGTATCTTATGGTTTGTACCTGACCAGATATTGGTTATGGGGTTAGTGTTGTTTCCAGGTATCTTGCTAATCTTGGAAAGTTACATTGGGAAGCTGTGAAGTGGCTTATGAGATATTTGAAAGGATCTCAAGAAGTGGGATTAACATTTGAAAGAAAATCAGAGGGTGATAATTTGATTTTGGGTATGTTGATTCAGATTTGCAAAGGATAAAGACAGGGGTAGATCAATTACTGGATATGGTTTTAAAGTAAAGGGTAATCTGGTTAGTTGGAAGGTTTCACATCAACATGTGGTAGCCCTGTCTAGCACAGAAGCTGAATATATAGCTTTGACTGAGGCTGTTAAAGAAGCTATATGGTTGAAAGGTTTTATAACTGAATTGGGAGTTGTTTTTGATGATGCTGTTGTTGTTTGTGACAATTAAGGAGTTGTGCAATTATCTAAGAACAGTGTCTATCATGAACGTACTAAGCACATTAATGTCAGATTGCATTTAATTAGAGACATTGTGAATTCTAAGGAAGTGAGGATTGAGCAGATTGGAACTGATGATAATGCTGCAGATATGTTTAGAAATCCTATGCCGAGTGTGAAGCTTTGAAAGTGTTTGGAGATGTTTGGAAAGTCTTGCTGGGTAAATTGCAATTCAACAGCTGGGGCAACGAGATAATATCTTTTACAATGCTTTCTTTCATTACAAAAAGTTTACAATAGTCGAGGGGCTAATTGTGGCAAGTTTGGAAAGTTTGAGCTAATCTTGTAATTAGGTTGTTAATGTTTGTTAACAGTTAGAAGTTGTTAAATAAGGGATTAGGTCATTAGCTCTGGTTCATTCTTTTCTTCTCATTTTCATTACACTCTTCTAATCGTTGGTAATAGTTGAATAAACGAGTAATCGGTGGTATTTTGGTGTGTGTTTTGTTCTTGATTTCTCTGGTGTTTTACAACATTTGACCATGTAATGTACACGCCATTGGTGTTTTACTTAACCATGTTATGGTGTTTAAGGCGTTTTCAATTAATATAGTATAATTGTTTTTTAATCGGTTTTAGGGTTTCTTAATAACTCTTTTATATGTGTGGTGTTTGTTTATACATGATTTATATTCTTTAGAAGTAGAGTCCATGCATGCTATTTAATAACCTAATTAATGAATGTGCATTTGGCGCTTTTCAACTAATTGCATTCCAGGCATGATGCGTATTACTTGTATTAAGGAATGTTATCTTATTTTCATGGTGTTTTTTTGTTTGTAAAGGTGGAACCGTCATGTCAAATGAAAGAATATATCAAAAAATTGGGTTTACTTTGCATATACCAGATAGAAATGATATTTGAAAGCCTTGATGAAGCTTATGCTTCGGATCTTAAGTATGATACGCCTGGTTGTTTTGTTGTTCGGAAGGGTATGAAAAACACCTTAAGTATTATATTTGTACGAAAGAGGGGTTACATAGGAAGAAGAAGGTTCATACATTGGTCGCGAAACAGAAAGAAAGGAATGTTAGAACAAACTTTTCTAAGAGGACTATCTGTGAAGGTCAAATTCGTCTTGAGTTTGAGGATAGATTTTGGAAGCTTTATAAGTTTGTTGAAGAGTATTATCACCAGTTTGTTGATCAAACTGACAAGCATTTCTTACCGTCTGAAAGGTTGCTCACTCAGCTTCAGAAGCCTGTCATACATAGTATGTCAAAGATGAATTTAGGTCCTGTTACGGCGTTTAAAGTCATGAAGATTGTTTTTTGTGACAAATGTCAAAAATTCCAGGTATCCGTACAAACATTAAACTATGATTAGCGCTTAATGACTGTGTTGAATTACAATTAATGACTTTAACTGATTTCTAATCATTGCATTATACATACATGAGCATCACATATTGCAAATGACATATCATTATTGCATGAGAGCTTTATTGACTCAAATGATGCATGAAACACAGTTAGCACAAGTTATAAGACAAATCAGAAAAGTGCTGACGGAGTTCAGTACATAGACAGACAATGTGTTGAGACACAGAATGAACCAGAAACCAAGTATTACACTAGTATAGTGTGTAGGAAAGCGAGGATCATAAAACTGCCTTCCTAGAGATGGTGCAAGTGCCGGAAAGTGCCTAAAACTCACAAAAAGTGTTGAATTCAGCAGAAATCAGCAATTTTCAGCATTTAAACACATTTATATCATGCAGAAATATGGTTAGATGGTCCTGAATGCTTTCCTAAGTGTCGGGAATCAAAACTGTCACAAAAGATAGCATAAAGCATACTAAACTGCATAGTTTAGCACCTTAACGAACCAGTAACCAACCGAACAACCGACATTACCTAAAACATCAAATTTTCACTAGAAGAACTGTTTTAACATTACCAAACTAGTTGTGGTCCCCGAACATCATAACACACTATATAACATCATATTAACTAAAACACCTAAACATACACTTGAAATCTAACTAGTTTCCCTAACTTACCAATACCACCCAACTAAACACCCCCCCCCCCATGCTTACGGTTCATGTGTCCCCCACCTCTTTGATTTTCTTGGTATATTTTATTAGATATTGTCTTCATCTTTTGTAAACATAAGAACCACTGGATTAAGTTGTGTAGGAAAATTATAAAGTTAACCTTAAGATCATAACATATCATTCCACAAACTCCCCAACACCTTCATCTTTCTCTTCTTCTCCTTCTTGGTCTCGACTGAGAACCACAACAACAATACCATCATCATCACTTCATTTCCATTCAATCCACACACTTACAAGGGTGTTAGAAGGTGCACAAATGAGCTAGGAGCTTGTAGAAGTTCAACAACCTTCATCATTTGCTATTATCCATCTCTTTTCTCCTCTTGATCATCCCTAGCCTTGAGCTAGTGGTAAGAACATCATACACTCCATTTTTCATCTTATCTTAGTGGTTAAAAGATGATACATGTTGATTAACTTGAAGAACATGAAGAATCAAAAGAATGAAACATGAACATAAGCATAAATCAAGAAGAAATCTTGATGTATATGAGTTGTTATGCTTGATGATTGTTGTTTATTCATGTATTTGATGTTGATCATCATATGATCTTGCTAGATCATGATTAAAAACATAATCTACCAAGATGAGAGGATGAACATGTTAGAGTTTAATGAATCATCCTCACATAAACCATGAACTTGAATGAATATGTGGTTTTCTTGTAAAATAATGATCAAAGTAAGTTGTAATACTTGTAGATCTAAAATTTCATGGATGGTTTTTCAAGAAACCAAGTTAAAAATACAAGTTTTACTTAATCTTGGTTCTTACATAAATAAACCTCATTTTTAAAGGTTAAACAAGTGTAGAAACACTTATGTAACAAGAAAAATCCATGAATAAACATTTTTAGAAAATAAGATCATAAGTTGTAAAGATCTAAATTCTTTAAAAATGATGTTTTTAAAGAATCAACCACACCTTAAAGGGTAACAAGACTTACTAAATAAACTAGTAAGTTACTACAAATTTTTATAAATTTTCGAGTTCATGAAGTGGTAGTTTATGCTTGTTTTTGGCAAAATTGGTAAGTGTAGATAGTTTATTGTTGATTGTGGATTGATTATGTTGATTTACAAAAGAAAATGATATACCTTGAATGTATGGAAACCTCCATTTTTAGGGGAAACAACGGCAAAATTTTTCTAAAAATTAAACAACTAGAAAAATATTTCTAAACAAATATTTAGAAGTGTATTTTCAAACCATGGATTTTTTACATAAGGTTTGCCATAATTTTTGTTACAAAATTATAAATATTGGAGGTTATTTTTAATAAATAAAAATTACTAAATATGTATTTAGGAAATATATATTTAGAAGGCACCAGGTGTGTGATTACTTGTATATTATGTGTATAAGTTATATTATGTTAGGACTTGAAATAGTATAACTCATCAAAATACCAAAAATTACAATACCAAAAAATTAACAAAATTCCAAAGAATAAATATACAAAGAATACACAAAATATTGCTGAAACTGAACAAAGGGATATAACTCACAAAAATATTCCGGAAAATTTATTCGCAAATATATTTTTGGTAAATAATATTTTGGACGCTAAGGAAACAAAAATATGATTTTTACAATTATTACAAATTATATCATATTTTTGACAATAAGAAAATATATTATTTTTGGTGAATAAAAATAAATATGTTTTCTTGGAATTATTAGAAGGTATATTACCTTTGTAAGAAATATATATATATTTTTCTCAAATAAATATTAAATATATTATTTTGGAGAAAAATGGATTTATATATATTTTCTAAGTTAGACTTGAAAATATATTATTTGTGGAACTTATATGAAAATACACATATTTTTGCCGAAGGAAAATCATAAATAATTTTTCTATGTAATATTTCTTAAAAATATATTTTGGAAATATATATTAATGTACTTTTACTAGAAGTATTATTCCGGAAGAATGAATACAAAATTAAGTATAAAGAATACTTAACAATTACAAGAAGATATGTATTCTCGTTCGTATAAATACACTCCGGAATACGACACTGATTCATGGCAAAAATATGCAAGTATAAATATACAAATACAAATACACCATTCCTAGGGAAGGAAATACATGTATAAATACTTGAAAAGTATCAAGTTAATACATATTGTTTTAACAATTATTCCAAAATTTAATAAATATGATTTAAGTTAAAATATTTAATATTTTAAACAAATAATTATAACTTGGAATAATAATGAAGACACTAAATTATACTAAGTCAAGGCACAACCCGCTCGTCTAATAGACATTAGTACGTTCTAGGTAGTTGTGTACGCCAGGCGAAGCTTTGAGATACGGTGTTTACGAAGAACACAAGATTGTGAGTTCATGCCCCCCTTTCTTTTAACTGTTTTGTTTTATAACTTCGGGGGTGAAGTACATGTTACAAAATGTTTAAAACAATTACAATTGGTATGGTTAGCTATGGAATGCATAGTTGTTAGTGCAGTCATCTGTCGTCTTCGTCTAATGTCGAGTCCAGGTTGCGTGGTGAATCGTTCAAGCATGATGTCATCATATATGATGATGACATCATATAGATGACATCATACATTACTTTATCTCATGCTTTTTACATATTGAAACAACAAGTAAACGACAAAGTTATTTTAGTCTTTAAAAGTGAATGGTGGTCGTTCGATGTTATTGGACCATATGAGGGTCCAATGAGGTATCATTATTTGAAGGTCCTATGATATTCTACCATGTGAAGACCCAATCAAATGAAGCATAGTTCATTCAAAGCTCACAAGAAGACAAAAATGTATATGGTTCAATGAGAAGGTTCGCTTGAAAGACTAAGGAATTGAGATGGATCGCTTATACATCAGTCTTGTCAGATCGCTTATATGGCAACATGTGGGATCGCTCATTCGGTTTTTGTCTGGATCGCTTTTATGAACTGTCATTGGAGCGATCCTAGATTACTATAAATAGGTGGTTTGTTCATTTCATTTGTAAGATGGTTCAGATCTGATACCGAGGTATTGCCGGTTTTTCCTTGTAATCGAAACGTTGTAAAATCAATATACAAGAGGATTAAAGTGTGATACAAGCTGTGTACGCATCCGTTTCCTTGTTTCCGCCTCTGAAACGGAGTTGAGCTCTTCCGAACGACTCGTTTAGGTCGAAATTCGATCCTACAATTGGTATCAGAGCTGAGGAGGAGGAGATCTCGCATATACAGCTCGTTTTCATCATTTTTTCTGCTTCTACACCTTTCTTTTTCGAAAAACGTAACTTTTTACGGTCAGAATCGCTTCAAATTTTCACAGTGTGTGCGTAATCATGAATTAACAAAACCTGGAAGTTTTCAGAACTTAAATCGGCCTAAAATTGGTTCAAATTGCGTTTTCGCTTACATTCAGTTCGTTCGTTGCTGACATCATCAAGGTTCGCTCAAAAACATTTTAGGATCGCTCATAAAAAAATATTCTGAACCGCTCATATGGTTTCATAAATTCTTGGTTCGCTTTTTGAGACAAGTCGTGGGTTCGCTTTTTGTGACCGTTTAGCCTCGCTTATGAGACGTCATATGGACCGCTTATAAGTCAATCATCTGAATCGCCTTTATGACAATAGTGTAAATAGTGCTGCCCATTATACAGCCCCCTTGAAGATCATTGGCCCAAATGGAGGCCCAATCGTTTTTTTTTTAAAAAAAACATATGCAGCCCTCATGTCATCGCTCAATTAAAAAAAACATATATAGTTGCCGCCCACTAGTATTAAAAGGCGGTTATCAAATTTGTAAACAGATGTTGCCGCCCAATTAATGACAATTAATTCTCGAACATATTAATTGTAAACAAACACCGCCCCACTATATGTTGAGGTCCAATGATCTTGTAGTTGAGTGTGATATATAAAAAATTCATTTTAAAATTCATACACATTAATAAGAATAGTTTGGTCAAATCACAGTGAAGAAATTGTCGAACAGTTAAAGTTTGGAGGCCCTATCGGTATTATCAATCATTTCATGTGACATTCAGTCTTGTAGGCCTAATCCTCATACACTATTGTGCAGCCCAATCACCTTTATAATAGTTGTAAAAGCACCGCCCCATTATAATGTAAAGGCCCAATCATTGTGTTGTCGATTAATCGTTGTGTAACGGCCCAAGATATTAAATAGTATTGTTTGTTACTTTTAAAGCTCATGTGATGTTTTGTGTTTTAATAAAAAATCGGCCCATGTATAAAAATTGATATCAAGCTCATTTGAGTTCAAATGTGTTAAGTTGATCAAGTCATGTGTGATTTTAGTTCAAAGTGTCAACAGAATCTACAGGTTGTGTACTCAGGTCTCGTGATTTGAGTTGTGGTTTCTGTCAGTTCGCACAATCTGAAGTTCAAAAGTTTCAAAGGGTCAAGTTTTCTGTAAATGATTTGGGTCATTCAGTCCGCAAAGTTGGTCAACGTTCAGTTCGCTCAGTTTGAAAACCTTCAAATCTGCACAAAATTTTCACCAATTCAAGTAACAGTTTGTTTCCATTGAATTGATAAGTCTTTAAAACTGATTGTGTTTTGTTTGTGCGTTGTCAGGTATTTTCCGAAGCATCATATGTGTTTTGAAACATGGCTGAAGAGTTCTACAATGCATTCACGACACCCGTTGCCCCTGTAACTCCTGCTGAAGGGTTGTATAATGAGAATGAGACGGGCACTCATAAAAAACCGCCGAAACTCATGTATATTGAAGATTTTCAGGGTTGGAAGAACCGATTCGAGAATTGGGTTCAAGCTTACAGATTCGAAGCATGGTGTTCATTGCTGAAAGACTATGAGAAACCAAAGAATGAACGCGGTTTGGAGAAAGGTTTCAATGATTTTACAGAAGCTGACAAATTGAAATACACAAGTGAGAAGATGATGATCAGCATCCTTCAGCAAGCAGTTAAAGAAGACATCTTTGTCTTACTTCAACATAACGGAACTGCTAGATCCATCTGGGAAGCGTTGATTCAGAAATTCAGAGGGAGTGCTGACATGATCAAGAACAAGAAGGCATTATTAAAGAAATCATTCGACATGTTTACCGCTTTCGATCATGAAACTACAAAACAAACTATAGATAGATACTGTCATTTAGTATTGGAAATGGGTAGGTTGGATATCAAGAAAGAGGATGATGAGTGGGTTGATAAACTAGCTGAGGCGTTACCACAGAACAAGTGGGGAACATATTTGATGGTTGTAAAATTTATGAGAAAATCCGAGAGTATGAATTTGGCTCAATTTATTCAGAAAATCGAAGAGCAAGAGCTGGATATTCAAAAGACAGCTATCATGACAAATCCAAATGCAAAGCAAGATGTCAGTCTGTATTATCGTGGGAACAAGTTTGAGACCACTTCCAGTCAAACGCATCAAAGTCCAAAGATTAGTACTGCGTTTAGTGCTGATGGATCTGCAAGTCCAAATGCAAGTACTACAACTCAAAGTGGTGGATCTACTTCATCATTTTCAAGCTTTGATCCAAACAGCAACACACCTAGCCCTCAAAAGCAAAATACTTCAAATCTGCAGTGCAATGTGACACTGAACATCCAGAATGGTCAACCTCTTTCTCCTGAGGTGGCAAAGCAACACATGGCATCTCTTGTCGCCATGCTAGAGTCGTATGAAAGCTTGATAGCAGGAAGGATTGGTAATCCGATGCTCACAAAAGAAGATTACGACCAAATCGATGCAGAAGAGCTAGATCTGATGGATGTGAAGTGGTGCTTAGCTAGTGCCTGCAGGAGAGCTGAAAAATTTCAACAGATTACTGGCAGAGACGAGTTTCGAGGAATGGCTGCTTCTCCACTTGGTTTTGACAAGTCAAAAGTTACCTGTTTCCGATGTAAAGGAAAAGGTCACTTTAAACAGGAATGTAAGAACCAAGAGTCAACTGGTAGCCAAGAAAAGAGCAATTATTATCAGAAATCGATCTTTCATCAAATCGTTCAAAAACCTCAACAAAAGGAACCGCAAACTGCTCATGGGAGAATAATTGAAGAAGCCAATAGGAAAGCTTATTATGGGATTATTGATCAGAATGATGAGGTTGTTGCACAGGGATTTAGCTGGGACAAGTACATACCTAGTGAAACTAAATCTAATGTGGCACTTGTTACCAGGATTCTGGATCAAAATGAGGATTGTCAGAAAAGGATTCCTATATTTCCAGATCTTGGAAGTGATGTTGATACGGATGATGAGGAAGAGTATCTTAACAAATGTAGAAAAAGCATTGATCCTGACAGTTTTAATTTTTTCTATGCAGATAAAGTTGAGATGCTGAATCAAAAGAAAATTGCTCGATTGCAGAGAGAGCTAGAAGCTGCAAAGCTACTTGCTAATGAAAAGGCGAAGACTGAAGCTGTAGTAGCAAAAGATGAAGCAACTGCTGAGAATGCACCAGAAAAGATTGTTGAAATAGAGAAAATGGTCAAGAAAATTGTTGAAGTCGAGAAACTCGTGGAAGTTGAGAAAATTGTTGAAAAAATAGTCGAAGTAGAAAAGATTGTCGAAGTCGAGAAACTTGTTGAAGTTGAAAAGACGGTCGAAGTTGAAAAGATAGTTGAAAAGGTGGTTGAAGTCACAAAGCCTTGTGAGAAGTATTTAGAAGCTTGCAAAGTTTGTGAAGAAAAAGACAAAAAGTTTGCTGAGTTGGAGAAATTGAAGGAAGATTTACTGTCAGATGTGAAGTACGTGAAAGAGTCATACGACGTATTGAACAGGACAGTTGATAGTCTGAAAAGAGCAAATGCAGAATTTGGAAAGGCAAATGACAAAATGAGTGCAACTTTAATGACAAAACAAAGCGTCATCAATGATTACATTGAAGATTGTGCTAACTTGAAGAAGGAGTTGGAACTTGAGAGAATTGAGAGTGAAAGGATTAACCGATTACTTTTGAGTTATACTACGTGTGATTATCTGATTGATCGTGTTTATCCTACTGTCGCAGGTCTTGAAGCTTTCAAGAAGAAAGGGAAAGAAGAGGATACTGGTAAGAAACCAAGTGTCAAGTATAACAGATGTCCGCCTCCTATCTTTGAGAGTTATTCCCCCAGTAAACCAAACGAGGAACAAGTAGACAAGGCTCTAAACATCAAATTAAAGTCTGAAATCACTGATGAATTACCAGACAATATTGATGTTACATTCACAGCGTCTGACATTGATCATGAGTCCGAGTTAGTTAAAAGAGTTGTCGATCAGGTGTTGGATACGGATGAAGAGTCAAAACCGAGTCTAAGTCTGAAAGTTCGAGTTCGTCAGAAAAGAGTCCGAGTTCGCCGGTTAAGAGGGATTACAATAAAGAATTCCTGTTATCACAATCTAATTTGAATGATGAATCAATCAAAGTAGCATATACATTGAATGATTCAGACAAATTATATTCTGATGAGGAATTCCCAATAAGAAGTGTTAAAACTGAAATGATCAAACAGGTTTTCAAATTAACAGAAATTAATATTTCTGAAATAAAAGATGTAAATCTTACTGAAAAACCTAAAAAGTACACTTCAAGAGTTCAACAGAGATTGAACAAGAAAAAGGGTTACGGTTATGGTTCAGGTTATCAAACGAAACCAAACCATAATGGTAATCTCAAAAAGAAAGGTCTTGGTTTCAATTCTTCAGAAAATCATAAAAATCAGAAAACTTATAAACCAAAAACAAACTTTGTTTCAGGAGGAAGTTCAGAGGATGAGCAGAAGAAACCGTTCTGGAAGCAGTCGAATAAAGAGTTTCTTGCTGAAGTGAAGAAGAATGTGAGAAAATCTGCTCAAAAAGTTGATAGAAGAATCTGTTTCAAATGTCAAGAAGTTGGACACATAGCGTGGAATTGCCCTAAGACCAACTATCAAAAACAGGGAGTTTCTTCTATCTCTGTTTGGAGAAAGACTACTTCTGAAAATTCTGATAAGAAAGAACAATCTGTAAAAATTGTTAAAAAGTTTGAAAATTCTACTTCTGAGGAAGGAGAAAGTTCAAACAGGTTTTACAAAAGAAGAGGTGATTTAAGTAAACAAAAATGGGTTGTTAAATCTGAGCGTAATTCTGACAATGAATCTGATTCCATAAAATCAGAGGAGTCATTGGTTGATAAAAAGATTGTGAATTCCGTTCCAGTGGTGAACGATGAAAATTTTCCGAAATTGTCAAAGGAAAATTTGATGAAGAAAGTTGGAAAGGTTGAGATTTCAAATCAATTCTTCGCTGATAAAGGAGAATTTGATGTTGATAAGGCTTTCAACGGGAAAGTCAAACATATTTTTGGGAAGATGGTTGATAAAAAGGTAAAGGGTGCTAAAGAGTTTTATAAATCAAAATGTTGGTGGGACAGATGTGATCCAAAGTCACCCAAGCCTGGTGAGGCTTGGATAGACATTATGTTTGATTAAAACACAGGACTATGCCAGAGATCCCAAGTTTATATCGTGGATCAGGAATCGGCATCTTTATGTTTAATTAAAATGTTTTGAAAATGTTTTTTGAAGATGGTTGAAATTGTTAAAATTTTACAGGGTGAAGGACTATGCCGGAGCTTCCAGGTAGGTAAGCGAGGAGCAGGTATCGGCATTTTTCTTGAGAAACTTTCTATGATAATGTCAATCATGCAAATGGTAAAAAAGGTTTGTTTATGTGTGTTTACAAGTGGTAAGATTTGATTGTGCATAACTTGTGCATATGGTAAATCAAGGACATTAATTTGTACTTGAATTTTCCTACAAGTGATTGAGAGACAAGATGATGAACCACATCCCCGAACTTACACCAAACTTATTTTCCGGAAAAATCATTTTGATTAAAACAAACTTAAGTGTTTTGAAATCTAAATGAGAAAATAGTTTGTTGATAGGGGGAGTTCTGATTGTTATGCCAAGTGAATTGCGAATTGATGCGATTTGATATCGGTTGTCATGTTTTTGTACAGTTTTTTTTTTCAATTTTCGTTAATGTGTTTGCATTTTAGGGGGAGTAGAAAATTTCAGAAAATCCAAAAACATTAGAAAATTTGAAAAAGACAAAAAACATGATAAAATCCAAAAATGAGTTTATTGTGAAAAAGAGGAAATGATAGTACATCAGCGGACTATCACAACATGCTAAAGATTTGGAAAGTTTAAAAGTGTTAAACAATCTTACTGTGGATATGTTAGTAGATTTTTGCACATTTAATAAACTGTGAAGAGATATAAACCTAAAACAAACTTGCTTGATTTGTGGGTAACTATTCTTGGATATATAGGTAACCCCTGAAATCTCGTTTGAAAGGTTTCATTTTCTGATATACTAGGTTTTTATACTCTGTGATATCTGGGGTATTATGGGGCATTATCCCGGGACTTCTACTGAATGGAAGTTCTGACCTAGTCCCCAGATAATACTTGCTGCAAAATGCTTGAAACATAGCATAAAGCCCTCAGCTGATTAGACAATAAAATTGATAATCAGTTGTTGTAGCTAAAAGATCTCCTAAAGAGGACACACCGAAAAGTCGAAGCTGATATCTCTCTGCGCATACGGAAGTATCGACCTGAGATCCCTCAGCCCTCGCATATCCCCTAATTTATATACAGATATCAGTTGTAGTATATTTACCTGTAAATCTAAACATTGAGATCTGGATACGGGAGTATATTCAAGTGGAGTGATACACAATTAAGTTCAAGTATCTAAAACACTAATATCGTATCTCGGATCAGTTAAACTTTGTGTGAAAATTATACTGACAATCTAGGTAAATTGTTTAAAACTTAAAATGAAATCAAAGCTTAACGGTGTTGATGATTTGTCTCATAAGCTGATATGATCTTCTTACACAAACTCACAAAAATATTGTCTCTAAATATTTCTTTACTGCATTTTATTTCTCTTATGTCAAAAATCCAAAAAGTTTTTGAGTGTGTTTTAGCATAAATTTTTTTAAAAAAATCCAAAAAGATTTTCGACAACTGGTATTGAAAAGTTGAGGTTCAAAATTCCGAGTGCTAAACATGAATGAACAAATGGTTTGGGAGAGTGTGTTAGTTTTTTTTTAAAACAAAAATGATATATATCTCCAAGTGGTTCTTCAAATTGTAAAATCATTTTGTGATTGTATAATTTCTGTGAATGATTCATTAGATATTTTCATATTATCATCGGAAGATTTATTTTTGGGTAGAGGGATGTGCAGGTTTTGAAGACCAAGTTCCGATACTTGAAGAATTTGTGATTATAACATGCAAGACTGCGATCCCAGAATATATCGAAAGGGGGAGTCTAAAGACATCTGAGTAGAGATTGTGCGTTGAGAGTCTGTTGATGATGATGAGAAGAGAAGAGTAAGAGTTGAGGATGATTGCACTAATAAAGACTGAAGTCGTTGAAGACTCGACATTTTAGACTCGTCAACATCTGAGGGGGAGTCTGTTGGTGCAGTCATCTGTCGTCTTCGTCTAATATCGAGTCCGGGTTGCGTGGTGAATCGTTCAAGCATGATGTCATCATATATGATGATGACATCATATAGATGACATCATACATTACATTATCTCATGCTTTCTACATATTGAAACAACAAGTAAACGACAAAGTTATTTTAGTCTTTAAAAGTGAATGGTGGCCGTTCGATGTTATTGGACCATATGAGGGTCCAATGAGGTATCATTATTTGAAGGTCCTATGATATTCTACCATGTGAAGACCCAATCAAATGAAGCATAGTTCATTCAAAGCTCACAAGAAGACAAAAATGTATGTGGTTCAATGAGAAGGTTCGCTTGAAAGACTAAGGAATTGAGATGGATCGCTTATACATCAGTCTTGTCAGATCGCTTATATGGCAACATGTGGGATCGCTCATTCGGTTTTTGTCTGGATCGCTTTTATGAACTGTCATTGGAGCGATCCTAGATTAGTATAAATAGGTGGTTTGTTCATTTCATTTGTAACATGGTTCAGAACTGATACCGAGGTATTGCCGGTTTTTCCTTGTAATCGAAACGTTGTAAAATCAATATACAAGAGGATTAAAGTGTGATACAAGCTGTGTACGCATCCGTTTCCTTGTTTTCGCCTCTGAAACGGAGTTGAGCTCTTCCGAACGACTCGTTTAGGTCGAAATTCGATCCTACAATAGTAGATCATGTGAATTGGTAGCACACTCCTAAGACCATCAATCCTTGTGTTAGGACCGAGGGACATGAGTGATAGATCTATTTGGGTGTAGCGAGCCCACACCCATGAGGACTGGGGACTGGCCCATGAGGTGACTAATTCTTCCAGCCGGAGGCCCGGTACAAAATCTGCTAGGTTTGAGCCTTCCTACGTCGTTGCATGCATGTTAATGGCCTTGCAAACCATTAATTGATCTGGTTCCTTTTTTTGCTTTTATACCGGGTTACAAAACATACATACATACATACAATGATTACAAGGGTTTTATTCATACACACAAACAAACACATGAACTCGCTCAACTTTTGTTGATGTTTTCAAACTACAGTATTTCAGGGAATTAAATGTGGATCTGGCAGGCGTGGCAGGCGTCTAGATGTTTCAAGTTATGTTGAGAATAAAAGATGTCATCCGGTGTCTTAGGGTTTGGGTGGTGTGTCTTATCTAGGGCAGGACTCATCTTCCAAAGCCTGGTTTTATGTAATGTCTTTTGTCGAGTCCTTGTGAACTCTTAAACAGGTTGCATTGTTTGTACTCGAATTTGAAGTCTATGTTTCAAGACAATGTTGTTATGTTTTTAAACTTATTGAATGTATGATCATCTTTAGTTTTATCATATAGTTGTTGTTATGATTGAATGCAATGATATTAAGTAAGTCACACATAATCACGCTTCCGCAAAAGTAAGGGTGTGATAGTTTGGTAGTAGAGCTTCGATTGTAGCGAACTAGGATTCCTTCTCGAGTCTAGACTACAATCATTAGGGCTCTCACAAAAATATCCTTACAACATGTTTTCATTGCATACACAAGAACGCCCAGATCCAGGGAAACAAACATTTTTACAAACAAAAAGACAAGAAACACGATTACAAGGTTTACGTTCGTGGTTTAATTTGGGAGACTAGGTGGTCTAGTCTAGGAGACTAGGAAGGATAGAAAGGATTTGTGAGGAGTGATAAGGATACATGATTACATGATTTCATTATGTTTGATTGCATAATGTTAGTAGTTAATATATGTGCATATGTTGTGATTGTTCTGTTACAGACATTATGTCTTCATCCGAGAGCGGATTGTCCGATATTGATGACCCCATGGCTATTGTTTCTAACGATGAGATCGCCCCAGAGCTAGAGATCTTTACATCCGATACCGAGATCGACCCGGATATGCTATCAGACAACGATGACGACTTTCACTCGTTTGCGTTGCCTGATTTTAGAGATGACTTACCGCTTGCTGATGGTATTCCAGACGAGGATCCTTTTATAATTCCCATTCTAGTCCATGATCATCTTATCATCCGGCATCCCAATGGTGAGCATGCCATGGCACCGATCCTCACTCCTGTCCCTTTAGTGGTCATCCCTCCTAAGGATTGGAGAGTTGGATGAGGACGTTGTTTCTATTCCCCTTCTCGAGATCCCGGTTATTGAGATTTCCTCTGACTCTAGCCTACACTCTGTCTCAGATTCCTTTGAGTCTGTGATATCTTCCGCCTTGCAGGCAGTTGGATTGCGACGTTATGCCACTGATTCTCACGATGATACGGCCATGTCAGCTGCACCATCCCCTCCACACGAGCTTGAGCCTGGTCTTGAGCTAGACCTTGTTCCTGTCGATCAGCCTGACGCAGCACCTGCTGATCCTGGGCCGGTACCTGCTCCTGATCCTTTGCCTGGTTACGCCCCTATTCCTTTTAGCATACATGATATTGCACCACTTATACCTGACCTAGTTCCTACACCCGTTGACCCTCATGTTATTGAGCCATTCATTCCTCCACTTGCACCCGCACCCGCTGATGTTTGCTCCTTTTCACCCTGTGGAGTCTGATATTCATCGTGTCGATTTACCTAGGGTTTTCTTGCAGGACATACCCGCACCTCGTCCAGGGGAAGGCACTTCAGGCCAACAGCCTAGTCATGACCCTCATGTTTCAGCAGCTTTCCCACACATATCTCAGTCTGCACCTTTTGCTCCTTTTACTTCTTCACCACTTGATGAGCCATTCTGATGGTTCCCACCGTACACCATGCCGATTTCTGATCCCTACCATCCCTCGCACTTTACTTGTTATACACGGGATGAGTTACTTCTATCACTTCAGCTTCAGTTTGAGGTCGTGAGTCGTAGGGTTTTGGAGCTTGAGATGACACTGCATCCTTTACCATGTTCGTGTCAGCCTGCTTTTGTTCCCCCTCATTCATCACCGTCCCCGTTTTCGCATCCTCCTACAGATCTTACTCCATTTCCAGAGTTTGATACTCGAATTCTTATCGTCGAGCAGTAGATCAGTTATCTGTTGTGTCATGTTTATGATCTTGAGAAGGAGATTGCGCATGTGCGCAGCTTGCTTTTCTTCCCTCCACCTCCTCCTCCGCCACCATCAGCACAGCCGGTTTTTGGTTTTATGTAGGTTACTTTGCTTTTGATGAGAGCACCACTATTGAGCTGAGCCAGTGAAGCCTTTTGGAGACCACCTTTTGATTGTAAGACTTTGTAGACTGATAGACATTTTGGACAAGGGTAGTGTGACCCTGTGTTCCTTTCTGATACGATACTTTTTTAAAACATGTAACAATATTTGTGGTCGATGATTAATGAAAGCTCAATCGTCATGTTCTCATTAAATACGTTGTTAATTTACATGTAATTTGATTGTGATGACATGCTTGCTATGATAAACACTATTATATACACGTACTACTTATTATGCAAATAAGACCTGACCTATACAATCCTCTGTATAGAAGATGCCTCCTCGAAGGAACACTCAGTTGCCCACAACAGAGGCAGAACTGCAAGAACGAATTTCATAGGCAATCGCATAACATGAGGCCCTACGCTCTGAACATAGCGGAGGTACCTCAGGAAATAACCCACCCCACGGTAATGTTTAAGTCACCTAAGACACATTATAATACGATGGACAATCCATGTGCGTTTGCTAATGCTTTCTTTGAATGATGTTGCTTGTATAGGCTGTACTTACTAGCAGGTCCTTGACTGCAAGCCTCTGAACTTTGACGGCACTGGAGGTGCTGTAGCTTTCATAGGATGGGCTGAGAAAACAAATTTTGTGTTGTGGATGAGCAAGTGCACGCCGAAGCACCAGGTCACTTACATTTCTGGACTATTCCTCGATGGAGCTCTGTCGTGGTGGAACCTCCAGGTTCAGACTCCAGGTGAGGCTGCAGCGTACGGTATGACATGGGATGAGATAAAAGAACTGATGCGTAAGAAGTATTGTTCAAGGGCTGAGATTCAGAAGCTGGAAACCAAGTTTTAGAATCTGAAAATGGATGGTCCTAAGATAGCCGAGTATGTGTAGAGATTCCGTGATTTGTCTCGTGTTGTCCCCTACATGGTAGAAACAGAATTCAAGCGAGTTGAACATTTCAGTTGGGGATTGGCACCCCAAATTATGAGCATGGTGACTACTTCCAAGCCTCCAACGATCACTGAAGCCATTTACTTGAGTGTGGCACTGACAGAGGAAGCAATTAGACTGAACAAGTTTTGAATCTATGAGGGAAAAAAAAGAAGGAGACTCATGTCGAGTCGTCAGGGGAAAACAAAAGGAAGTTCTCAAACTTCAAGAAGGGTACTCGTGCGAGCAACAATGCCAACAAGCGTAGAGACGCTAACCCACCAGTTGAGGCACAAGCTGGTGCTACTGGTGCTGCTACTGGTGTTGAGATTAGAGGAAAAGGGTATATGGGCACCCTGCCCAAATGTGACGTGTGTCAGGTTCATCACACTGGACGATGCAGAGCTGGAAGTGTTAAACGTGCCGAAAAGTTGGCCATGCCAAAGAGTCATGCTGGTATGGAGCCGGTCATGGGAATGGTGGTTAGAGAGGAAGTGGTAATGGAAATGGAAACCGTGGTGGAAACGGTTATGGGAACAGAAACCAAGGTGGAAACAATAATCAGGGAGGTAATGGAAACCGTGGTGGTTTTGGAAATCAAGCTGGTAATGGAAACCGTGGAGCAAACAATAACCAGGGCGAAAATGGAAATGGAAATGGCCACGGCCAAGGTTGTTTTGGTTGCGGAGATGTTGGGCATTTCAAGCGGTATTGCCCAAAGAACAATCATGCCCAAGGAAGTTTTCAACATACGAGCCAGGGAAGCTCGTCAGGATCCGAACGTAGTCACTGGTACGTTCCCTATCAATCAACACTTTGCATTTGTGCTATTTGATATTGGTGACGACTATAGCTTCGTATCTCCAGAGTTTAAGGATATACTTGGGTTAGTTGCAAGTAAGTTAGAAATCGCATACTCGATAGAACTAGCTAATGGGAAGCTAGTAGAGGCAAATGAAGTGATTAGAGGTTGTGTGATAGAGCTTGGAGAGCGTGAGTTTATGCTCGATCTTCTACCAGTTGAGTTCGGAAGCTTTGACGTGGTAGTTGGAATGGATTGGTTGTCAAGCAACCAAGCTGAAATCGTATGCCATGAGAAGATTATCCGCATCCCGATGGCAAATAAAGAAACGATTTTGGTACACGGAGAAAGGCATGATACGCCTCTAAGGATTATCAGCTGTTTGAAGGCCCGAAAGTCTTTGCGAAAGGGATGTGTTGCCTTCTTAGCTCACATTGTTGATAAAGAAGCCGAAGAACCGAAGCTCGAAGATATCCCTATGGTAAGGGAATATCCTAAAGTCTTCCCTGAAGACTTGCCCGGATTGCCGCCCCACCGACAAGTCGAATTCCACATTGACTTGGTTCCGGGCGCCGCGCCTATAGCCAAGGCACCTTATCGGCTTGCACCTTCCGAGATGCAAGAGTTATCGACGCAGCTTCAGGAGCTTTTGGACAAGGGATTTATTAGACCAAGCTTCTCGCCTTGGGGAGCTCCAGTTCTGTTTGTCAAGAAGAAGGACAGTAGTTTCCATATGTGTATTGACTACCTAGAGCTGAACAAGTTAACCATCAAGAATCGGTATCCTTTGCCAAGGATAGATGATTTATTCGATCAACTTCAAGGTTCGAGTTACTACTCCAAGATCGATCTTCAATCAGGTTATCACCAGCTGCGGATTCAAAAAGAGAGTATACCGAAGACAACCTTTAGAACTCGTTATGGACATTACGAGTTTCTACTGATGCCGTTTGGTTTGACAAATGCGCCAGCAGTATTCATGGACCTGATGAATCGAGTTTGCAAACCATATCTCGATAAATTCGTGATTGTATTTATCGATGATATTTTGATTTGTTCGCGGACGAAGGAAGAGCATGAGCAACACCTTAGAGCCGTCTCAGAGCTGCTCAAGAAGGAGAAACTGTATGGTAAGTTCTCGAAGTGTGAGTTTTGGTTGCATGAGGTACAGTTCCTTGGTCACATGGTAAATGAAAACGGAATTCATGTAGATCCCACCAAGATCGAGGCGATTAAGAATTGGGAAACTCCGAAGACGCCAACCGAGATCCGTCAGTTTCTGGGTTTAGCAGGGTATTATCGCCGATTCATTGAAGATTTTTCTAAAATCGCTCAACCGCTGACCTCCCTTACTCAAAAGGATAAGAAGTATTGTGACAAATCGTATTTCCAGAACCCATTTTGTGTTTAATGTAATGTATGTGGACATTATGTGATGTGTGAACTTAGTTGTACAATTGAATGTTATGTTTGACATTGTATTATGTGAATGTATGTAACCCAAATTGCACAACTCTAACTCGATCGCACAAGCCCATTCGGGCCATACTCTTTGCACTCGAACCACAAGGACGGCCCATGATGGATTCGGCCCACTCCTTCATAAGCATACACATATCCTTAGGGAGTTTTGTTTCTCAGTTTGTTACAAAACACAACACACACAAAAACCTATTCTCTCCTTCTCTCCTGCTTGAAGCCGACGGCAAACATCCCCATCTCTTGAAGTTTTCTTACTTGGATCGATCCTATCCTTCTCTCAGCCAGTTAGTGTTTGTAGTATTGGTTGTATGATGTGTGATTCAATGTAAGATAGGAAACTGTTGATTAATTGTAAGTAAATAGCATACAATCCGGATAGTAAAACGGATCGCACAAGTTCCCTCTCAGTCACACAAGATCAGGTCACACAAGACTTGATCTGATCGCACAAGAGCCAAACGCACAAGCTAGGTAATACTGTTTAAACTCACGGTATAAGTTATCTATGCATGATCGCACAAGACCTTGTGGATCGCACAAGATGGTGCCGATCGCACAAGGCTTGGGGCCACACACGAACCACTTGGACCTTTATACGGTTGGGCCTCAAAGCCCAATTCCAATCGCACAAGGACTGGTCAGTCGCACAACACCATCCAGACCGCACAAAACTCATGTTTATTGTTTGGGCCGTTTACATGCTGGACTGCTTATATTCTATTGGGCCGGGTATCATTGGACTTCTATGGGTGAATCGCACAAGGCTGTTAGACTTGTGCGAGCCTAATCTTTCGAAACACACAAGTATGAATATGTTATGTACTTGACTGTTAATGTGTTGCCATGATAAATACGTGTTTGTAACCTGTGTGTAAGTATATGTGCGTTACTTGAACCTAGACCTGACTTGTGTGGTAACCATGTTAGGACGTGGTTGACCCCTTATAGCTCAAGTAACCTTTTCGTGTATCTGCCGAGCAAACCAAGGTGAGTTCACACTCTCTCCAAGGCATGGGATTCCCAAGGGTTGGGAAAGGGTAAACGAACTAAACGATAAATTCTACCATCCTCTGGGAGTAGGATGCCAAGTATATACACTGGACCAAAACTCTATCATTAAGTCCCTCAATTATATCGACTTAGTCGCCGAGGCCTATGGGGAGCGGGTCATTAGTTAATAGCGTTATTAGGTTTAACAAACCTCACACCGTGTCGTTCGAACGGGCGTGTACTAATGGACTATGGGCAAAGGGTCAATGCTGATAGACATTGACTTAGGGCACCTCTTACATTTTCATTGCAGTCGATACACACGGTCTAGTAATACATGGGAAACCACCACTAATCTTCGCAAACATGTCTGGGAGACCACGATACGAACTAATACGATACATGGTTTACAAAACGAGTATATGCTTTACGAACGAATAGTATAACTAAACAACCAACTGTGAACTTGCTCAACTTTGTTGTTGACTCTCTGTTACACGCCTTGCAGGTCGTTAGGTACTCGTGGAGCTTGCATTGGGAGGCACAGTCGTTATGGGACATGGACAATGGATGCCATGTTGAAACATTATTACCCTTGAAACTAATTACTTATGTTTGGGTTTTCACAATTATGCTTCCGCTAAACACTTACTTCGCTTTGTTTTGAACACCTTTCATATTGTTTGGTTGAATTACATTTATTACTTATTATGTTCAATATGATTGGTGGCTTGATCCTGGTCAGTCACGCCTCCAAGCGGTGATACTCTGCGTGTGGATTTTGGGGGCGTGACAGATTGGTATCAGAGCCATTGGTTATAGTGAACTTGGTTTTAATAAGGGGAAAAAGTTTTTGTTAAAACCAGACTATAACCAGAACAGTGCTCAACGATCCCCAACGACGCTTCGCTCCACGTGCAAGGCTCAACAATTCTAGGTGATATGACTTATGTTTACATTGCCTACTTATTAGATTACATAGAAACTTTGCTCATGGTATGCTTAGAAAAACGTAACAACTATTGTTCGAAAACACATGTGTGCTTACTCTCTTCTGTCATCGCACTTTCGCAAACCTCTCTCACTCATGTTTCCTTTGGTATAAAGATAATGAGTGGACGCATCAACTTGACTCAAGCCCAGCTGACGGCTTTGATTAACGAACAAGTTGCTGTGGCACTCGCAGCCGCCCAAGCAGGAGGTATACCCTGCAGTCGCAAAACTCACTCTAGGATCTTTAGATCCTACCTTCATAAACCAACTCTTATGTTTAATCTTGTCCTATTCTTTCGCACACAATAGGTCAGAATGCTCAGCCACCTGTATGCACGTTCAAGACTTTCATGGACTGTCATCCTAGCACATTCAGTGGCACTGAAGGGGCCGTTGAACTCCTCCACTGGTTCGAGAAGCTCGAGTCAGTCTTCGAAATGTGTGAATGCCCTGAGGCACGAAGGGTGAAGTATGCCACTGGTACTCTCGAAGGCATCGCGCTGACTTGGTGGAACGCGCAAGTGCAAATGTTAGGGCTGGCAGCTGCTAATGCCACCCCATGGAACGACTTTAAGGAGCTGATCAAGCGGGAATACTGTAGTCGTGATGACATCCACAAGCTGGAAGTGGAGTTCTTTAACCTGAAGATGACAGGGTCAGAAATAGAAGCATATACGAAGCGATCTAACGAACTGGCCATCTTGTGCCCAACTATGGTGGATCCTCCCGTCAAGCGTATCGAACTGTACCTTAGAGGCTTAGTACCGGAAATTCAAAGTCATGTGACATCAGCCAACCTTGCTACCATCCAGGATATTACTCTTCTAGCTCATCGTCTCACTGACCAGGCTTTGGAGCAGAATAGACTGCCTAAACGTATCAGTGAGACCACTACCGCTACCACTACTGCTACTCCCAGTGACAACAAGCAAAAATGGGATGGAACCTCCAGCAAGGGTTTAACTTCGGTTCAGTCCCAGGCGCAGCAGCGAAAGACAGATGACTACAAGAGCCCCAGTCAGCAGTCTTCTGGTAGTCACGGGCAGGGTGGATATCGAGGAAATCACCCAAAGTGTAACAGATGCAATAGGCACCACAGTGGTCAGTGCAACAAGGGTCGTTGTCAGAGGTGTCTCAAGATGGGTCATGAAGCTAAGGATTGCAGGAGCTCATGACCTGTGAATCAGAACCAGCAGCAACAACCACCAGCTCCACAGAACCAGCAGCAGCAACAGCAACGAGGCAACAGGGGATGCTTTCAGTGTGGTGCTGAAGGCCACTTCAAGCGAGACTGCCCCCAGTTAAACCGAAACCAGAACAATAACACCAATGACCAGGGCAATGGGAATAACAACGGGGGAAACAATGATCGAAACTACGGTGCCAA